>NC_143055.1:49788257-50091287 GCF_052426305.1 Pelodiscus sinensis
TCCCCAGGAGTATGCAGGGCTGTGAGGCACCTCACCATGAAGGGGTCTAGTCTGGGCCTGCTGTGGATCAGCTCCCAGTAACCGCCAGCATCCGGCTGCACAAGTGCCACCTTCCAGGACCATGTCTCTGTGCAAAAGTAGCAATAGCCACATACATACCAACCTCTGTGTTCTGGGAGTGCTCACTACAGTCTCGTGTTCCCAAGGACTCACGCCAGCTTGTAAGTCCAACTCATATCACTTCCTCTTGTGAGATCAGCTATCTTCATGAGAGTTCTACTGCTTCAGACTATATACAGCCCAGACGAAGAAAATTAATTTTCCGTGTTTGAGTTTGACATGCAGCCAAAACTGTATGGACAGATTTAGATCCAAGGAGCTGAAGCTAAATGTCACTACTCTCTGGGCAGGATAATGGAGGCAGGAGTTAGGGTTAGAAGTTCTGGTTTGGGTTTATCTCTACTTTTAACCAAGATTGCAGTCCATTTAAAAAATCAAGCCTCTTATAATTCACACTTAGGCACTCTTTGCTGAAGAAGTTCAGGATTGATATAGGAGTGTTAAAAGTCAGGAGCAAGATACTTTGACACAGCTGAGGTTAGTACAAGATTTGTGCTATCAGTCCTTTCCATTAAAGAGTAGTACAAAACAAATTAATATTGGAAAAATAATAAAACATTCTCCATAATCTCTTTCATTTGCAAAAACATGCTACAGAATCTAGGTCTCTCGATAAGTGAACCTTGACACATCCTCCATGTTTCCACTGTTCTGTTGGATAGAAATCAAGCGTTAAACAGATTCATGACTACGATGGGGTGCGTTTTTTAGTGTGAAAATGCTTTTTGGCAGGCATGATTTTTTGGTATTTCTAATCTAGTGTTTCATTTTCTCTCTGTTGCTGTAAACAAATCTGGAAGGAAAAGGAGAGGCTTTAGATTTTAACTAATGAGCATGAAAGCTAACAAAAGATAATGAAGATAAATAGCTGGCAACCTTGCTCTGTTCATTGTCTGTCTTACAAGTCAACAGTGAATTATTCAACTGATAAAACTGCTTCATTGCATCAATCCCAATGGTGGAATTGGACAGCAATTACTTGGGGGCCCACTGTGTCTAGTATCTTGTGGGAGGCCAACGCATGCCCAGCAGTCAATGTGCCTTGACTCTGTCTTGGAATCTTCTGCAATAATTTTAAGAACAGACTTCTGATAATTGCCCTTTGGGGTGAAATTGGAGGATCTCAGCACTTTGGATGCTGTGTATGGTTTTGAAATACAGCAAGTGGAAGGATGAGCCCCTGAGCCAGAATACTCTCAAATGGATTTTCACCTCCTGTACTACATTACAACTGACTCATCACATTATGCAGAGGTATCACAACAGCTTGTGTGCTTTGTCTAGATTTTATTCTCCAGATGCAGTAATGATATTTACTTGTAATATGTTGATCCAAGACCATAGATAATACTTATCTCAAGCTTCCCCATCCCTCCATAGAATAATGATTCAAAAGTAAGAGGACTAATGCTCACCTCAGTTATACTGGTATAAATCTAGAGCTATTCTATTGATGTCAGTGGAGTAACTCCACGTTTACACTGGAGTAAGTGAAGTCAGGGATTTTTTTTCTTTGTCCAGTAACTTATTAGTTTGGGAATTCTTTGTATGTAGAAGGACCATACTGGGCTAGACCAATGGTCCTTCTAGCCCAGTATCCTGTCCTCCAACAATGGTGAATGCCAGATGCTTCAGGGGAATGAACAGAATGTACAAGGCTGCCCCAGTGTGCGCTCCAGTATGTGGCTAGCTTTTCATCCCATTCAAGGGAGTGAGAGGAAAGTGCTCACCAGCCAGGTGTGAGAGGAATGCATGGAATGCAAGCACTTTCCCCTCACTCCCTTAGGGGCTGGGGAACAGGATGAAAAGCTAGCCACATCCTGGAGTTCTCAGCTGCTGCCTCCCCCCCAGGCACTCGAAATGGTGCCCCTGGTTCAGGGGGCAGAGTGTGGGTGGAGCCATGCCTGGCCCCCTGCCTGGGCTACTAGACGGCCATGGAGTAGGCAAAGATACTATGGTAGACCATAGCATTTAAAATAACACATTGTATGTCAACACATTCTCTTTATTTGTATACATTATGGCTACGTCTACACTGGCATGAATTTCTGAAAATGCTTTTAACTGAAAAGTTTTCCGTTAATAGCATTTTCGGAAAAGCGCATCTAGATTGGCAGGACGCTTTTCTGGAAAAGCGTCCATGGCCAGTCTAGACGCGCTTTTCCACAAAAAAGCCCCTATCGCCATTTTCGCGATCGGGGCTTTTTTGCGGAAAACACTACTGTGCTGTCTACACTGGCCCTTTCGGGCAAAAGTCTTTCGGAAAAAGACTTTTGCCTGAACGGGAGCAGCATAGTTTTTTCGGAAAAGCACTGATGATTTTACATTAGATCATCAGTGCTTTTCCGGAAATTCAAGCGGCCAGTGTAGACAGCTGGCAAGTTTTCCCGGAAAACCTTGCCAGTGTAGACACAGCCTTTGTGTTCTATTGTTGCTTTCGCAGTCATTTGAGGGTATTGGGAAGAGAGGAAGGAGTAGGTAGAAGAAACCTGATTCAGGTGTGGTTCCTAGGAATATTCTGGTTTGGTATTTGAGTTGCTTGAGGTAGAACCCAGCAGAAGGGAGATACAACAGCTTCTAAAAGAATGCAGTGTGTCTGGTCTTAATTCAGTATTCCTGTCTTGGTTCATTAACCAGTGGGCTTGGCTCTTTTTAGGTGACACCAGCTAGTACCTGTCCCTTACTCTTTCCATGCCGGGAGAAAAAGACTCAGGATGTTGCCCCTTTTTCAAGAGAGGAGGACAGCTTCTTAATCTCTACCCACCCATATACCCAGAAAAAAATAGCTCTAATCCATCCTGGTCTTCCAAATAAAAATAAATTAATCCCAAATACAAAGCAGAAGTAGGAGCAAAATGGGACTTGTTAGATGTATTCACTCATTGTCCTCCTCCTTTGGATCTTATATATCCTCAGCCATGGTGAATTGAAAAGAAATATTTTAGAGGGCTTTCTTCCTTATACTTTATGTAAAAAAGTTCCCTATTGGTTTCAATGAGAGTTTTTCCAGCATACCCTGTGAAACTAGATTTCGTGTTTAAAAATTAGCATTTGTATCTTCTGTATTTATATAATTTTTGGGGGGAAGAGGGTGATTAATGCCTCCTAGTTTTTGTTGAGTAAATCTTAAGGAAATGATTCAAGTGATGCAGTGTTCAGCCTTGATTACTTGCTTTGCTTCTTTATTGGTAAGATTCCAATCAGTTCCAGGACTCCATAGCAAGAGGGACCTACAAAACCTTGCACATCACCTGGTCTTTCTGTGATGATCTACATAATCCAGTGAAAAATCTGGGTTGATCCTGCAACATTATCACTGACTTCATTGTGAATTTATGATACAGGATTGGATACGTTAATAGTAACAATAAAACCAAAGTGATTTTTCTTTTAGCCCAAAATAATCAATGCTGCTAAAACAGCAATGGATACAATGACTATAAAGCAACTGATGGTAATATAGGATTAGAAAATCAATTTAAAGTACCCTTCTATATGTATTAAGGAATTTATGTTAAAAAGAATGATTTATTATGCAGCTAGTAGTACCCTAAGCAGATAGTTTGGCTAACCTCATTCTTATTCTGCAGAGGTACACGTGCCAAGAAGAGTTGGCCAAGACTGAAGTAGGTTAGTTCTGTATAGCATTTTCTTCTTAATCATAGGAAACATTCTGCTAGTAAACCAGTGATGCTTATGCAAATGTGACTTACTCATCCAAGGACTGTAATAGTGTTCCTGTTACTGCCTGAACCTTGTATTTTTAGTGAAACACATTGCTGATTAAAATCAGTGATTTAAGTCCCTTTTGATTTAAATCAAGCAGAAAACATTGATTTAAATGAGCAGGTTTAATCTTTTTTTGCATTTGTACGTTCTGGTTATTTTCCAAAAGAAAGATTGATTCTCACTAGTTGATGTCCATTAAAACCTGTTGATTTGCATTAAATATCGCCTTTAATCTAAACATGGTGCTTCTTTTCGCTAACTAGGAAGATGCATTCAATAAATATACATTTCTGTAAATACTATATAGCTTTCATTTACTCAGATTCTGAATTTTTCATTTTTTGTATTATGTTAAAGAATGTTGAATAATAAACATGTATGTTAATTTATGACTGATTTTTTTAAAAATTTGCTTACCGCAGGCTTTCAGATTTTAGAATAAGTACATGTCATCCTCTCATTCCTGATTTTTTTTAATTCATTATTAGGAGAGAAAAACAAACTTTCCTAAATTTATTTAACTCTCAATTGATGTTTTAAGTCTGAATGAACTAGTTGTTAAACTGAACTAGTCAAATAAATGGAAATGAGGAAAATATTCTTCTCAATTGCTATCAAAGGCTAGTTTAGCACTTCAACAAATGCTGGTTCAAGCTGCTTAGTTGGTGACTTCAATTATTTGACTTTCTTTAAAACTTGGTAGGAAACATCTACTGCTTAATGATTTTTAAAAAATTATTTAAAGAGTTTTATAGTATGTTTAGGCCTTAATACAGGTTGTCATAATTTTAAATAAATTACATAAACTCTATTGAATATAATAAAATCACTCTGGTTTCAAAAACTATTTTTGTTTTTAAAAAAATTGATGTTTATCTACCCTGATTTTTAACATGACGTGACTAATCCATTGAGTTTAGGATGCTGAAAGTGTAGTTTACAGTCTGCTCTTAATTATATTTGCTTAAGAAAAATAGAAAGTTACTTGACTATTTTGTACTTAGAAAAGTGTATTATATCAGAAGCATTTGGAAACATCATTTTCTTAACATAAAACTTACTCCTGCTGCAAGGATTTCTGAAAGGTGCTAAACACCCTCTGCAAGCTTTGAAGTGGTCTTGATTCCTAGTGAGCACTCAACATCTCATAAGATCAGGCCTTTAGAGAGAGATGCTTGCACATCACATGCAAAACCAAGTATTCAGCAACAAAACTTAGTATGCGCCCACTCAGGAAATGCTTCACAGCTGCATTATAGTAACTATTATTTCAAAGCATTATACTGGCTTTAGAATCTGTTGATTATTTGGATGTACTTAAATAGCAAAATTTGTACCTGCAAGCGAATCTGTATCCCAGTTTCCCCAAAGTGTAGCAATTGTTTGGTTTGGTGTTTGGCACAGCACATTATAGAAGACTGCTCACAGTGTAAGTCTGAATGTGGATCCAGTTCCAAACTTCCCACACAGTTGAGGTTTTCTGATCTGAGCTCATTTTGTGAGTGAGTGTTGGAAGTTCGATAAGTGTAGACAATGCATGTGACAGCAGAGGGCAGCAAGAGACAAAAAAAGACAATTTTATAAAAAGGTCAAATTCTATTTTCTGACTTTTGCTCATAGAAACATTTGAATGTAGTAGTTTAAAAAAATCCATACATTCTGGCACATGCTTACAAAGTGGTGAGTATATTGAATCAGTCAGGATGAACTTTATAAACTGTGGACCTGAGGCCAAACTCTTTTTTCTGGCACAACAGTTTAAATCAGTGGATAGAGTTTGGTTCATTGTGTCTATTATCTCAGCAAAAACAAGTTGGACTGAAAAATAAACCATGCTGCATTCAAAGAATATAGATTTGGTGCCTTCACACAGATACCAGATGACATTTTTTCTTTTGTTCTCGTGATGAAAAGCTTATAGAAACTCTAAGTTAGCTATGGATAGCATTCAGCTCACAGTAAAATGTATTGTTTATTTTACATACAACCAAATGTTCCAAATCAGCAAGAGGACCACCGACATTTACAGCAAGATCACAAGCTTCATGGGGGCTAAAGGCTATTCCAGGGATGCCCAGCAGTGCCATGTCAAGATCAAAGCGCTCAGGCAATCCTACCACAAGGCGAAGGAGGCGAGTGGATGGCCTGGTGTAGCACTTCTCACATGCTACTGCTACGAGCAGCTGGAAACCTTTTGTGGGGGGTAGGGGGTCAGCCAGCTTCCCCAGTGTAACTGTGGCGTCCAGCCAAGACACACCTGCAGACCACATGAAGGACAATGTGATTGGGGAAGAGGAGGAGGAGCATGGCCAGCTAGCAATCCCAGAGAGCCAGGAGCTGTTCGTGATGCTGGAGCCAGTCCCCTTCTCCCACACTGTTTCCCAGTCCAGCACCAATCATGGGGAGGGACACGTTCAGTGAATTCACAAACATTTTCTCACTGCAAGTGGGTTAAGGCAATTGGGTGTGATGTGCCGTGGGCTCTGTGCCTACACAGCACCCTGGGCCTGGAACAGATTGTTACTGTGTCTGCAGATGGAGCAGAAATCCTCCCTGCACATCTCCATCAACCTATCAGATAGGTTTTTACCAGAAAGGACACTCTCTAAATGACTTAGCCACCTGCATTCTGCTACAAAGACCTTTTACATCTGCACTTGAAAGGGAATCCTCTGAACTGTCATTCATGTTAAAATTCGACACTTGCCAACAAGGACTTAACAAGAATTTGAACTTTCTCACCCATTACCAAGACAGTTTCCCCAATTATCACCTGTAATACCATTAACTCACAAACATCCCACTCTCCCTACCTTTAATATCAGCAATTCACAGACACTTACCTTCCTTCCTCCCCCTTCCCACCCCCCCGCATCTCCCTTCTGTTCTGCAATGTGATTTGTCCTTTTCATATTTGTTCATTTTTTTTAATTGTATCCTTTGGTATATATGGTTGTGACTACTTTCTTCCACTATTTGATCTGAGGAAGTGGGTCTGGCCCAGAAAGCTCATCATCTAATAAACCATCTTGTTAGTTTTAAAGTGCTACATTGTCCTGCATTTTGCTTCAACTACCCCAGACTAACACGGCTACATTTCTATCACTATCAGATAGGATCTCTTTGATCCTTCTCACAAGGTTTTTGGCGGGAACAGCCTTATTCCAACGCACCAGTAAGTGGTCCAGTGTCACTGAACCACAAAGCAGTACAGCATAAGGCCCAGGTTTCTGGCTACATTCAGTCAGCATCTGCTGGCTATCACTGTGTGATTCAGAGAAGACAGGCTCCCTTCCTCCTGAGAGATCAATTGGCACTCTCCGTGGGAGGCCACATGTGCCGGAAACCCCCTCCCTGGCAGCCTGTGGGCTGGAAATCAAAACCAAACAAAGAAAATCCAAACCAAAATTATTTTTCTCTTAATTTAGAAATGTTAAAATGAATCAAACATTTTCTCTGAAGACAAAATGTTTTTGATTAAACTTCATATTTTTGGGAACACTTTTTTTTTCATTGCAAATTTTTGACCAACTCTAGAAAATTTTGCTTCATTTTAGGGTCTTGAAAAGGTGAAAATCATGGAAGAATTGAGCACAGGGACATCAATATTAGAAAATCCAACATGGGCAGTAGGGTGGGTGTCAAGGGGCAGGTACTCTTCCCCCCACAGTGCCTCCTGCTGGCAACTCTGGGAATTAGCTCTTCAACCCTGAAGTGCCCTCTTTTGGCTGGTGTCATAAGAACATAAGAATGGACATACTGGGTCAGACCAAAGGTCCATCCAGCCCAGCATCCTGTCTGCAAACAATGGCCAATGCCAGGTACCCCAGAGGGAGTGAATCAAACAGGTAATGATCAAGCCATCTCTCTCCTGCCATCCATCTCCACCCTTGGACAAACAGAGGCTAGGGACACCATTCCTTACCCATCCTGGCTAATAGCCATTAATGGACTCAACCTCCATGAATTTATCTAGCTCTTTTTAAAACCCTGTTATAGTCCTAGACTTCACAACCTCCTCAGGCAAGGAGTTCCACAGGTTGACAGTGCTGTGTGAAGAAGCACACTATAGCTACTGGATCCCCCTTGTCCACGTGTTTGTTGACCCTTTCAAAGAACTCTAAGAATGTGTCTAAACTACACCCCTCTGTCGGCAGAAGGATGTAAACGAGACACATCAAAAGTGCAAATGAAGCCGGGATTTAAATATCCCACGCTTCATTTGCATAATGGCGGCCGCCACTTTTTTCGAAACGGGGCTTTTAAAAAAAAAGGCAGTTTAGACGAGGCATTTTCGACAGAAATGCCCCATTTTGAAAGATTCTGAACTTGCCTGGCCAGAGCTTCTCCAGCTCTGACGTCCTTTCCCCAGCCCTGCTCTAAGTCAAGAAGCCTCTTGCTTTTCTGGCAGGCACATCCCTCCTGCTCCACAGCTGAAGCAAGAGTGAGTCCCTTTTCTCTCCCAGGTGCCCTTAATTATACAGCCCCAGCTGGGCCCTAATTGGCTGTATCTGCTTCAGCTGCAGGTTCCACAGCTGGGTTTTAACCCTTAAAGGGCCATTGCAAGGCAGATGCCCTGTCATATTGAGGCTAGAATGACAAAGGTATAAACTGGGTCAGTCTACCTCCCCTGTGGCTCTCAAGTGTAGTTCTAACTGAATTTCCATGTGATCACCACAGTGGGGATGTAGGTATATACCATCAATAAACAGGCACTCTTTTACTCACCAAAATCCATTAGTTGTCAATTTTTTTCGTAGCAAAAGCCTGAGCTTCTGCATAATTTTATGAAAACTTGCAAGTTATTGAGTGTCACCATCTGCTGGAGCTAGTATTTAAAAATGACCTTTTATAACCAGAGCATCTGTATTCTTTTAGTTCTTTCATAACTTCATAATTAACTTCATAATTTTCATAGATTGCATTTGAAGATATTTAATATGAAGATATTTGATTATTTGCATGATATTCTAAAATAGGTAATAAATTAAACAGAACAGTCTTAAAATGTAAATAAAAAATAATACAGAGATGAAGAAAATAGGCAGTTCTGGAGATATGACAATATAATTAATAAAAAAAGACAACTGTGCCTATGATCTGGATAGGATGCATGCTGTGAAAATCATATGCCTTCACTGAGCCATGTGGCTTGTTTCACAGACCATAAAAAATATACTCGGCAACACAATATACAAAATATGGAGGATTTATATGCCTTTTTCAAATGCCAAAACCTCACCCTCTTTAATGGGCGTTTTAAAAAGTGAGAGAATGCCAGGCTGCTAAGCGTCATTCTCACAATATACCATGATGTGTGACACTAATCCCTTGAAGATACTTTCCAATTATAAACTGATTTTGGGACTCGTTTATTGTTTTGTATTTGTACAGGGCCTAGCACAATGGTGTCCCGTCTGTGACTGGGCCCCTTAGACATGACTGCACTACAATGCTTCATTCACTGAATATCAAAAATCATATAGGGTTAAAGGGAAGAAGGTAGAAGATGGAGGGGGGAAATAAATCTCCAGCTGCCTGAGGGGAAGGAAAGAGGAAACTAGACCATGTTGTGGCGATGATTTCCATAGACTTGCTTATTGCTCAGATACCCTCGTGATGTTTGTACATGACTAGAAGACTTTCCTGTGTTGCTCAGTTCCTTCAGGGCAGAGGGCTGGAAGTATGTGGGGCTGCAGCAGTCAAGGAAGAGGGCTGGGAGGTGTGGGGAGCTCAGGGCAAGAGGGTGCAAGATTCAGGCCAAGGGTCTCAGGAAGGAGGCTGGGAGGCCTGGGGGCTCAACAGGGCCACCTGCAGCAGGGAGGATGGCACTGAAGCTGCCAGCTTCCCTCCCCTGGCTTCTCCTCCTGGCTGCATTGCCTAACCCCAGCAGAGCTCCTTGGAGGTGAGGGCTGGGGCTATGCTGGCTAACCCCAGTCTCCAGCTTGTCTGGGGGAAGGAGGAGAGAGCAGAGCTCCAGTACCTGGCCCTAGTCCATAGCTCCTCTGGGCTGGCAGGACTGCTGGCTGGTGGGGTTCTCCCCCTTCATCTGGCATTGCAGCCGAGGGCCAGAGAGGAGGGAATTGTGGCAGTGGGGGTTACTTACCTGGACCCATGGCAAATAACATGAAGAGCCTTGACCCCAGGTGGCCACTCTTCCTGGTGCGGCTGACGTCCTGTGGTCACTTTACTGTTTAGCTGTCCCCTGTGCTTGCTGACCCCAGTGGTCAGTCTGCAGTATAACTACAGTATTCCTCCTGCCAGCCCCCTCCCTTTCCGTGTTATGGAAAACAATCAAATTCCAGGCTCATCCCATTTTCCTGGCATAACCAAACTCTGACCTTGCTTTAAGTTAGGATTAGAGAAAACAGCATATCGAATGTGGTGGTCCTAGCTCTTACCCTGTAGGAGGAGTTCTAAAATAAATGGACTCACAGGCAGGCAGGCAATCCTACGGACTGACAGACATATGCACTAACTCTCATATATAATTTAATTTAAAGATTATATACATCGAATTTTTTTAAAAAACATACTTATATAGGCTGCAAAATTATTTCAGTGCTTGCCCCCTATGTTTGTTCTCATAACTGGATATCTCTCTTTGTTTGTTTTGAAGTTTCTGTGCCAATGTTATTAAGCACTGGCAATTTCTCTTCTTTGAGAAAAGGAAACCACGCAGGCTCCCAGTTAAAATAGAGCCTGTATCTTGTTAGATTCTAAAACCAAAAGTACTGCAGATCTCAAAGAAGAATTTTGCTGCATATATTGCATGTTTTCCATAACAGACTCAAGGGATGCTTGGTTGTTGACTCTTGATGTTCAGACTCTGGATTGGGAGCTTTGGCACCAAAAACTCAGTGTAAGTAGTTGTACATTGGAGTTGATTACCACTGTAAGTATTCATGTAATGGAATGCTGATGGGCATCCTTTTTCTGGCTCGGAATAACCACAATATTTTTATAGTTTTTAAACAAAATACTATCCAACAAATGTATCATCTTAGACTAAATAAATATATTAACATTTCAGAAAGAAATAAAAAAAATTGATTAAAATTCTTAATTTTTACCTCTTCCCTCTCCACCAAAATACAGTGTTACTTGCAATAGAAAACATAGTGGATGTGCACACAGTTGATATTTATACACTACATAATTTTAGAGTAGTTGGCCCATGCTTCAGTATCCTTTGCCCTCTTCCCCCACACAATATTTTTTTTTGCTCCTGGAAATTAATCACATCTTAGGTCTTGCTATACTCTGGTACACAAATACGTTAGGACTATGTCAGTGCCTGTTCACCAAGTACATGATGTATATAGCCTGAAGCACTCTAGGTTAATGGTGTGTGAAGCTAAAACACTGCTCTCACAGATTCATCCTGCTAACCTTGACCAGAGGGCAATGTTACTGTGTTTTGACGAGTGACTGGAAAGAACTGTGTGTTTCTGAGAATGCTGAAGTTGTACGTCATCTGCACACTGGGCAATTGCTCTGTTTTGCATTCCGGAAGAACAGTAGAAAAAACTAGGTCACTAACTTACAAATGGATTTTGATTTTAAGTAAAAAAGGGACCCCTGAAGATGGCTTCTAGGACCCTTTTAGATATCAGCTACACTGCCAATGAATCATTTATATTTCCTTTCTTTTTCCTTCAGGAGATGTCTGAAGTCAGAGAATATTTGTTTTGTCAAGGGTTATTTTAAAATGTTTGTTCTTTGCACGTGAGTGTCCTGTTTTTGGTTCTGTTTTTAGTAATAAGTGTTCTAAGACTCCAGTGCAGAGACAATTTGACTACTACTTAATGCCTAAGTTTACATACATTTCAACAGATTTCGCTATAGATTCAGTACAGCTGAATTACAATTGCATGACATGGACTCCTGGATACTCAGTAGTTTGGAATATTACTCAGTTATCCATTCAAATTCCAGCAAAACCATGGAATCTTGTTTGTAAGGTTGTGGCTATAACCTATTACTGTGCATTTTTTTCAGAGGAGAGCCTTTGGCATTGGCATAAGCTTTTATCCTAAGTAGATCTGAAGATTTTAGCACAGGAGATATAAAACAGATGATGTTATAGTCTACTTTTGAACTACACTGCCATCTAGTCATACCCTAACCAATGCCTTAAGTAGAGGCAACAGCATAAACTAAAACTGGATCAAAGAGAGGTCAAATGGAAGCTAATATTACATTAAAATTTGAGCTGGCGCAGACTAGGAGGAGTTCTGCATAACCAATGCAAGGAATTCATCACATCTAAAACCCGTTTACTTGAACTGCCCACATTCTGAGAAGTTCAGTTAAATGGTTAGCTGTGTCCTATAGCTGTTCCAGTAGCTTGGGATGTTAGTTTTCAAAGCAAAAACCAGTGGATTCTGGTCCCATTTATCTGAATCACAAAGTTTGACATTAAAGAAGCTTGAATAAATGGTCCATGAATGTGTTTATCACTTTGAAATATAAAAATGGCAATCTTTTAGGGGTAAACATTTTTTCATTCAGCAAACACTATTAAAATTGCACATAGTTGCAATGAATTGGCTGGAATTAATGTGTACTGCTGAATGGAATGAAAACTGCTCAACAGTGTTTCACAGACCCTATACTGTTGATAGCTAAAGGAGATCCGCAAGTGCTAGGGTACCATGTTTATAAAGCTGATAGTTTTGGAGGCTATGCTCACTGCTGCCATGAAGTTCTGAGTGCCCTTGTGTTCAAAATGATGACTGATTTAACCACACATTGGCTGTGGGTCAACTATGGGTAACTTTGAGTAGATGAGGTTTAAATGAATGGCGAGGCCTGCTTTTGGCCTTCAGTGCCTTGACTTACGGTATTGTTTTGGTCTGAAGAACTTTTAGGTTTGCATTATACTAAAGAATTGATTTCAGCAGTTACTCCAGGAGTGAATTTAGCTGAATCTCACTGTTTTAAGCTGCCAGTCAAAAATAAGTGGAACATCAGTTCAGTAATTTTCACTTCATTGTGCCATACAAAAGTAGAGCCCTTACTGGCACAGCTATCTTCTTGTAGCACTAAAAGAAGGGCAGTAAGAGGAGATGAAGGTTTAAGTGTCCTCTCTCCCTGACAATTAATGGGGGGAAGAGGACCTTGAACTGAGGGGTGGGGTGTAGCACAATACCCGGAAGATGGTGATTTTGTCTGGGACTGAAAAGCGCATGCATGGCCAGAAAGAGGGCTCAGGGATGAGGGATCAGTTTACCCAATAGGGTCTTGCATGCCACTCCTCAAACCCCTGCATATTTAAACTGGCGTGGATTTTTCAAAAGCCTCTTGCTCCTTCAGTCTCCTGTTCCCTCCCTCAGCAGTAGTGTAAAGCTGACAGGTAGAACGGAAGCTGGGATCCCTACAGCTTAGTGCATGAGCCTCTACAGCTTGAGCTAATAACCAGCTGGCTCTCATCTAAGGCTGTAGAGCAGGCTCATTCTTTCTCTCTGCAAGTGGTCTAAGTGCCACTAGATGGAACAATGAACCACACCCAGCAGGTGTGTGGATTAGAGTGCCATAAAAGCTGTGTTTGTAGGCTATTGCAGGTCTGACTGATATTCTATTCTGGGATCAGGAAGAAATTTTTCCAATTGGACCCAACTTGCAGAGGTCTGGATAAAAGCTAGAAAGGCCTGTTTCCAGAGGGAAAGGAAATCTGGGATTTCCCTGGTAGGCCATGTGCTTATAAGAAAACAGGAGATCTGAAATCTTCCTGGATTGAGGTAGCCCCCCCAGTTATCCCCAGGTGGAAGGGATTCAGAAATGAGCTAAGTCATAGGCATAGGCCTACACAAGTCTGCACAGTTATTGGTTATACAGTGGGAGCTTGGTAACCACACACTGGACCCAGTTAAATGCCTGTTATGTGAGAGCAGGGGAAGGACACATAGCTCCCCTCCCCAGTGTTGTTAATAATATTGCATGCTGTTTAAATCTATCCCATGTGTCTGTATTTTATTCAGCGGCCTGTCCTGATGGAAAGATAGAGGGGTGAGTTGGCTTTTAAAGACATCAGAGTTTTTAAAAGTGTCCTTCTTGTATCTTGCAAACTAGATACATATAACTGGCTGAGCACATCCCTCTTGCATGGTCTTCTTTGTAAAAGCCAAACATTCCAAAAGCCTTTGTATAAGTGTCACTGTATGAGAGACCTTGGAGGGTCAAAAGGGACTTAAAACATGTTGTATCAGCATATCATCCATATCGGAAGAGGCTACAATCCACTTTGGTGGTAAACTGTTATGCTTGGTACAAAAGTATTACTTTTACTGTTGACATCTACAGCCTCACAACAGTTCATGGTACTTTGCAAGGCAAAGCAAGTAAACCCTGAATTCCTGTTTCAAATAACTGAACAAAAAGAAAGTAATATTAAGAGAGAATAATGGAAATACTCCACCTTAGCAAAGCACTATAATATGCGGCACAACTGATTTCAGTAGAACTACTCATATGTTTACAGTTACATGTTTTGCTGATTCAGTTACATGTTTTATTAGTTTTTAAAAATATTATTGGTATATTCATTTTATAGTTAATGTATATTTATGTAAGATCACATTTTGAGCCTGATTCTGATTTCTTATTGATTATAAATCAAAAATAACTTCACATCAATGGGATTTTGCCTGGTTCTGAGAAATGGAATCAGGCTCATAGTTGTAAGTCCCCTTGAACAAGCAAAGTTAATGATTTAGTGCACAAACAGCATGCTCATACCACACCCTGGAATAAAATACACTAAACTTAAAACCAAAATAAAACAAAAACCCCTACTAAATATGGACACATCTACACAACAGGGCTAAACTCGAAATAAGCTATGCAAATATGCAACTTGAACTACGCTAATTGCGTAGCTTAAGTCGAAATAGTTTATTTCGAATTTGGGCACATCTACACAGCAGTTATTTCTTGAGAAAGAGCACTCCTCCTCTGACGTCCCTTACTCCTCGTACCATGAAGGTTACAAGAGTCAAAGTAAGCAATCCTCAGCTCAACATTATTTTGACATTATGTTGAAATAACTGCTTATGTGTAGATGCAGATTGTTATTTTGGAATAACAACATTAATTATTCTGAAATAATGCTGCTGTGTAGACATAACAAATGGGGAGTAAATACAAACAACAATCTAAACAGCAAAAGCAATGCAAGCTGGTGGCTAAAACAGAGATTGAGGTTTGTTCCCTGATTTATCCAGTGCCAGTTAAAACATATTGCAGAATTGCATAACATGTTCCTTTTTAACACACATTCAAATTGTTAACAAAGACTTCAGATTGTGTGGAAAACATTTACATAAGAAGTTCACTAAGAACTGGGTTGCAGAATGTATTGATGTGTTTCATGGATATGTTTTTCTTAATCCCTTTGTGCTGAAGCTGGAAGTTTTTACAATCAGAATGATCTTTATAAATTTGGTGAGCATTGAACCTGAGATTTTCAAAGGAACCAAAGGTAGTTAGATGCCCAGCATACACTGAAATTCTGTTGGATTCAACCATGTTTCAAATATGATAAAAGCGACGAGGAGTCCTGTGGCACCTTATAGACTAATTGAAGTGTAGGAGCATAAGCTTTCGTGGGCAAAGACCCACTTCGTCAGATGCATCGCTTTTGCAGATTCAGACTAACACGGCTACCCCTCTGATACTCAAATATGATAGTTTGCATTAGTGTTCCCTCTCATCTTTTCCATCCATGCGCAGAATAAATTTTGAATGAGCACTGAGCCATGTGCCCCACTAATAGAAACAAAAAAAAAAATCTTGCTGTGGGTGCTCTGCTATTCATCTGGGCAGCAATCGAATCTTTCCTGAGTGGCTGTGCAAGCTCACATCTCAAAGGGAGCCCTGGTTTGCATTCTTTTAACTCAGGATTCAAATGTATCATGTTCACCCAAATGGCTTTTCATAGCACTTCACTTACACTAGTGTTGCTATCCTTAGAAGGTAGTACATACATTCTTCCACTGAGACAAGTAAATAACTTAAGAAAGGTAAAGGTAATAGACAACATATTTAACTACTTGAGCAATTTACAGATGCCTAGCTTGACAAGCTGTGAAAATAGAGCCAATATGTTATATGATATACATGATGAAAAATAATTTTGTTTGTTTTGTATACTTCCTTAATTTGATTACAAGTCTGTGGAAAGCGGGTCATGTTTACTTCAGTCAGCCTTTCTGCTAAATTGTGGGAGAACATAAATGGATAGTGATTTTTTTTTGTAATCATTAGGTCAGTGGTTCAAATGTTGTCCAAGGTGCTTGGAAACTGAAAATTGCTGTCATTGATGGTTTTTCTTTCATACTGAATAGCCAGGTGCAACAGGAGTTTGTGACTTTTTTGTGTTTTACTCTGTTTCTCACTGGAGAAAACTACCTGTGCATTTAGTGGCACATCTAAGCCAATAGGATGGGTGAATAAGTGTAGAGATATGGGTACAAAATCACTTTTATCCCAGGAAGTGGTCTTTTTATATTAGGATTGAAGTATGTTGCTCTTTCTTTTCTGTGGCTAATTAGAATACTTCATTTTCCTGTGCCAGTACTTCTGCAGCTTTCATGATCAATGAATTCACTGTAATTATTTTTTTTTAATTAAAAAAAGGGGCAAAGTAAAATGATAAGCTACTGTACAGCAAGAGACAGATTCTCAACTGGTTCAAGTTGCCATATCTCCAAACAAGTTTTAATTATTTAACCAGTTGATCTGACCAGGCATTTCTGTCTGTGACTAAAAAGTAGGCCTTTAGTTTTGATGCATTTTAGACAAATGAAATCTCTAATCCCATAATGGGCCTTAGCGTATGACTAGCATGTAACAGAGCTTGCTGTATCTTATGGATAGTGATGTTGGATTATATATTATTTGATGCTAGATTTCAAGATAGATGAACTAATTCAGCACTTGTTCTCCAGTTTTATTCCTTTGATGTGCCATGGCCTCCTATTGAGAGAGTCACATCTTGTCCCAGGAGATGTAATAATATTAAAAAAAAAAGACTGAAAAGATTATCTCTTTTTGCCTTGACCTATAATCCACTGCTGTATGGCAGGATTCATACAGCATTCATTCATTCTGTAATCAGAGGTTTACCATCTTGAAACAAACCCTATAAAGAACATTAAATAAAACACGATGGCCACCCGCACTGCTAATCCACTGTTTTGCCATGGAAACTGGGTGTTATATACATTCTCATCTTATAAGAGACCACCTTAGACTATCTGAGACGTAAAACTGAAGTCAAGCCTTGCTTTCCTGAAGTGCAGACTTCAAAGAGCACAGAGAAAGTCTTTGAATATTTATTCATGTGTTTCAGATTCATGCCAACAGAGTGGGAGGAACTGATAGTTTTTGCTGCCACAGACTATTAAATGGCTTCATTTCCTCTATCACCAACTTTTAATCAATCATACCATCACTAAAAGATCAACTTGATAGGTAGAGATATGACTGACATATACAGGAGAACTCCTTTTCTTTACGAACAGCAAAAATGTGTTGCTTGTGCTAATTGTTGACTTACCTTCAGATAATCTGTAGAAAATTAGTGTTAATAGCCAAATGTAACAAACATTCCAGTTAAAATCAGGGCTGGCAAGCAATTAATTTTTTAATCACGAGTTATTACATGGGACAAAAAAGTATTGTGATTAATCATATAAATACTAATGCCATGTATTTAAATATTATTGGATGTTTTTCTTCATTTTCAAATATATTGATTTCAGTTACAACACAATATGAAGTGTACAGTGTTCACTTTGAATTTATTTTTATTACAAATATTTGCTGTGTAAAATAAACAGTATTTTTCAGTTCACCTAATACAAATACTGTACTGCAATCTCTTTATCAAGAAAGCTGACCTTAGAAATGTAAAATTATGTATTAAAAATAACTGCATTCAAAAGAAAACAGTTTTTCTTAAGAGCCTACAAGTTCACTCAGTCCTACTTCTTGTCCACGCAGATACATAGGTTTGTTTACATTTGCAGGAAATAAAACTGCCTACTTCTAGTTTACAATGTCACCTGAAAGTGAAAACAGACATTCATGTGCCTTTGTTATATTGCAAAATATTTATATGTTGCCAGCATTGCAAAATATTTGTCAGATGCGCTAAAGATTCATATGTCCCTTCATGCTTCAGTCACCATTCCACAGAACATGTGTGGATGGTGGATTCTGCTAGATAATGGTCCAAAGCAGTGCAGACCAACGTGTTCATTTTCATCATCATGAGTCAGATGCCACCAGCAGAAGGTTGGTTGCCTTTCTTTTTTAGTGGTTCAGGTTCTATAGTTTGTGCATTTGAGTGTTATACTTTTCACTTCTTCTAAATGCATGTTCCATATCTTGTCCCTCAGATTTTGGAAGGCATGTTAGATTCTTAAACCTTGAGTTGAGCTGTAGCTATCTGTAGAAATCTTACATTGGTAACTTCTGTGTGTTTTGTCAAATCTGCAGTGAAAGTATTCTTAAAATGAACATTTACTGGGTCATCATCCAAGACTACTATAACACGAAATAATCACAAATGTAATTACTTTTTTAAACAAGCAACATTAGCCTAGAAACATGCCTTTGGGAATGGGGACTGAAGCACAAAGAGTCATATGAATGTTTAGAACCTCTAGCTTGTAAATATCTTGCAGTGCCTACTAGAGAAGTGCCATTAAAACACCTGTTCTCATTTTCAGGTGACATTGTAAATAAGAAGAAGGCAGGATTATCTCTCACAAATGTAAACAACCTTGTCTCAGTGATTGGCTGAATAAGAAGTAGGACTGAGTGGATCTGTAGGCTCTAAAGTTTTACATTGTCTTATTTTTGAGTGAAGTTATGTAACAATGTACATTTGTAATATGCACTTTCACAATAAAAAGATTTCCCTACAGTACTTTTGAGATAAATTGAAAAACAGTTTTTTACCACTTTTGCAGTTAAAATATTTGTAATAAAAATTATATAAAGTGATCACTGTATGCTTTGTACTTTGTTATAAGTGGAAATGTAGAAAAGCATCCAAATATTTAATAATTTTCAATTGGTATGCTACTGTATAGAAGTGCAATTAAAACTATAATTTATAATGATTAAATATTAATCATGATTAATATTTAATTAACTTGAGTTAATAGCATGATTAAGTAATTGACAGACCTACTTAAAAAAACAAAAGGTAAGGGAGTTTTAGGATAAGATCTTTTGTGGGAATGGTGATGTGCTTTGATTTTATATATATATATATATATATATATATATATATATATATATATACTCTCCAACAGACTGAAAGTTTTAATGGCCAGTTGAGGTGGTGTTTTTTTTCTGGAGTTTGATTATGCAAATATGTAACAGTTTGGACTGCTGGCATTAATTTGCATGGGAGTTGATTTAGGTAAAGATCTGAGATTTGCTCAAGTATTCAGATTCCAAGTATTTATCAAGGCAGATCACATTTTTAAATACCTTACTTACCTGATACCTGCTGTTAAACAGCAAAGGGTACATGAGATGACTGTGTAGAAACTTTTGCAGACCAAAGAAGACTAAAATTTAACTCTAATTTTATGTATTTATTATTTGGTGCAAAATTCATAAACTGTATTGGTATAGTGAAACCTACCATCAGTGACCACACAAACTATTAGAAAAAATTAAGTGCTTAGAGGTGGGTTTGATTAAACAAAATTATGTTGAAAGTGTAGTATGTGAGGGAGTGACCTCATCATGAAGAGTTTTCTTAATATGTTGGCCAGGAGGGGGCAGTGCTGCACAAGGGGTCTCATAGAATGTAGAGACACTTTCCAGGAAAGCTCATCACCTAATAAACCATCTTGTTAGTCTTTAAAGTGCTACATAGTCCTGTCTTTTGTTTCAGCTAGACCAGACTAACATGGCTACATCTCTATTACTTTTCAATAGACAAGTAGCTCAGAGGCATTTCTGTGCTGTTATCTTGTTATTTCTGAAAAAAAGTATAATTCACTTTAAGTGTGTGGGGTTAAGTCAATTCAGCAGCATTCTGAACTAGTTCTATTGAAGTCAATAGAGCTTCTTCCATTGACTTCATTGCATGTTAGATTGGCTCCAGACGTGCAGGAAAAACCTTGGATTTACTCAACTGTCTGCTTAAGACAAAGATATGTTAGAAAAAGCACTAGCAGAAGTGGCCCTTTTTCCAATTCCATGTTTTATTTACTGGAAGAAAAAAGGAAAACAGCAGTTTTGTCATACAAGAGCTCAGAGGAAAAGTAAAATGTTAATAAGAAATTTGCAAAGATTATCTGTCTCCCCACATTCTCAGGCCATACACATACATTGGAACAGAGTAAAGTATGTGGGCCATGTGATAAATACAGCTGCTTAATTTCATAGGCCAGCTCTGTGAACTCTACCTTGATTCTCTCTTGCAAAATTCCAGAAACCAATGGACATGGTGGCTAAGTGCACTGAAAACCAGATTGTTTTAGACAAATACTGTGTAACATAAATGGATCAAGCAAAAGTATAATGTAAAGCTATTAGTGTATTGAATATAAAAAACCAAATATCATGCTCGTGTGTCATTCAGAGTTACTTTCTTTGTGCCCCCCCCCTCAAAAAAAGGACGGTTCTGGAAGAGCATTTTGGTGAATAATAAGTCTGACCAATCTGTTGCTCTGAGGGATCCCACTTGGATCCTATTATAATAAACTATCTGGAATGACCCTTACAATACACGACTAGTCCCATTGGTTTGAGTGAGATTTATAAGAGTGAGGGTTCACAGGTTTGGCTCCTACTACATTTGAACTGCATAGCCACAGAGGGGGTAGTTCCTGGAGCTGGCGCAAGCTGGGACTGACCACTGTGGTGCTGCATTTTACTACATTTAAAATGCAGAGCTGTAGCAGGGGTAGATCCAACCCCTAATTTTAGAGGCTTATAACTTTCTAAACTGTTGAATAAGGAATTAAGGACAAGTGACTCTTTTGTCAAAATTCTTATTGAAATCCATTAATGATGTTTGACTACTAATGCCATACTAAAGACTCGTAGGTCTGATTCATTCTCCCAGTACTGGGATGTTTGTGGGGACAAGGATAATCTTCCTAAACCATCCTTCTTCCAGCAGGCTTGGAGACAACTGGTGCAACCCAAAAAGTGGAGGGAGCTAGCAGGGAAGGCATGGTGCCAGTGTACCAGGGAGATGTGTTGGTACGGCTTGCCCCTCCTGCTCAGGGGCAGTGCCAGCAGAATTGCCTTTCCCTGCAGGAACCCAAAGGGATTGATTATAGCAATAAATACCTCCTGTGGCACACTTAGACTAGTGCAGCTTGTCTCCTTGGGCTTGCAAGGTTATCTCTAATCTTCCGCATTTATTGAGTTTAATATCTACAGTATGGGTAGATTTAAAACTGCCTGTATGGTCATTACAAAGGCATTACAAATTAGTTTAGAAAGAAGAGGGTTGTGAGGATGATCACATTTTTGTGTATGCAGGTTCCACAGAATAATAAAATGCTCCCCTGCAATGCATTGTCTATAATACCATCAAAGGTTACTAATTCTGTATCCATTGTCCTGTCATTCAAACATATCCTAAATAATGAGCTACAGACAGGAAATAGAATGTGGCTCTTACTTAGACGTTACTGCATAGGGACTCCGAGAGCTGCATGAAAAATAAACTAGATGGATAGTGACAAAAATGCTGATGTGAGAAAGTTATATACATGTCTGGAATTTCAATTATAGAATCAGTTAAAGCCTGCAGGCAGATAAAGTTTGTTCCCTCTTTAAAACCGGAACCAATCTAAAAGCTTGGAGCAAATAAATGTAAATCCCTTTAAAATTATTATTTTCTCTTTTGAAATTTGAATGTTGAACGTGTGGGCTCTAGAATGTGCAAACAGTTATCCTGGCTGTAGGTAACCTTGTGCTTCTACACCAAGCAATGTAGTGGTGCAGTAGCTTAGAGCTTTTACCACTGGAGAGATGAGTTCACATCTTGTCTTAAACCAGGCATGAACATGGATTGGGTAGTGGCCTCACTGTCTCTCACTGTTCATGTGGTTCTTACTGAAAGAGTCTCGCTCTGCTCCCTAGAAGCAGACCTGGACTGGCACAGGTTCTACAAGTCATTTCAATCCAATTCAATGAAAGAGAGTCCAGTTTCCTTCCTCATGATCTTCACTTCAGCCGCTGCTCTCTTTTGTTCCCTCCCTTCCCTCTTCTAGTTTTAGTTTTTCTAGTTCCTTCCTAACAAAACTCCATAGGGTTTTGGTTTTTTTTTTTTTTTTTTTTAAAAAAGCATTGTTCGGCCTACATTTGTGTGATATCCCTTCCCCCAGCCCTTTTGTCTGCCTTGTGTGTTTACTTATGCTCTCCAGGGCAGAAACTGCTTTTTCCTACATGTTTGTACCTAGCACAATGGGCTCTTGATTTCAGCTGAAGTCCGTAGGTGCTACCATTTTGCTTCTGATACATATTTCTGGCAATGAGTCTAAATATTAATTGAAGTTTGCTTAAGCCACTGCTACCAGTGCCTTAATTATTCTCTGACAAAGTGGGATATATCTGTATCCGATTACAGCTTCGTTGTACTCTGCGGGCAATTAGACACGGTGGCTGCACAAGTCTAGACTTGCCCTGGGGCAACCTATTGTACAGAATTCCAGATAGTTGTCCTGTCTAGGGAAAAGTATTTGACATGTGCCTGGAGAACTGTCACTGAGGGCCATACAGATTGCAGTCTAAGGCCATTGATGTTGTTTCACTGGAGTGGCCCAGAGATTGATAGATAATGCTTTTCCTATGCGGGGCGAGAGGTTCCTGCAAGGAGATAGAAGGGAGCATGAATGATGGCTCTGGAGCTCTTCAGTATGATCACATGGCACGGAGACTAGGGGGCTACGTCTACACTGGCATGATTTTCCGGAAATGCTTTTAACGGAAAAGTTCTCCGTTAAAAGCATTTTCGGAAAAGCGCGTCTAGATTGGCAGGACGCTTTTCCGCAAAAGCACTTTTTGCGGAAAAGCGTCCGTGGCCAATCTAGACGTGCTTTTCTGCAAAAAAGCCCCGATGGCCATTTTCGCGATCAGGGCTTTTTTGCGGAAAACAAATCTCTGCTGTCTACACTGGCTCTTTTTCACAAAAGTTTTTCGGAAAAAGACTTTTGCTCAAACAGGAGCAGCATAATATTTCCGCAAAAGCACTGACAATCTTACATGAGATCATCAGTGCTTTTGCGGAAATTCAAGTGGCCAGTGTAGACAGCTGGCAAGTTTTTCCGCAAAAGCAGAAATGGACCAGTATTGGTACATTCAAATTTAAAGCACTTTTTAAAAAAAATCTGAAGATTTACTTTATTTTTTAAGATAATTTTCTTTTAAATAGGTATTTTCAGCTTCCGTGCCTTTCTCTAGGGCCATTGCTGGCATTTTTGGTTAGAGCTGGTTCTTTAGAAATCCTGCTTTCACTTTTGCTGATGTAAATCTTGAGGCACAACACTAAGTCATGAGCTACACCCGTGTAACTGGAAGCAAAACTTTCCCTAGCCCCCACCATCACTGCAGGCATTTTAAGATCACAAAGAAGACTACCTGGGGGTGAAAACTCCTTTTATTTTCTTATGAATAAACTTCTATTTAAATGTGGGCCCATGCTAATTTAGTTTCAAATGGGTATAGGACAGGGGTGGGCAATAATTTTTGCAAGGGGGCCAGTTCACAAACTTTGATTTGTGGTCATGAGCTGGCTTCCCTCCCCCCAGAAGTAGTGGGGCCTCAGGTGGAAGGGGCAGTTTCTTCTAGGCACCCGTGCCCTGCCAGGGGTGTGGCACCTACAAGGAATCACCAGCTGTCTTGAACAATGAATGACTTCACGCACTCCCCTGCCCCCAGGTCTCAATTGGCCTGGAAGTGGGGAAGCAGCAGGGTGAGCTGCAGGCTGGATCAAATGGTTTGGCAGGCCAGTGTGGCCCATGGGCCTTATCTTGCCCACCCTTGGTATAGGATGTGAGTTGCTTTGAAGTTCGTCCTAGTGCTGCAGCTATAGTTCACACTGGGTCCAGGCATATATCAGTAGTCAAATCCAAGCTGCAGAACACGATGAACTGGAATCTGGTGCATACATCATTATGCTCCCATATCCCCAGGATATAGTCCAATAAATTGATACAAGGCAGTGGTTCTCAAACAGGAGACTGGGGTCCCATGAGCAGATTTCAAGAGATCCACCAAGCTTGCTGGGGCCCAGGGCAGAAACCCAAAGTCCCACTGTATAGGGCTCAAGCCCAGGGCTCTCAGCACCTATAATCTGGGGAAAAAGACAAAGCCGGAGTAAGGTAGCTTTGCAGGGACTCCTGTGGCATGAGGCCTGGGTAACTGCCTTGCTTACTACCTACTGTCTCTGCCAGGGCTAGTGGAGGACCTGCCTCTGTCCTCTCTCCTGCCCTGCAGTGCCGATTTATGTCTCGGCACCATCGTTTTCAGTGCTGGGGATCCCAGGTACCGAGAGTCTTTTTGGCTGCACCCAGGTTCTGTGCCGTGTCTCTCCAGGAGGCCCGGGGCACTGAGCACCGAGCTGGCTCCCGGGACTGATTTTTTGATCTGAGGGGGTTTTAATGCTGCCTCCATCAGGAGTCTTGGGATCCTATGCTCCCTGTCCTTTTTGGTACGGGACTTGAAAGTTCTGCAGATTCTGCACTTCTCCGTATGGTGTTCTTCACCCTAACAGCAAAGACAGGCGTCGTGCAGATGGCTGTTGGGCATATGGCACTTACAATCTGTGCACACTTTAAAGCGTGGAGTGTTAGGCATGCCCCAGCACCCCAGGGGGGCTAAATATTTGGGCACTCACCCACTGTTCTTGTATGTGCTTGAAGATCTTTATCACAAAAACTGAGATGAAGACTAGGAAACGAGAGCTACTACTAGGGAGTAGGCACTTGCTAAGCAAGAGCCAGCTACAGTTCCAATGTCGCCATGGATGGTAATAAGGAACCGTCGCCAGTGGTGTATTTGCGCCGACGTAGCAGCACCAATCTAGGGGTCTCCACAGCCGATCCTATGGAAGCGGCATGCGTACACCTGAATTGGAATCGACATGAACAAGCACTTGAACATTAATTCTAGCCAAATCTCTTTCTCTCGCCACTTCCCTCTAGCCTAGTTATTCCTGTAGGAATCATCCCTCAGCCTCCAGGACCATGCCTGCCTCCCTTGTATCAGATCCAGGGTGGGGTAAACAAGCCAAGCCTGTCACAGTGAGAAATCAAGTTTCAGTTGGTATTTTTCAGCTGGGTACCTGACACCTGCTATTAAGTTGTGTCAATAGATAATCACTGCCATCTGTTGCAAGCAAACAAGCCCTAGCCTGTTGGTTTTTTTAATGGTAAAAGCCACAGAACAGAGCTGAAATGAGAAGGATATTGAGTTGCTCGTGATAGGTTATGAAGAGATTGTACTATGTAGAGATGTTGTAACAAAAAAGACTGCACCTCTGGAACAGATAGACAGCTACATCAAATCTATCTCTGCTATGGTGGCCAGATCCTACAGTTCTTACTTAAACAGAACTCCCATTAAAGTGGAATGATTAGAGGGAGAATTAAATCTGGGAAAAGACAAAGCAAGTCAAATTTACAAAGGAGGACTTGTTGTTAAAGGTTAATTCTTTAATGTAAGTGTGTATCAATAAGAGTGCTGCTATATTAAATTTTGACCAGGATAATCATTGCTTACCTGACTTAATTGTGTATTAACATTTAACTTTATAGTATTTAAATCAGGGGGTGGGGAACCTAAGGCTCAGGGGCCAGATGTGGCCCCCGAGGCTCAGGGCTCTCCCTCCCACAGCATTGGGGAGCCCACACTGGAACTCCAGTCCTCCGCACTCCTGCCACCTCCACACGGGGCTGGAGTGCACAAAATGTATTAGCCTGGCCCACTTTGGCTCTGGTGTGTGAGGGGAATGTGGGGAGTGTCTTTCTCCTTCTCAGTTAAAGGCCATAGCACTGTGCGCGTGTGTGTTTGTTTTGCTTCTTACTTATGTGTGGCCCCCAACTGATTTTTCTGTGTATCAGCAGCCCCTGACCCAAAAAGGCTCCCTACCCCGATTTAAATCCATAAAAAATATTGTGCTTGTTTATGAGAGAGACTCTGTACCAACCTAAGCTGTGGAGTTATATTTACCTGATTTCATCTCAGGAAACTTAAGGGAAAAAGCCTGTTACCTATGTTACACTTTGATCCAACTTGTAATGATGGTTATGTCCCTTTGGCTATTGGTTAGTTAGAATGTTGAATATTCAAGAGCCATGCATCAGAGGGGTAGCCGTGTTAGTCTGAATCTGCAAAAGGGACGAGGAGTCCTGTGGCACCTTATAGATGACGGGTATGTCTACACTAGCCCCCTTGTTCTCCTCATTCCTCCTGCAATGAGGTTTACCAGATTTAGGGCTTTAATTCGGAATCCCGTTTCACTGCCGCGTGTAGACGCGGGCAGTTACTTTGGGCTAGTCAATTTCTAAAATGGCGACTGGCCGGGAACATGCTAATGAAGCATAGAATATTTAAATCTTGCGCTTCATTTGCAATTTCGGTCGCCCTCATTAGGCTCCCTAGATCGAACTAGGGGGCTAGTATAGACATACCCAAACAGATTTATTGGAGCAAAAGCTTTCATGGGAAAAAACCCACTTTGTGAAAGCCTTTGCCCACAAAAGCTTTTGCTCCAATAAATCTGTTGGTCTATAAGGTGCCACAGAACTCCTCGTTGCTATTAAAGAGCCATGTGATCTTCAGGAAAACCTGCTTCAGTCCAAAAACGAGTGAATCAAATTTACTTAGTGTGACTACATTGGTTTCATTGGATTTAGCCAAAGCTGTATGAAATAATGCATCAGTTTACATATCAAATATTGTGTCCAAAAATAGTACAATAGGTTGAGATATAAATAGTATCAATCATCAGCTTGTGGTTTTTTTAGTTATGCCTCCTTTTCCCCTGTATTAGCAAAGCTAGTATTAACTTGTATCTTACACAGAGTAAATGTAGCAATTAATTCCATTGGGGCATGTTCCAAGGGACTTGCTGTACCATAGTTTACCATAAAAATATCCAAGTTAAGTTCACATCCACTTATTATTTAAGCAGTACAAAGCATGTCAGGGAGAATGGTTATTAAAAGCTAGTTTTATACAGTTTCCATGGGGATTTTTCAAACAGCAATAACAAAAGGCATAGATTTGTTTTCACTTAGGATGATCTTTAAGTGCATTTATGGATTAGAAAGTACTATGTTTAAACTGTAATTTGTCCCAAATGACCAAACAGCATAAAATAACTACATGTAAAATCTATAGGGCAGTATTGTTCAGACATTTCAGAAGACCACCAAAAGAGTTCTGAACATGTTGCTCAATTTTTTTTCACAGTCAACATACGCACTAGAAAGCAAAAATAGTTCTGCTCATTTAATATTGCTTGTAATCTACAGATGGCACTACAATTTTTGCATTAGACTACCTTCTGGAATGCATTTTGGCGTTGCTGTTTCATAACAAAAGTTCAGAAGTTTATCATGAAGCACTTAAAACTTCCTGACAATGAAGACTAGACGTTTGGCAACTGTCCAAGAACCCCACAGCCAGTTGGAGTTATAATCTTACAGTTTAAAGGAAGAAATCAGTGCATGCAATCATACTATTTGCTCATACGTCTGGCTAAATAAACATTGAATTGCTTCTTGTTTGAGTTCACCAGCAACTGATAGCTTCAGACAATAATGTTTCTGTAGTTATAAACAAGGGATGACTATGGGCCATCTTATACAGGCTACATGTTACAACTTTCCAGGCTGAACTTTGAGGTCGCAGGCTTAATCCATCCATGTTAGCCATTACACATTGTAGAATGAAGACCTTTCCACTTTGTGGGGTATTTGACTATGGTAAATGTGAGTAAACCCATTTGTGTCAAAGGAACTGCACAAGAGTTTAAAATTTTTCACATGCTTAAATGGTTTCCTGGATGAGGACCTAAGTATTGATGGATCTAGCACACACCAGTGAAATTCATCTTTCTCTCCATTTACTACATGCTGTACCAAGAGGGTTTGCTGTCTTCATTTACACAGACGTGATTTGTCATATGCTTAGGATATTTGGGACTTAATCCTTTAAAGTGCTAATTGTTCTTCATCTCTGCCTTAGCACCTTGCAAGATTGGCCCCTTGAGCCCTCATCCTCAAAGGTAGGTGTCTAACTTCTATTGAAATTAATTGGAGTTAAGTGTCTAAATACCTTTTGAGGATCAGGGCCTTAGTTGTCAGGAATTGCCTTAGGTTTGCACCCTATGTACCAAAACCCTATAAAACCTTTTCTAAAATGGGACCAAATATTTATTTGTTCTTTAGCTGTGAATTACAAATATTGCAGCTGGACTTTTTTCTATAGTTAGACTCCTTGAGAAGCTGTAAGTATGTACTGAGATTGACATTTATTTCTGATTTTGGCCTTTGGGTTTGATGTAGCCTACCAGTGTCAAAGCCTGCATCTCTGCTAAACCCCTGCCTATTCCCTTTCCTTTGGAGACTGCTCCTACACAAACCTTTTAAGTGTACTCAGAACTGCGAATTGGCACAAAGGGTTTTCTTTTGTTGTATAATATGTTTTATTTTGGATGACTGAGGTAAGGCTAGGAGGGTATGATACTCGTATTAAAATTTTTTTCTGGATGCCTTTCTTTGTCAGGAAAAACATAGCCTCACATTCCAGCAGAACTATGGGGGCAAATCGTAATCCACCTCAGATGAGTGCATAAGAACAGCAGTTCTGCTGGTGTGGAGAGGATACACAGAAAACTCTACGCTGCACTGTGATGGTTCATTCCATGGCACCACAAAGGAAAGACTAGAGATATTAGTATACCAGGAAGAGACTAGGTGACTACAGAGATCCTTAATCAAAAATCTCCATGTGGAGGACTGTGTAAGGAGAATTATTTCCCCCTTCTCAGCCTGTAAAGGTCTGTTTTTCAAATCTCACTTACTCAGACTTCAGCCAAGATATGGCCCTGGACATTATGTGGGTGGCATATAGGTCTTAAGTGTGTCCAGAAGTAAAAGCTCCCTGCACCTGTTTTTTTTCCTCAATGTGTTTCTGCTGATTGCACTAGACTTGCACTTGTATAAAACAAGTGTAACAGAAAGTTACAGAAATTTTGGCAAATCATGTGTATAGCTAGCACCTGCGTGGAAAGTCCCCATTCTCACAGGCAAATTTCAAGCAGTAATATATGGGGATTTTGCTAAAACTTTTTTTTTTAAGGCACATTCTCACCAAGGGAAAGTGAGCGATGAGCATGACTGTTTCCCCTTTAGTTAGCTGCTCCATCAGGGTGCCTCTATACTGCACCATTAGTTCAAAATAAGCTACACAATTTGAGCTACACAAATTCAACTGCTATTCTGAAATATCCCTTAATTCTCATGGGCACACTCAAAAGACGTGGAATAGCTATTTTGAGATACTTCCAGTATCCCAAAATAGCTCAGCAAGGTAGATGTAGCCTCACTCTCCTCAGTAACCAGCTGCAGCTGGGTATAAAATTTGTGTGGATCCTGGGACTAAAAAAACCCAATGGGAATTGACAAGATACTTTACATTTGTTCATGGAATCATCTTTAGAATGCTCCATCTTTTTGTTTTGAGCTGGCTTTATTGAAGCACTGTATAAATGTCAACAATATCTGTCTATTTCATCTATTCGGTTGCATGTCCAATACGACCATCTTAATATCAAAATGCCATACACAGAATTAAAATGCACATCATGTGCAATCCAAAATAGTCCTAAACTTTGTATTTCTCTCATTATAGCTGCTCCCCTGAAATCATCTTAGATTAAGGGGACTGGAACAAAACAAGGAATTGTAAATACATTGGTCTTAGTGGTAACAATAAGTCCATGAAAATCAATAAATAGTATAATCCTCCTTGGCTCAGAAGAGAGGTATTGCCATAAGGAGGTCAAATATTACATCTAGGGAAATTTTGTCCTTGTACATATTGTGGCTGGCCTGGTTTAAAATGTCTCACTTAATCATTCCCCTTGAGTCTTCTTCTGCCTAACAGTTCTCACTGCGAGGAAAGACTTCCCAATATTCAGTTTAGGTTGCACTCTTATGGATTATTCATAATCCATAAGGGTGGTTTGTTTACTTGTTTTTAGTTGGCCTTACCTAATTACTTCTTGATGTCAAGTTTTGCTTTTCTGGTGCATCTGTTTGTAATTTGACTTCATTCTCTATTTTATAAGCTTCTCAATCAGCACCATCTTCTAAGGTTTGAACAACAGTGGCCTCTGCAGAATCGGACACTTCTGCTGTTGTATTTAAAAAAGCACCAACTGAGCAGCGATGTATGTTTCCACTGCAAATGTCACTGTTTTCCTCCACCCACTTAATGAAAGAAGGGGGGCAATTCTTCAAATCTCCTCCCCCCACCACCACATTACCTTGAGGCATATATACATTAGCAATGGGGGAGGGAAACAATTATTTTTATTCATGTTTTTAAATTGGACCGACATGGTCCCTCTCACTACAACATCTGTTGTAAATTAAAGCTGAAGGATGTCTCTGAAATCATGCCCTTACATAGAGTTCATAGCTGCAGAACTAACCAAGTCTACTAATGTTCGGTCAGTCCAAAGAGATTTTGAAGTGTTTTGAATTACATATCAGAAATACATATTTCTCAAACATACCTGTTTCCCTGTAAATGAATTACATGTTCAGCCTAGAAGTTTTGAACAAGTCCACTTCTTTGCCTTATGAAGATTCTGCTACGTCTGTATGTAAAGAAAATGTGTTCATTTCCTGTATCAGTTACTTTAGTTAAGCCATTTTCTATAGCATTTCACTGGAAGTTTACTTTTGCTATTTGCCTGAAAGTCTGTCACTATGCCTTGATTTATGCTTTTTTAATACTTTTTATGGAGCACAGGATATGTCTGGACACTTCCTCCCACCCCGACCCCCAAAAAGACTAAATATTTTACAGCTGTCTAGAAAGCTTTTGGCACTGTGCATTGAATTTACATCAGTTATAAACCATCCTAATGCACCCATTGTAGTAAGATAGCATTCATGTGTAGTCCCACTAAAATTAAGAGACCTGCTTGTGAGCAAAATTAAGCACACACAAGTATTTACAGGATCTTGGCCAAGGTTTGGAATACACACACACACAGTATGATTGGGACAGATAGCTGAGTAGTAAGGTATAGTCAGTCATGTCTGTGCTAACTGCCACAAGCAAACCTGTCCTCTTTTTCCATAGAATTTATGAAAGATCCTTCCATCAGAATAATAGAATAAATTTAATGTGGGTATATGATTTTTAAAGTTTAGATGCTCTGGGCAATATTTTGGATACTATTAATGAATGTTCATATGTATTTAAAATGAAAATACTATATTTTAAGATAAAGTTTTGTCATTAACTAGGTAATTGATTTATGGCATGATCCTATTCCCAGTAAAGGCAAAGGAAAATAGTGACTTTAATGGGAGTAGAATTGAGCCATTATAGACAAACATACCAGTCCATCATCAATATAGCCAATTCTCTGTACACTTGCATCCCCAGCATGTTTCTCTAGTGTGTGTTTACATATTTCTTTCCTGTTAAGTAGAGAGAAAAACATTAGGGCTACGTCTAGACTCCATCCCTTTTTCATAAAAGGGATGTAAATTAGACGTATCGCAATTGCTAATGAAGCGGGGATTTAAATCTCCCCCACTTCATTAGCATAAAAATGGCTGCCACTTTTTTTCGGCATGGAGCTTTGCCAGAAAAAAGCGCCAGTCTAGACGCTGATCTTGTGGAAAATAAAGCCTTTTCCGAAAGATCCCTTATCCCTCTCTGAAATAAGGGATAAGGGATCTTTCGGAAAAGGCTTTATTTTCCGCAAGATCAGCATCTAGACTGGCGCTTTTTTCCGGCAAAGCTCCATGCTGAAAAAAAGTGGCAGCCATTTTTATGCTAATGAAGTGGGGGAGATTTAAATCCCCGCTTCGTTAGCAATTGCGATATGTCTAATTTACATCCCTTTTACAAAAAAAAGACGTAGCCAATGTGTAGGATAGTGGATTCTCTCAACATACCAAAGCAAAACACTAATTCTCACCCTGGAAATTTCTATGCATTACCTAAGAATGCCCTGGAGGAACCAATTTTTTCCCTCATTTTACATTGTCATATTCCTGTGCAATCTCAAACTTTGATTTGTTGTAGGATAAAATGGGTTTGAACAACATCCTGATTTTTGTCTTTCTGTTTCTTGGTGTTATATGCTTCCTAATAGGAGGAAAATCCAGTTTATTGTTGATACTTTCACATTTCCCACCATGTAGGCTAGTTGTTCTACATTCCAAAATTATTCCCAGATTAATCACTTGTATACTGGAAGGACTCTATTTATTTCTAATGCATTATCTATTTTTATTATAAAAAGTCTTGCTTTTCATTTTTAAAAATCTACAATAGTTATTTGAACATTCTGTTATATGGATGGGGGTTTGAATCTCCAAACTATAAAAAAGAGGGTCTTTAAAATCAGATCTTGTTTTCTGGATAAAATCATAACATTAATTTGAAGAACCATTTCAGAAAAAATATATGAATGATCGATCGCAGGGATTTCTATGGGGATATGAGCAATTCTGAGCAGCAGTAAGGTGATAAGATCAATATATGGGGCAGGGGGTGAAGAGGAAAACGGAATCCAGATTACTCCCCTGGGAGAAGTAGTATCAAAGGCAGCGTTGGAGGTAGCTAATTCAGTAATGATAGAGCAATGGGGAACAGTTTAACATGGAATTAATTATAAAAGTGAAAACAAGAACATGACACCCATGTTGCAACATTTAAACAGAGACTCATTCATTCTCAGTATACACCAATATAAGCACAAAAACAGGGCAGCTGGAGCTGGTGTTTAACTTAATTTACCTACCCCATTGATAAGTATATATTTTGCCTTGCAGACATACAGTTCTCAAAGGGTACATCTAGACTGCACTCTAAAACCAAAATAAGAGATGCAATTTGTGCTACGTAAACTGTGTATCTTATTTCGATTTTATTTCGAAATAGGCTATTTCAAGATTTGGCGCATCTACATGGTGCCAAATTTCAAAATAAAGCACTATTTCAATTCATCCCTTATTCCTTGTGGAACGAGGTTTACAGGGATGCTAAAATAGTGTGTCCATTATTTGCTGCAAAGATCTTTGTGCTTGAATGAATCTGGGATGAGTGTTGGCCAATGCTCAAGTTGGCAGTGCTCAGCAGAGTGGACCACATTTTATATTCTTCATATAGCACTGTGTGTCCAAGAACCTACTTTTACACAACTGTTTACTAACCTTGTGAGCAACACAGCAGCAGCTCCTAACAAATTTCTAGAACATATGGACTGTCTCTGACAAGCTGCCAAAGACATATTTTTAAATGGCATAGGAAAAAAAATGGTAGTCACTGAAAGCAGAGTGAAAGAAATGTATAAGGGGGATTAAAAGTTCTTTAACCACTCATCTATCTAGTTTTGTACAAAATGAAGGAGCAGAGTGGAGAAAACAGCTTTGGTTTTGTTTCCAGTGGTTACTGCCCACCATTTGTTAATTATCAAATGAGCATTTCCTTCAGCTGGGACATTTCATTTTGTGCTTCATGGCTCAGTACAAGAAAGTACCAAAGGCAAGTGTTAGTCTTTGGTGAGCAGATAGAAGTCACTTCTACAATCACAGAATATGACAGGGAGAAAATCACACAGACTATGACAGGGACAAGAGTCTGGCAAAGCATTTGTCTGACATCAGAGTCCTATACATGGTATGAGAGGATAGATATTCAGGTATATGAAAAACAATGAGGAGTCCTGTGGAAACAGGACCACAGGACTCCTCATTGTTTTTGCAGATACATAATAACATGGCTATCTATCCCTCTGAGAATTTTCAGGCATATGAAGTCACCTGAGAACCAGGGTGTAGCAGAAAATATAACAACATACTTGCCTTTTGGGGAGGTATAGGAGTGTAAATTTATGCCTATTTTTGGCAGCTATGAGTGATCAGAATAATAATGTGACTGAAGTAATATTATTTCAGGTCTCCTAAATTACCAGGAGGACAGGTGTGTGAAACACAGTGGTTTCTAAATGTTAATCTTGTGACCCTAGCAATCAGACACCATAAAGCTTTGTTGTAAGATGATGTGAGGGCTGGGACGAAAGATAAAATAACAAACTGTGACTAAACTGAACACCGCCTAGTGTCTCTAGTTACTGCCTCCAGGAACCAGGGTCCATAAGGTAATATTAATTGAAAAGACAGTTCATGCTAAGACTAAAATTGATGCCTGAAGTCAGTTACTACAAGAAGTTGATTCTTTAGAATAAAATAGCTTGATATGTTCTGACTGTATTCTATTGTCAGTCTGGGCATTTGCAATAAAACTTGATATGTTCTGACTGTATTCTATTGTCAGTCTGGGCATTTGCAGCACTGGGCATTTGCAATAAAACATATAGCCCTTGCCCCCTCCCAATCTGAAAAACACTGTTTATGTAAAGCATTTACAACTATTTGAAAAATTAAAGTTATATGAGTGGATTCTAGATATCTTCTAGAAATGCCTAACCTATGGTACATACATTCATTAGAAAAAAATGCACAGCATATTATTATTGCATACATGCCATAATATAAAACACATGACCTATTGTTCATTCTATGGTGGTATTAAACTTCTTGTCTTTATGGTTTATTTCTGGCTCTGAAAATTGTCAAACCTACAGTCTACGTTGGGCTCTTGTCAGTGACCGTCTCCTGTCCCAGCTGCTTTGCCACCCCAGATGTTACCTGGAAAACAATACTCTGAATCTCTAGTATATAAATGATCTGTCCAATGGAAGTCTTGCAGAAGCCAGCGTTGCTTCTCATCCTCCTCTTAAATTGCTATGTGCATTCTTTGGATGAAGCTGAAAGTCTGGGCCACTTTCTTTTTCTTTCATTTATAACACCTTTGTTTATAAAACAGTTCCTCTCTTCCAAACACAAAACCCCCTCTTTTAAAATGCACCAAAATTAATTTATTATTATTTTTACTTTCATGAAGAAGTCCCTAGCCTTCTACCTGTGAACACAAAATACAATGAAACTTGTCTTAAACAATCAGTTAGACTAAAATGTGCTTAAATAAGGTGTTCTTCTATTAGATGTAAAGCAGAATTGTATACAGAAATTTTGGGGGTATGCTTGTATGGAGTCAGCTAAAATAGAAGAGTGTCTAATAATCATGGCCTGTATCATTTCTCTGTCTAAGAAAGAAGTATAAGATTGGGATTGTCATGAGTATTTATTTTTCTTAACCGCAAAACAGCTAGATTTTTATGAAATTTCAAGATTACAGACATGTCTAATCTTGAGGTCTCTACTGAGACAAAATTCCTATTGATTTCAATGAAACTACTTAGATGTTTAAAGTTAAGCACGCACTCATGCTAAAATGGATTGGGGGTCTTAATTTTTTTCTATTATATCTACTAGTTTATCTACATTTTCTCAGTGTATTCTTTAATCTAAGACACATTTTTTAACAATACTAACCAATAAAAACTTTAATTAGAAAATACACTTGTTGATCTTTTTTGTGAAGTTTTTTGTTAATATAGTATGTTTACAAAAATGCCTTTCAACTCTACAAAGTGTTTCTAGAAGTCGAAAATAGACCTTTTGAAAGCTGTTTACAAAATGGCGCTGACAGGGGAGCAGAGGGTGAGGTGTAATATAATATATTCTAAAAATGTCCAGGCATAAAACAAAACAAAATTATCAAGGGTGGTGTGTGTGAGAGAGAGAGATCTAATACCCAGTCAGTATTAATCATCCAGCAGGAATTAAATCGGTTACAAAGTGCTGCATGACATGTTTGTTTTTCTTCTAATTCTGATGACCCATACCACCATTCTGATTGGCTCTTTGCATGGCAGCCACTACTTTAGACAGTTTGGGAAGCATGTGTGTTCCCTTGGAGTTCTCAATCTGAACAGTGAAATATTTTGAATTGTTGGTAGACTTAGGCAAAGGCTGCCAAGCAAACAGTGACTCGGAAACAGAAAAATCATGTAAAGATGTGGCAAGCTTAGGCTCTTGGAAGACTCCTTATCTCAGTCATCTCTCCATATAAAGTGGAGTGTACCAACCTTCATATCACCTGAATACAAAAAAAAAAGGAATAGGTCCACACTAGTCATAGCCCATCATCAGGTTAATGGTTTCTTGTTAGCAAGTGCCAGTCAGAACTAATCCTTGGCTTGTGTGAAATTTGATCCTTAGTGCAAAGCCCTACCTTTATAATGACTGCCTCACATTGCTGAAAGCTGGGAATGTGGATGGAAATCTCCTTTCTGTGATTGAGATGGTTAATATAGTTTAATAATTTCTGGATAATGGCTTTGGTAGGACGTGTAGCTTCTTCTTATATATACAAAGGGCAGTCACTCTTTCCTTTTGACTCCCTGTACCTGAAATGTTCTGCTTCTCTTTCTAGTTGAAGCTTTAATCTTCCTTTTTATTTATAAATGTTCAGTAGTTGTGGCAAGGAAAAAAAGCAAACCCCAACACATTTCTAATGCATTTATTTTAGTGTTTTTATTTTATTTTTTCCTTACCCTGTCCACTATTTTAAGAACAAATATAATGTAAAGGTTCAAGTAGAAAATGGGGGGAAACAGGCATTATCATTTCCAGCCAATACATATAGGCTACGTCTACACTGGCCCCTTTTCCGGAAGGGGCATGTTAATTTCAGAGATCATAATAGGGAAATCCGCGGGGGATTTAAATATCCCCCGCGGCATTTAAATAAAAATGTCCGCCGCTTTTTTCCGGCTTGTAGAAAAGCCGGAAAAGAGCGTATACACTGGCCCCGATCCTCCGGAAAAAGCGCCCTTTTCCGGAGGATCTTATTTCTACTTTGAATAAATATCCTTTGAAGTAGGAATAAGATCCTCCGGAAAAGGGCGCTTTTTCCGGAGGATCGGGGCCAGTGTAGACGCTCTTTTCCGGCTTTTCTAAAAGCCGGAAAAAAGCGGCGGACATTTTTATTTAAATGCCACGGGGGATATTTAAATCCCCCGCGGATTTCCCTATTACGATCTCTGAAATTAACATGCCCCTTCCGGAAAAGGGGCCAATGTAGACGAGCCCATCATGTATTGCTCATCCCCACTGTAATGTTTTCTTTTCACTATCTATAGTATTTACCTAGAGCAAGATTTTAACTGGCCATAGATCTGTTCCTGAGATACTCTACATCAGTGGTAGGAAACCTGTGGTCTGAAGGCCACATATGGCCTATTGGGGTACTATGCATGGCCCATGGACATTTTGTTTTTCATTGCCCATGTGCAGGGTTGCCAGGTTCCTCTGGTGTCCATACACTTTTTTCCTACCAGTATTACTAAAGTGACACACACGTAAAGCAAGAACGTGTGAAGTGAGATGCATGCGGATTGCATGAAACATTGAGAGAGCCAGGCACTCCCCCTGCATCCAATCAAAGCACTGCTAGGGTTCAATCTGCACACCCTGCAAATTCTAGGCACGCAAGTGCCGTTAGCAAAACTACCCTATCCTGGGAGACTGTTTTGATTGCTACAATCTTGCAGCCCACTGAGAATAAAGGAGGGCCACTCATGCAGCCCATTCACTAGTATAGGTTGCCCATCGCTGCTTTACATGAAACTTCAACTGTAATCGCTGGGAGTTTTGCACACAGAAAAAAATTAAGGATTTTCTCCTTCTTCATTATTTTTGGTGGGTATTTGCTTTTTTGTTTTCTGAATCAAAATAGGCTAGATCTTCATCTGCTCTATATCAGCGCAGCTCTGCTAACTTTTTTGGGCTGAGCTCTTCAACTGATGTAAACTGGAATAGCTCAATTGGCTTCTTTGGCTGGATTCTTTGCTAGTGTCGTAAATTGGCATAGGTCTAGCAGAGGCAAAGATCTGAATTTTAAAATATCCATTTCTGTTGACATTGGATTGTACCATCACAGCAGTTCAAACATCTCAAACTGGGGGGCATTTGGGTCTGGATCAAAATTTTGTCCCTTGAGCCCATCGCTAAATTAAACAAAACTTTGTGGAAGTGAATTACTTTTCCCCCTAGAACCATTCTTCATTTAATTTCAGATTCTAATTCTTTGTTATTTATCAAAATGCTTGACCTGCATACTTTCTTATGACATTTCCATCTGTCTCTAATAAAGCACCAACTCCCTTCTGGGACAGAATACAGTTGGGGTTTTGAGACAAACTATTTGTCTTCTAAGCTAGTTAGAAGAAGGTATCAGAACAAAGGTGTTTCCTTGCTTTTAGGTTAACAAAGTTAAAACTTTCTTCATAAACTTGATGTAAAAGCAAAACTTGTTGCTCTTGCAAAGCCCTTATTAAAGTGAAAACAACAGAAGTATTGCTGACCTTGTTTAATAAATCCCAACATGTTCTAGGGGAAAACATACTTAGAAAGATAGTCTGGTTTTGAGGAAAGGAGCAAGGAGAATAAATTAAAGACCTTTCATTTGTACCAACTAGAGAAGGAATGTAAAAGACTGGGTTTAATTGAAGTATATGAAAATGTTAAATGGTTTAAGATAAGATCAGCAAGGAGAGAACTGCTTTCAACACATACAATATAATCTGAGTACACCCAGAAGTTCAAAAGAAAAAATTCAGAACAGACTTAAATAGGGGAACAGTCCCAAGAACAGTGAAACTCTGGAAACCCTGCTGCACCAAGAATCTTAAGAGAAAAATACCAGTTTCTCAAAAAACTGTCTGCTATCAGATGGACAAAAAGTGAATTAAAATGGGATCAGAGAACAAACGCCAAATGGTTCTTTCTTAAAGAAAGCATAAATTTCACCCAATGTTTTAAATTCTATCGAGATACCTTGAGGGTCATTTAAAACTAGTCACATTAATAGCAAAACCTTGCAACACTAGGAAAGATAAATACACAACCCTCAGTTTCACCAACCTAAAATTTCTTGGGCTATACTGGATGGATATTTTTGTAGCAAGTTACATAAAAGTGTTTTCATCAAATCAAATATGCTTTTAATTGCCTTTCATTGTGATTGCAGAAGGAAGGTAAAAAAGAAAGCAAGATGACTAAAACTATTTCATCTTCAAAAGAATATACTGTTCCATTACCAGCAAAAGAAGTCAGAGAGAGGGGTTTCTACAAAGAATCATTCACACATGCATGCACCTCAAGACTAGTCCAGACAATTGCGCTGTCATATATACTGATGCTTCTCATCAGAAGAACAGGAAATCAAATCCTTTTCCTCTCTGGATCAACAACATAGCAGTTACCTTGAGATCTAAATCAAGGTAGCTCGTCCACATTAGGGAAGCCTGCTTTGGTCTAATTTTGAGGCTTCCCTGTAGTGTAGATGCACTATTTCGAAATAAGCTATTTCAGACTATTTCTTCCGAAATAGCTTATTTCAGAATAAGCGTGCAGTGTAGATGTACCCTAAGGGTACATCGACACAGCAACATTAATTCAAAATAACTAGTGTTATTTCAAAATAACGTAGTCCTTGTCTACACAGCAGGCCGTTATTTTGAAATAATGTGGAAATACAGTCAAGCTGGAGGACTTCTTGCTCTAACTCCTGTAACCCTCATTGTACGAGGAGTAAGGGAAGTGAGAGGAAGAGTGCTCTATTTCGAAATAAGTGTTGTGTAGAAATGAGCTATTTTGGAAATAAGCTACGCAATTGATGTAGCTCAAGTTGCGTAGCTTATTTTGAGTTAAGCCCTGCTGTGTAGATGCACCCTAAGTGTGTCCTTTATCTGCTGTCTCATTTTGACATTCAATTATTTCTTACTGTATAATTGTTTCTGTCATGTTAACTGATTCCCCTCTCTGTCTGACTGATCCGCCATTTATCTTTTACTGTGTTTAACCACTTTATATATTGATTATTGCCATTTCATCACTTTTGTCAATGAAATGATTTTGCCATTTATTCTTTAACCCTGCCATCAGCTCCCTTGAAACCCATGAAATTGTAGCATAACTCAGACTGTCTCTTGAACTGATCCTATCCTCAATTCCATATTCTAATCTCTCTGTTCTCATTCCTGGTTGCCAACATCTTAACAAACATCTTTAACAGCTTATGTTATGCTCTTGTCTCTGAATCCTAGCTTCTATCTTTACTTGCCCTATTCACTGCTTATACCTTCAGTGTATTAAAAACATTGCAGCTAATGTAATAACCTCTCTCATTCACTGCTTGGCCCATGCTTGTTATCTAGAGATTTCAAAGCTGTTGTGTAGATTGTAAACCATCCCCCTGGTGATCTGGAATAACACAAGGCCTATCACAGGAAAAGAAGGGTTGTTGCAGGTCAGGTTTTAGGAGCACTGGTAGAATTATGTGAGGAAGGTTACAAGGTGCCTGTCTGTGCTATGTCTGGCATTTTTCTAGTGCCCAGGGTCCATTTATTTCATTAGCTTCTTTTAAAGTATTTATACATCTTTATTGGGTGTTTCTAAGAGACACACATTATACAATTGGTCTTAAAATAAACTTGCTACAATATGTTTATAAATGTTGGCTTTAGCGTCTCTAGAAATATCCTCTTGGAAGACAGGAGTTTATACTGAGGTAGAAATACAAAATAAAATAAGAAGAAATTCTATTTTAGTTTGAAATAAACTAAACACAGTGTGCTTTAATTAGGAAAGGATTGCTAAACCAATGTTTTTTCTTTCGTTTCAATATGTAGCTTAGGCAGAAGCTTATTGATGAACATTATGTGCCCTGCTGCTTAGTTTCCATTTTTTTCCCCATCTAGACATGCCGAATGGCAATGCCTGAAGATTCACCTCTGGATCCTGCAAGATCTTATCACTTTGACCATAAAGTATAGGGGGTTCATCTCTGGGGGTTAGCATAAAACTATCTCTAGTTTTTTATTCAGCAAGTTTTAAAATACATCCATTCCTAGAAAAGTTCACAACTGATGGTTTTACCCAAATCCTTTTTGCTTCCAGTCCTTATACATACTGGCTATGTCTAGACTGGCATGATTTTCTGGAAATGCTTTTAACGGAAAAGTTTTCTGTTAAAAGCATTTTCAGAAAAGCGCGTCTAGATTGGCAGGATGCTTTTCCGCAAAAGCACTTTTTGCGGAAAAGCATCTGTGGCCAATCTAGACGCACTTTTCCACAAAAAAAGCCCCGATCGCCATTTTCGCAATCGGGGCTTTTTTGTGGAAAACAAATCTCTGCTGTCTACACTGGCCCTTTTGCGCAAAAGTTTTTTGGAAAAAGAATTTTGCCCGAATGGGAGCAGCATAGTATTTCCACAAAAGCACTGACAATCTTACATGAGATCGTCAGTGCTTTTGCAGAAATTCAAGCGGCCAGTGTAGACAGCTGGCAAGGTTTTCCACAAAAGCAGATGATTTTGCGGAAAAACTTGCCAGTCTAGACACAGCCACTTTGAATAATGTTCTGAAAAGTAATTTGGTGCAGTAGGTGACAGTCTGTTTTAAATTGCAGTGATAGGGGCTCTCAATTCAGATAGTTAGCACCATCCACCTCTTGAACACGAGGGTGAGGTGCAGTGAGAAATAGGCAAAATCTGTAGTTGCTGGCCAACACCACTATGTATGCTAATATAGATACCAGCAGTAACCCCCCAACTGTTTCAGCTTGCCTCCCAAGGGAGACATAGCTACTCAGCTTGTCTGAGTCCTCCCAGGGCAGTTTGTGCACCACCCTTACTCAAAGCTGTACCTAAAGTCACAGTCTTTCCCCAAAGTAGCTGTAAACTGCTATTGCATAGATTTTCTATGTATAGGTTGTCCTGCTATGTCCAACCATGATGGAGTTTCCACATCTATCTCAGCCTTAATCTTCTTTCACTGCTCATTTTTCATAGGGGTTTCTTATTTGCTTTTGATTCAACTGTTTTAGAAATTTAATTAAGAAGTCGGGGGAATAATTTTTGTCTTTCTCAATTGCTTTAAATATTCAAACCCTGCCCTGAACAAAAGGATAATTCACAGGGAGCAGTGGGGGAGCATTGACTATTACAAGCAGATAAAAAGACTAGTCAGTGGAGTATGATATATTCACTTTCTGTGCATAACATCATCATCTGCTGGCTCTAAAATGCTGATAATAGGCAATTTAGAGAGATAACATGCCCGTGATAATGCAACTCTTATGGGCCAGATTCTGTTATGGTTATATTGATTCGGCAACTTTAATTTCAGAGGGACAAGTCATAGCGTAACAGTACTACTCAACATGAATGTTTGGCAGACTAAGTAGCTCCATCATCAATTTGGGCTGCAGGAGTTAGATCAAGAGCAGAGCCACAAAAATTACACAAGCCTTGTTGAGTAAGAGTAGGTAGAGAGAGTTGAGAGAGATATCTGTATACATAGGGAGTGGTGAACTCGTCTTGTGGGGAGTATAGAGCAGTTCACAGGAGGAAATTAATATCACAGTTTTGTTGGCTACGTGGTATTGTTAAATATTTTATTTAATAAAGATTACATGCATTTAAAATCAGTATTTGGTGGGGTCCGATTGAAAAGGCCTTTTGGTGTTTTAAGGGAAAGTAGCCTGAACTTCAGATGGAAAGGAATTTGAAAAGGTATGTGATATGGTCCTAGATCAGGGTGGAGACCGAGAGGCTGACTGACTGGCTTACTAGAAGCAGTGTTTTGGGTAAGCTAGATGGGAACAAGATGAAAGAGGTAATAGTGACAATATAGGAAGATTATTCCTGAATGGGGGCAGAACAGTAACACCAATAAAATCTGAGGTTAGTGGAACTCAGAGTCTCCCACAGAGATATATAAAGATTTGCTTTTGAAGAATGAGCAGAAATGAAATCCTGGGTAGCACTATAGCAACTATCACCAGGGATACCAACACAAATCAGAAACATACTTATTCAGAAGAATTACAAGCTGTGTAGAAGGATGACAAACTCAGAAACAATATTTAAAGACAAAATATTATTACCTGGTAATGCTTATGGTATGTGAATGTGATGCTTGTGTCTCAGAACTGAAACAAAGTTGTTGTGTTCTTTTTAAAGATACTGTGTTCAACAATCCCATGCCGTAAAATGAGTCTGACAGAAAAAATAGGTGGATGTACAGAACTGCCAACCAACAGAGGCTATGGGTGTTACACCAGCATAGTACGAGTTGCTATGTATTTTTGTAAGACAGCAACATTTAGGATTGTATGAAATAATATACCAGTGATAAAATAAGAGCGATCACTGTGCTTGTACTGACACCAACTCAGCTATCACTGCTAATAATAATCCTCCTAATGCAGAATCTAATATATAACCAATAACTTGGACACTATAAGAGCTACCGCAACCAAACTTTGCGTGGGGTAACCTTTCCTCCAGGAGAAGGTTTTAAGGTACTTTTGGCAGTGTGGGGGAAGCAGTGGGGACAGTCACTCACTAAGGCCGGTGGCAGAGGAGCGCTCCGAGCAGCAGCTGCCTCACTCGCCTCTACCAGGCCGTTTCACTGCGCAGGTACGTCTGGGGCAGGGGAGCCCCCTCCTCCCTCCCGCCCATGATGTCACTCAGCCTGGGCCCCTCCCCTCTGGCAGTAGCCAAAGGTTGCTGAGTGGTGGGTTGGAGCTTGCAGCCACCGCTAGGGGGCGGTTGCGGGTGCATTGGAGCGAGCCCAGCGGGGAGGCAGCAGTGTTGGCAGCGGTGCTGGGAGCAGACTAAAACAGGAAGTCCAGTGCAGCTTCCTGGTTGCGTGGCAGGGAGCCCGACACCTGCTCACTGCGGCCCGCGGGGAGCCCCTGGCATGGCCCCATGGTGCAGCAGGTAGCAGGGCAAAAGTTTTGGGGTGGAGTCGTTGTCCCTCGTGCCACCTGCAGTCCCAGGTGTGAGCTTGGCTGCCCTGCCCACCATAAGTCCTGTGCTTGCCTTCTCCCGCCCGCCCCGAGCAATGCCGGGTATTGTAACTCCAGCTAGTTCAGACTAAAACAAAATTGAATAAACTCTCTTCAGCCCTCCATTCCCAAGACCAAAGATGATCCCCTGCCTTCCTTCCTTCCTTCCTATTGTGTTGTCCCTTCTGGAGCATGCAAAGACATGTTTAATCCAAGTTCAGCTGCACTTCTGAACGGCAAAACCTCTCAATAATATACACATTTACATTAGACTGTTTTCTTCTATTTAAAATATAGTTATGGCCCAAAACTTACCTGATAAGAAGTATATTTTCATAACATACTGTATGGTGTTCCCTAGTTGGTTGGTTTGCTTGTTTTGTTTTGCTGCTTACTTTGTGGACTTTATTTACTTTGAAATAAATTCTTACTACTTCTGAGACAACACAGGTATTGGAAACCAAGTGAGGTTTCCTTTTGCTAGATGCACCAGTAAATTCTGATGATCTAGCAATAGGACTTGACACTTTATACAGAACCTTTAATTTGAGGATCTCAAAGCACTTTACAAAGGCACTTATGCACTTGGTTCTTCTTTTACAAACAGAAAATGGAGACACAAAGCATTTATGTGATCATCTGTATATCATACAGTAACTCAGTCACAGTTCTGGGAATAGAACTGAAGTCTCTTGATTCCTAATTCCAGGAGTCTACTGTAGTCACGGAGAAATCATTCATTTTTCACAGGTTGGTCATGGCATCAATAGCACATTTCATGGATATGTTCATACCAAGCCACCCTTATTCCTGTGCTGCTGGCAGTGGCACAGTCTTCCAATCTTGAGGCCTCGCTAGCAGCTGCCAGCTCTGCAGGTAGTGCAGAAGTAAGAATGACAATATGCCACATCCTCCACAACAGGCTTGCAAACGCCTTTCAAGATGGAATTCCCAGTTTAAGAAATGCTGTGTACTGTTGGTACATGCATTTGGTAGGGCCTTACCAATTCCTTACTCTAACCACTAGATGACATTGCCCAAATTTGTTAAAAATTGAATCTTGGTTGAGACCTTCTATAGCAAGTACCAACAAAAGAGGTTTACTTTGTGTTCAGGTTGCACATTTCTGAAGAGTGAAAGTAGTGACACAGAATATTACATGTTCCAACATAATTATTTTATCGCTGAGTTTAAATACTTGTACTATTAATTTTTTATTTCCCTCATCCAATTTTTCTTGAAAAGCTATTTAATTTTGACTGTATTGTCAGCTAAGATACAGTGAAACTCTGACAGGATATCCATTAGTTTAATACCTTTCATTCTATTATCAAGTCATCACTAGAATAGACAAGGAATTGTGTATAATCAGGTTTCATTTGCAAGAGGCAAAAAAGATTCAAGGTTGAGTTTGTACTTGAGAAAACAATCTTTTCACTTCAAACTGTGCAAAATTTGACATGAAAAATAATTAAAATAGAATAAATGTGAACTCTAAAATATTTTCTAGAGAATTACTTTTCTGACTTATAATTGCCTGTTACCCTATGATACTCTAATATTTTAAATCAAATCAGCATTTTGGTGAAGCCCATCTTTTTTTCAGTGTTTTGAACTCAGTCCTGTTCCCACTGAAATCAATAGAAAGCTTATCATTGGCTTCAGTGTGAGCAAGATCAGATCCATGGTCTAGGGGATTAAATGAAATCCCTAGATATGACAGGTCTTGGGCAGTGTAAAGATGCTCACTTTGTAACATTGTTAAATGGAGAGATCCAATGATTATATTAATGCACATTAATGTTTCTTTATGCAAAAGTTCATATCTCTGGTATTTATGTGATTAGGATTTCTAAACTTTCTAAATAAAGAAATACTTTAAAAATAAATAGTTCTGGAATATAGGAGTTTTGGATTCTATTGCTGTCCATCATTAACACACCATGTGACCCGGGCAAGTTATTTATTGTGTCTGCTTCTGTTTCACCATCTATCGAAAACTTACCTACCTCCCAGCTCTGAGGTGGAATGAATTCATACTTGTAATAGTCATGTTATTTTAATAAGACATGCTAATATACAGTACTTTTAGAGGTACTGTCACTTCCACTGAATGGTCTAAATGCAAAGAATTATATCTAACCCAACTGCCATGGAACCCTGTTGCCTTAATCCCCTACAGCTGAGTTTTTAATGTAGGATTCAGCCCTCAGTGTTTTTCCTCTAGTTGAAGATACTGCAACAGCTGCTGTCTTTGTCTAAAAGATAGTTAATGAAGGTGACCTGCCTAACGTGCTACTGTATAAAAACACAGGTTTATACTGAAAATTCACAGTTAAAACTAAAGATTTTGTTTCTTTGAATGTTGCTACAGAGATGTGAACAAAAGACCCTTGCAAAAGATATTTTTGGTGGTTAGTTTACAGGCATGTGCTTTAGTTGGTATGTGAAAATAGTTATAAAATAACCAGAGGTTAAAGATTTAGATATTAATTTGAGTATAAATATTTGGATTTCCAATACCACACTAACAAAAACTGGAAATGTAACCAACTGGGGAGAGAAATGCAGGATAATAAAATAGAAGACTCAAACTAAGAAGGATTTATTTGTGTATGCATTTGTCAGTGGGAAATAAACATACTATCTCAGAACAGAAAAAGCTTGGTATAGTTTGTGAAAGTTTAATGCCAATTTCTTCGAAACTTTCATCAGTCTTCCCCATTCCCTAAGATCAATGAAGATCCCTGCATTAAGCAGATTCTTGACTAAAAGCATGCCACTTTTAGTCAAGAAAGGTCAAAATGATCCAAAAATACTGACCTCCAAAACCAACTGCTCCATGATGAGCTGAACTGCTCTTTCAAATGACATTTCCTCCAGAACCTTTATTCCTTTATTCTTTTCACACTCTAGTTCTCTGGAACTTGTCATAGAATATGCCGGGAGAAACGATAAAATGTTTATAACCTGCCAAAAGCCTTGCTCTACTGAGGTTCAAAATCTTCTGATTACTTTATGGGTTTCAATTTACTGACATACACGCAGTTTTGAGCTCACATAGCCAGTTCTGGCACTACAATGTGATAAATTGTGCCCACGGTTACACTACCGTATTGAAGACAAAGGCTTCTGCTGTGTTTTTTGGCCCAGTGTCTGTTTACTTTTGTCAAATAAACATTACATGAGTGCAAGAGACCAAACAGACTAGTGCAATGTTTTTGGATTTGAGGTTCTAGTTTGGTCCCTTCTTTAACCATCACATGCTCATCAAAACTGCCAGATATATTTTGTCCCTTGATGTTATGAAGTTAAGATTACAAAGCCTGGGCCAGTTAGCTCCTGAATGAAAGAAACATTGAAAACAAACCATAAAGATGGTGAAAATACATTTTTTACTATATATTTTAGAAATGTCTGTCTATCTGTCCAGCTGCCTGAGTCCATTTAAGGACTCCTAAATGGTAAGAATTAGGACCACCACTTTTGGTATGCAGCTTACACTTCTCATAGCTTAAAGCAATGTAGAGGTTTGGTTGTGCCAGGATAATGGGATGTGCCTGGAATTTGACTGTTTCTCATAAAATGGAAGGAGAAGGGTCTGGCAGGAGGGACAGTAATACTGCCCACTGTGGTCATTCTGCAGTAAGGGACCAGAGACGGGGACTAGGACAGCTATAACCCCATTGGGCCAGCAGGAGGCAGAGGTGGAGAAATGGACAGCTACATACTATTTCAGAAAGTGTGTCTCTGTCTGTGTCTCTGTCCCCAGCAGGGGGACACAGATCTCTTCCCCAACTGTATCCTCTGCAGTTGTATTTGCCATGAACAACTGCTTCTCACCTGGCTCCAAGCTGCTGTGGTGAGAGAGGACTGGAGTTGTCCTCTCTCCCTCAGGGCAGCCTGGATACTGAACCCCTCATCCCTGGTCCCACCCCAGAACAATGATTTAAATGAAGAAAAAACTTATTTGGATTAAGAAGGACCTGAACAACACCAGGTAAATCTTCTAGTTAAGAATATGAATTACTTAGACCAATATTAAAAAAAAATAATTGATAAATCTCCCACTAAGAAAATATACTGCATTGCACAGATAGGACTGCAGTTTTTCCTACAATTATTGTTCTTTTTGATTGACATGCACAATCCAGAGGAAACCAACAGCGTATTGGACTCAAACTATGTATTATTTGAATAGAGACTACTAAGCTTTTCTTCATAGAGGGCCAGATCATGTAGCTGCTTAATTTGAGGAACTGCTGTTTACTTCAATTGAAGATCTATGCACAGAGATGGCCGTTGTGCACGGGATAGGTTTGTTCATTATTTATTCAAGTTCCAAATTTATCAGAAATCCTCATAACAATATTTAGAGACATTCTTAATAAAGTAATGCTCTCAATGGAGATGTAGTCTTAGAAATACTGTATGTTTTCCCCAATTCTTATTTTATGTCATTAGAGAAAATCAATTTGAAAACTACCTGGCTATGTCTATACTGCAGGCTTTTTGCGCAAGAACAGCTGTTCTTGTGCAAAAACTTGTGGAGCGTCTATACTGTATGTGTGTTCTTGTGCAAGTAAATTAACAGTAAAGCTTCAGAAGAGAGGGCTTCTTGCACAAGAGTTATTCCTGTCCCCATGAGGAATAAGCCCTCTTGCACAAGAGGTCTTGCAAGAGCTCTTGTTCAAGAAGGCAGTGTGGATGGGCAACAGGGGTTTCTTGCACAAGAAACCCCTGTGGCTAAAATGGCCATCAGAGCTTTCTTGCGCAAGAGAGCGTCCACACTGCCATGGACACTCTTGTGCAAAAGCACATCTCTTGCACAAAAGCACATGGCAGTCTGAACACGCTCTTGCGCAAGACCTTTTGCGCAAAACAGTTCTTGCGCAAGAAGCCTGCAGTGTAGATGTAGCCCCTGATATTCGGGGATCTAGCATTTAGTTCAGGCAAACACTCCATTGCAGAGTGGATTCAACTCTGTAGTGTTGTGAGGGAGTGAGAGGAAGGCCTGGCAGTGCAGGGGCTAAACAAGGCTTTTTTGCCCAATTAGCCCCGCCCTGTTTTACCTGCAGCCAGTGCCAGGCCTGGAGGAAGGACAAAAGGAGGGAACCTGACTCAGTTCGGGCTGACCAGCGAAGTGGCAGGAGCTGGTTCTGCCGTCCGCAGGACCTGAGCCAGAGCTGTCTGCTGAGTCAGCTGCAGGAGAACACAAGCCTTCAACTCCCCTCTCCCCCCACTCAGGTGCAAAGGGGGAGAACCAGAGGGTAACCCCCACTGAGGAGGGGAAAACTGGATTCTTGGGGCCACACCCCAAACTGAAGGAGCAGACTTTGATAAGAAGCCAAAAGTCCTACACCCCGGGCCCCCTGCTAACATGAGGACCTAACCACTTGGGAACCCCGCTGCCCAGGAGACCCAGTTACAAGCGTACATTTAGTTTCCGTGTCTTGAGGAAACACTTAAACCTGTAAAAGCATAACATAAATTAACAGACGGAACTTAATGTTGTGCAGGATCTTAAAAACTAACCATATACTTTTTTCAGAAATGTTATAAATATGGACATCACAGACTGTAAGATCTTGACAGCATTCTGTGTAAATAACCATACAATAAAATTATAATCATGTCTATATATAAAAATATATCCTGCAGGATGACAGTATGATGTCATTCTGTGTCCTGCCGCCCCTCCCTCTGCTGTGCAGACTCCCACCCCCAACCCCTCCTGAGGAGCCAGGGGAGCCACTAGCTGTGTGGCCTCTCCCCTCACCTATGGAGCTGCTGGATCCACATCCCCCTCTCTGTTTGGGGGGGACTATGAAGCCTCCTCCCTTCTGCCTCCACTCTGCTGGGGGGGTGGGAGCTGCACAACCATCCCTCTATCCCCTCCCAGGTGCTTGGCTTCTGCGGGGAGGAGAAAGCCTGGAGGCTCTGTGCCAGATCCAGCTTGCATGGAAATGCACGCTCTGTGGGGAGGTGAGCTGCCAGGATGCTCTGGTTGTCCTGGAGGTGGGTGGGGAGAGGATGCTACAAAATTTGGCTGTGACATTAAGTGGACCCTTGTGAGAGCTCTCTGGCCAGTCCATCCCCACATTGAGACTCTTGGGCTGTGTCTACATTGGCAAGATTTTGCGCAAAAGCCTCCAGTTAGTACCAGTTCTGGCAGGATTTTCAGAAGGGTATAATTTGTCTAGTGGGAAATTGGAGTGTGACCACCAAATTATTTCATCCAGGCAATCACACAGCCATGACATGATAACAACATGTGGAAACTATTGACCACTTCTTGCTTTCAACTGGCAGTCTAAAGGTGAAGGCTCTCTAACTTCTAACAAGTCTCTAGAGCCATCCAGTCTCTACAAACTAAGAACTTGATAGCAATAACCTTTGATTAAAGGTATAATCACAGTGGGCTCAGCTGTGAGTCCTGTTGCATGGCCATGCAGGGGAATAAGGGTGATTACTGCAAATCTCTAGACAGGTTAATAAGTTTGCTGAAGTACTGCCCCTTGGGTGAAATTACATAGACTGGTTCTAAGTTAGTACAGAAAGCCCAGCCACTACAGAACAGAAAATTATATAAAGTGGGCAGCCTACTACAGAAGAGCTTTGACCTTCACTTGATGCAAGAACTCACACAACTCTATATCCATGAGGGCACAATCCTTTTGGAAAGGTGTGAAGGACTTTGAAACCTACCAGGTTTTCCATGTGGAAGATGGGTGATATCAAATAGGGCAAGCATGCATCGAAACTGCATATTGTTTTCACAATATGGCTGCTCTGTAATGTTTTTATCCTAAATAAATATACTGTGCTTTGTGAGTGCTGGCTAATCACTCATCAGCCTGCCATAGCCCTTAGGAGATAACAATGCTGACGCAACCTGCTAAAGTGATCACAATGAAGAAGAGAAGGAATTGCACCCTAAATCTCAAATCTGCAGGGAGGACACATGTTCCCTCCCAGAGAAAGGTGGTGGCCAGGGACCTAAGTAGGGGTACTCTCTATGAGGCCAGGAAAAGATCAGAGGTGTAGTTACTCTGAAACTGTGAAAGCATGCATAAATGTTTGTAGGAGCAAGGCCATAGAGAGCCCACGACTGTCTATACATAAGCACATCAAAACGCAATCAGAAAAAGTTTTGAATTTAGGCAGAAGAAACATTAATACAACGTGAGTTGGTAGATACTGATACAGATACAGTCCCTCTCAGAAGTGTCCTCATTTTTGAAAGTCAAATATGGTAACCAGAGTGTGAGGGGCCTGGAAAATGATAAGTAGCTTCATGTAGTGGAGAAGAAGGAGCTAGTGTAGGCATTTGAAGACTGGGATGACCCAATCAGGACAATGGGCAAAAAAAGATAATAGCAGATGTTTTCTGTTAATGTGAGGGTACCCTTTCAGCATCAGGGAGGCTGGAGACGAGAAGGCTATAGACCATAATCAGGAAATGATGCTCCCCATCCATTCAAGCCTGCACAGACTTTTCCTGCTTTTGCTAACCTTTCAGGCTCTACTTTCCAGGCTGAGTGACAATGAGCCTTGGAAGGTGCCAATCTATATTTAATGAGCCTTCTTGTGAACATTCAGACCAGCATGGGGGCAATGGCTTATACCTGTAAAAACTGAGTCATGCATGGACAGGTGACTTGCCCATGTGACTTCAAACACCATCTTGCTGCAGTAAGAAAAATGGGTTTCCCTCACATAGCAAAGGATATGAAAAGGCCTTGGAAACTCTTTAATTTTGTCTTCAGTTTTGCTTCTTACCTCTGAAGGATCTTTGCTACAAATTGAAGCACTAAACTAAGAACTGAATGACCCACCCAAGCTGCAGATGTACTCCACAGACTTGACTTAAACCAGCAATGTATTCCATCCCTGCTACAAGCCTGAACCAAGACCTTTTGCAATTGAATTGCTGTATGTATTTAACAATTTTAACTCTTGCCTTTTCTTTCTTTTTATAAATAATCCTTTACATTTTATTTACTAAAGATTTGGCACAGCATGATTTTTGGATAAGATTCTACATTATAAATTGACCTGGGAATGTGGCTTTCAGAATGGAAGAACCTTTTATTTGATGCGACTGCTGCTGGTGGTGATACAGCGGAACTGGACTGTCTGAGGTAATTGCTTATATGACTTTTTGTTAGACAGCATGGCAAAACAGAAGTTCTCTTTTTGATTGGGTTGGTGTGTCTTATAATAGAGAAAACCCAGTCTTGGGCTGTTTCTAAGAGCTCACCCTGAATTGGAACTGTTCAGAGTGCTGGGGGGAGGGGGGGGCACACGACACTTACACCTACATACAATATGAGTGAATTTGGCCCTGAATTATCTTGTGTGAATTGCTTAGCTACTTTGTTTTATACAATACTGTGATGGGATGTCTGCCCCACACTGACCCTTTAAGGCTGAAACCCAGCCCTGATATTACCAATTAGGGCCCAGCTGGGGGCTGAATAAATAAGGGCTCCAGGAGGGAGGAAAAGAGAGACTCTTGCTGGGGAATAGGAAGGACCTTTCTGCCATGGAAGCTGGGGGCTTTCTGAGACACAGCAGTGCTGGAAAAAGGCAGGCAGAGCTGGGGAGCCCTGACCTGACCTCACTTCCAGGCTGTAGGGCCTGAAACAAGGCCTGAGAGTACCAGGGCTGCAGGGAGGCAGCCAAGGCAGCAGAAGGCAGCAGGCCCTCATCTCCATGCCAATGATGGATGGCCATTGCAGGCTGCAGTTTACCCCTCTGGCAGGGGCTTGATGAACACTGGCAGAGTGTCACTGAGGCAAGGTGGGAAAGAGAGTTCCCTGGGAGGGCAGGACCCCAGAGCACAGAGACTGATGAACACCTCTGACCAAGAAGAAGGTGATCAGAGAGGGTGTGCGTCCCCTACTGGATGAAGGAGGTAACCTAGTGACAGATGATATGGGAAAACCTGAAGTACTCAATGCTTTCTTTGCCTCTGTCTTCACGGACAAGGTGGGCTCCAGGACTAATGCGCTAAGTGACACAAGATGGGATGAAGATGGACAGACTTTGGTGGGTAAAGAACAGGTTAGGAACTATTTAGAAAAGCTAAACGTACACAAATCCATGGGTCCGGACTTAATGCATCCGAGGGTTCTGAGGGAGTTGGCAAATGTCATTGAGGAGCCTTTGGCCATTATCTTTGAAAAGTCATGGAGACTGGGAGAAATCCCGGATGATTGGAAAAAGGCAAATGTAGTGCCCATCTTCAAAAAAGGGAAGAAGGACGATCCAGGGAACTATAGGCTGGTCAGTCTTACCTCGGTTCCTGGAAAAATCATGGAAGGGATCCTTAAGGAATCCATTTTGAGTCACTTGGAAGAGAGGAAAGTGATTAGGAATAGTCAGCATGGATTCACAAAGGGAAAGTCGTGCCTGACCAATCTGATTATCTTCTATGATGAGGTAACTGACTCTGTGGATGTGGGAAAGTCAGTGGATGTGATATACCTCGATTTTAGCAAGGCTTTTGATACAATCTCCCACAATATTCTTGCCAGCAAGTTAAGGGAATGTGGATTGGATAAATGGACAGTAAGATGGATAGAAAGATGGCTAGAAGGCCGGGCCCAGCGGGTAGTGATCAACGGCTCAATGTCAGGATGGCGGTCTGTTTCTAGCGGAGTACCCCAAAGTTCGGTTCTAGGACCGATTTTGTTCAGTATCTTTATTAATGACCTGGATGAGGGGATGGATTGCACCCTCAGCAAGTTTGCAGATGACGCTAAGCTAGGGGGAGAGGTAGATACGCTTGAGGACAGAGATAGGGTCCAGAGTGACTTAGACAAATTGGAGGATTGGGCCACAAGAAATCTGATGAGATTCAACAAGGACAAGTGCAGAGTCCTGCACTGAGGACGGAAGAATCCCAAGCATTGTTACAAGCTGGGGACCAACCACTTAAGTAGTAGTTCTGCAGAAAAGGACCTGGGGGTTACAGTGGATGAGAAGCTGGATATGAGTAAACAGTGTGCCCTTGTAGCCAAGAAGGCTAATGGCATATTAGGTTGCATTAAGAGGAGCATTGCCAGCAGATCCAGAGATGTCATTATTCCCCTTTATTCGGCTCTGATGAGGCCACATGTGGAGTATTGTGTCCAGTTCTGCCACCCTCCCCCACTACAAAAAGGATATGGGCGCATTGGAGAGGGTCCAGCGGAGGCAACCAAAATGATTAGGGGGCTGGAGCATATGACCTATGAGGAGAGGCTGAGGGAGTTGGGTCTGTTTAGTCTGCAGAAGCGAAGAGTGAGGGGGGATTTGATAGCAGCCTTCAACTTCCTGAAGGGAGGTTCCAAAGAGGATGGAGAAAGGCTGTTCTCAGTAGTGACAGATGGCAGAACAAGGAGCAATGGTCTCAAGTTGTGGTGGGAGAGGTCCAGGTTGGATATTAGGAAAAACTATTTCACTAGGAGGGTTGTGAAGCACTGGAATGGGTTACCTAGGGAAGCAAACATCCCTAGAGGTGTTTAAGTCTCAGCTGGACAAAGCCCTGGCTGGGTTGATTTAGTTGGGATTGGTCCTGCCTAGAGCAGGGGGCTGGACTTGATGACCTTCTGAGATCTCTTCCAGCTCTATGGTTCTATGATTCTATGACCCCCAGAAAGGGGCTGAGAGACACTGGAATTAGCACTGGGTGGGGAGCAGGAGCAGGACCTGGGGCAGAGGGGGCATTGTTTCAGCCCTCCTCCTGGGGTTCAGGATGAATCATGGGGGAGGGGGACAGTTTCACAGCCAATATCCCCCAATCCCTCATATCCTTCTTCACCAGTTTCCCTTGGTTTGGATTCTAGTTGCTGCCCTGATGAGATAGCTTCATTCTGCCTGGTTTTCATTCTGTTCATTTTCAGTTGTTCTCAGCCAAAAAAAAAAAGTTCCTGTTGGCAAGGTCAGTCATGTGATTTGAACAGGTACTGCTAGGTGATGTAACTGTATGTCTGTTCCACTAAACAACTGAAGGGCTGCATACAAAAAACTGTTTACTTCAGACACTTCACAATCCATTAAACCACCTGGGCTATGTCTACACTGCAGGCTTTTTGCACAAGAACAGCTGTTCTTGCACAAAAACTTGCGGAGCGTCTACACTGCACGTGCGTTCTTGTGTAAGTAAACTTACAGTAAAGCATTGGAACAGAGGGCTTCTTGTGAAAGAGTTATTCCTCTCCCTACAAGGAATAAGCCCTCTTGCACAAGAGCTCTAAAATTGCCATCAGAGCTTTCTTGTGCAAGAGAGCGTCCTCATTGCCAAGGATGCTCTTGAGCAAAAGCACATGGCAGTGTGGACACACTCTTGCACAAGAACTCTTGCTCAAAACAGTTCTTGCACAAAAAGCCTGCAGTGTAGACATAGCCCTGGAGTATACTCACTCAAGCAAAGCAAGCAAGTAAAAGATATTTAAAAATCAACAGTGCTGTTGAAGGAAATATTTTTTTTAAATTAACAGGTGATTTCATATTCAAAACAGTCCATAAACAGCCTGCATTAAGGAGCGTGTTACATCTCGAATAAAGTCCATCTACAGACCCAATTTTACTCTATTGAATTTAGTGCAAGCTTTGCTATAGTCTTAAATGGAAGCAGGATCAGGGCGCTTGTTTAAAATACTTGCAAGAAACCAAGAAAAACAAGCCAAAATAACCAACTTAGGGCATTATTTTATTTACATGTTAACAAACAGAAAAAAGCCTGTTGTCCTGTGTTACAACCTTGATATCAAACCAACATGCACATCACACCTCTGAGAATTTTATAGCTTTGTAACACATGTAAACAACTAGAGTGGACAGACACAAAACATTGTTACATCAGAATTCCATCTCTAATTGATACTCCCTGGAGACACTTCCCTGGGGTATCTGCAATTGAGGTACCTTGTTGCTACCTGCCCTTAGCATGTGTGTGTCTGCCATATGTCAGTTTCCCAACCCCACCATCTACTGCCAAAACAACACTCCCCTTTAGGCCTCACACAGACCTTCTGTTACTCGATAGGTTAGCAACATCCATCTACATGTTCTCAAGCTCTCCATGCTTCTCCCTGGCCTGTCCACTCTCTGGAAAGCCACAGTACCTACTGACTCTCTGCTTCCAAAAGAACAGGACAAGCCAGCTTACCTTTCCCGTGTCAGATCCCTGCTCCATGTAACTTACAGCAATTATTTGTTTCGCTATAAACAAATTATTCAACAAAGCACAGACTGATAGCAAGTAGAAACATTGGCAACAAATAGATATATAAAAAATCATAACATATTCTGGAGCTGGAACTTTATTAAACAAGTTACTTTCATCTCTAATAGAGTATTGCTCACCTAGGATCCTTACTGCATTTTACAGCTAGGTTGGCTGTGACTCTTCTTTCATGATGCATGCACGTTGTTAGCTAGTTTCCTAAGTGAAACATTCAATGTGTTTCTTTGTACCCATATAAATCAGACCAATCTTTATTCATAAACAGGACCGCGTCCCCTCTGTTTTTTCGACATGTGGATTTTCTCTCCTGTAGATTTTGAGATTACTCAATTTGCACCAGGCTTAGTGTGCAAATAGGCATACTGCAAGCAGTGTACAATATACAAATGAGCAGACAGGGCAGGAGTGTCAGTTACCACTTGTTTGAAAAGCGCATCTCTGTGATACGTCTCCTCCTGGTGACCTTTCGGAATTCCAAGACGCTAAAGCTACATCTACACTGCAGGCTTTTTGTGCAAGAACTGTTTTGTGCAAGAGTTCTTGCGCAAAAGATTCTTGCCATGTGCTTTTGCACAAAAGCGTCCATGGCAGCGTGGACACTCTCTTGCGCAAGAAAGCTCTGATGGCCTGTTGCCCATCCACACTGTCTTCTTGCACAAGAGGAGAGGAATAACTTTTGTGAAAGAAGCCCTCTGTTCTGGCGCTTTACTGAAATTTACTTGCGCAAGACACGCGTGCAGTGTAGATGTTCCGCAAGCCTGCAGTGTAGACATAGCCTAAGAGCATAATTTTCAAAATAGCTATAGAACTCCTTAAATATTATCCATGTATGGATTTTGTGGTGATTAGGACAACAAGTGGGCTACTTGCTCTCAGGAGAGACCTCACATGCCCCCCTTCAGTGAGACATTATGCTGATATTTAACCCAGGGAAACCCTATGCACCCCCGTGCCCTTTGACAGTTGGCATCCAGAGGTCCCTTGCTTACACTGTTCTCCTGATAATACCTAGCTCTTATCAGTAAGTCCCAAAATGCTTTAATGAGAAGGCACAGAGAGGAAAAGTGAGTTTCCGATGGCCATCTAGCAAAAAGCCAGAAACAGAATCTGTGTGTCCTGAGTCCCAGTGCCATGCTTTATTGAGTAGGCATGTTGCGTACGCTCTATAAATGATATACCCGTGCATGAGGTCTCACTATACCTGCTTTTAAATGGATCATGTGTTGCCCAATATTTAGATTGTGTATTAATTACACTGATTAAGAATCCCCAGTTAATTCCTTTTGAGGGTTGGCAGATTCTTGTCACAAGATCAGGCTTTGTTTTATTTAAATTGCTATTTAGCTGGGAACCCCAATGTGCACGACTGCAATACATACACTATAGGAGCTCATTTATTTGCAAATATGATCTGTTAATACATTTAGCCAAGTCACAAACACCCAAGTTAGTAAGACAGAGATACCACAGAATGTACATCTACACATCCTTATACTCCTAGGCTGCGTCTAGACCAGCAAGATTTGCGCAAAATCTTGCCGCCTGTCTAGACTGGCAGCAAATATTTGGGCAAGAACACTGACTTTGTACTGTACAAAATCAGTGGTTCTTGTGCAAACACTCCGATGCTCCCGCTCAGGGATAAGTATTCTTGCGCAAGGGGGCCAGTGTAGACAGCCAAGTTGATTTCTTGCGCAAGAAAGGCCGATGGCTAAAATGGCCATTGGAGCTTTCTTGCGCAAGAGAGCGTCTACACTGGCACGGATGCTTTTGCACAAAAGCACATCTCTTGCGCAAAGGCACATGCCAGTATAAACGCTTTCTTGCGCAAATACTTTTAACAGAAAAACTTTTCCATTAAAAGTATTTGTGCAAAATCATGTCAGTCTAGACACAGCCCTACAATCCCTTGGAGAACAAGCTGAAGTGTTAGCCATCACCTTCCCCATTGTCACTGGTGTCCATCATTCTGGCACCTCCCAAGGACTACATCTTCTTCTCCTACTGCCCTTGTGCTGGGATGCCGCTTTTATCATATGTTATGCTAACACCATTATGTTTGATGCATATTTAGTAGGAAATTTTTTCCCTTTTCCTTAATTGTATTTTCTCAACTTACTAAAATTGGAGTGTCTTTTTTCTTATAAGCTAGACTATCCATGATCTCAACTTATTATCTTATACAGCAATATTTTACCATGGCCCTTTTATAATTAGGTACCACATTTGTTATTGCTGTCTTAATTAGTTATTTTGGTTCTTTCCAAGTTGTGGTTAATTAAGTTTTAAAGGGGTATGAACTTAAGAAAGCCCCTAAGCAAAGCTACTTTAACACAACTTCCATGTTAAAGGTTGCACCTTTAACTTTATGATCCTTATGTTTTAGCTCATCATAGGGATGTTAAATATCAGTTAATTGAATCGTCTGTTAACCTCAAGAATTCTGTTCTATAGTCCCCAGGGGTGGGGCCAGCAGCCAGTGTGCTCCAGCCCCACTCCCGAGGAGCCCCCCACCACTCCGTGCTGCTGCCTCTATATCAGAGACAGCAGCTTGGGATGCCAGGCAGAAGCTGGTCTGTGAGGGGAGCCAGTTTTAAACCAGCTTCCCTCACGGACTAACTGCCTGTGGCCCTGTGCTGTTGCCTCTGATACAGAAGCAGCAGTGCAAATGGCAGCAGGCCCTGTTGAGGGGAGCGGAAGGGGGGGCTGAGCTCCCAGACCTGGTGTGAGCCAGAACTGAGCCAGGCTACCTGCCCACCTGGCTCCTAATACACTTTAAATGCAGAGCCACAGTGGGGATAGGTCTCAGACCCGGTGTGAGCCAGAACTGAGCCGGGCTGCTGGCCAGCCTTCTGAAAAACTTACTGGCAGACCATGCTGCACCCCAGAAACAGCCAGCAGCAGATTCCCAGCCAATGGGAGTGCAGAGCTAGTGCTCAGGGCAGGGGCAGTGTGTGGAGCCCTGTGTGTTCTCCCTTCTAACTAGGACCCCGACCTGTTGCTGGCTGCTTCTGGAGTGCAGTGCAGTCTGCGATGACAGGACAGGCAGGTAGCCTGCCTTAGCTCCCCCACTGATCACCCTGAAGCAACGAGTGCCTGACATTCCATAACTCAATACTGGATAGTGACCCATAGTTTGAAAACCACTGCTCTAATATAAACCTGTAAATCTATTAATAAAACAAATAATCAAGCCCATAATAAGAAACTTAAAAGATATACAGATATAGGCAAGTAAGCAGGCTGGCCTGTAGGCTACAAATGACTACATAGTAGTACCTGAATACTGCTTATTCTATTTAGAAATTAGACAACAAGAATGTGATTATGTATCAAAAATATAAAAATAACTAATTATAGTTACTTTTCTTTTTAAAAGAGGAAAGCTCCAGAGCTAAATTTAACAGTTTCATCTCTGCTACTTTCTTGGCTTTGGCCACTCTAGATCATTCCCAAATAAATAATTCCCTTTTGTGAAAAGTATAATTATGAAATAAACAAGACAATTATGAAACAGAAGTAAAGCAAGATCAGTCTTTGAAGTAGCAGTAAAGAGTCTCATGAGGGAAATTATCTTTTGTTTTGTATCTCCATTAATATTTCATCTTGATTATAAAAACTAACCCTTCCACACCCTTGAAATATTTAATTCTGAAAAGTATTTTTCTCTTTGATATACTGAATTTTATAAATAACCCCTAAAATATCAATGCCCCCAGAAACTAGTTTTTTACAGTATACTTTGGTACATTTCCACTGTAAATATTCTTAGCTTGTCTTTATAGCATAATACATATTAATTATAATGCTCCCCACTTCAGATTTGACTAGAGATTTCCAACATTTTAAACTCATTTGCCTCATGCCCCACGTAGGTGCATGGTTTTGATAGGAGGGACAGCATGTACATACCATTTTATAACCTTCAGTCAACAATACTCTTGTCCTATCACCTTTCTCTGTAGACAAACAGTGCCTTAACTCTCAAGGCCAGCTAAGAAAAAAAGTTTGAGTATGGTAATTTCCATTGGTTAGTATTCTCTAAAGGAAACCATAATAGCAGAGTCATTTTGGTCTACAATATGGCACATGCACTATTGGAGAAGATAAATCAATTCCTAGGAGAATACTAGTAAGCTGTATGGTGTGTGAACACAAACCATATTTGAGAGAAAAACCTAATGAAGTTGTAGTGATGGCAGGTCACTGCACTCCTTAAATACAGGAATTTTATAAAGTACTTCTCAGTTCTTTATCAGGGCTGACAATTTGTTCTTTGAAGGACTGCAAGTACCTTTCTAGAGAGCCCGCTTTTAACTCCTGATAGTCCCCTTTTGGAATACATAGGAAGCACTGCCTAGTGGTTAGAGTATAGGTCTGAGTTGGGGTGAGAGACCAGAGTTCCAGGTCCTGCTTCAGACTAGCTGAGTTGCTATGGATAATTCACTTACCGTTTTTAACATTATTACATGTACTAGAGCAACCACCTGCAAGAATCCTTCAGCTAGAACGGTTACACTATTAATTTGACAGCTGTGATTGGCCTACAGCTGTTAATTTATTTTACATTGTGTGATCATCTACGCCCTGATATCCAATTAAGTGGAATGATTAAATAATTAGAGTAAGTAAGACTGTTAATGAAGGGAATCCAGTTCAGTCTCATGTCTTATCACTCAGGCAAAACCAGCAAACAAACCTTTTGGAGGGCGGGTGTCAGCCAACAGTCAGGGCAGTGAGTCCCTTATGACTGGCTGAAGTTCTTTTAAATTGTGCTTGGTTCTGTTACAGCAACTGAAGGAGTCAGGTTAAAGCTTAAACAGTTACTATTTTATTGTTACAGGGTAAACTTAGTTGTTAAATGCTACTGCTGTGTTACAGATAACACAGCCAATACAAAGGACAGGACAGAAATTAGACTAATAAGTCACTTACAGGTACCATGAAACCCTTTTGGTTCTCTGAGCTCTTATTAAATGCATGCAAAATAGACATCTAGCAGGTATATATTCTCACCCCTGCGTTCCAGACTTGGCGTGGCCAGCGCCTTTCTCTCAATCCCTCGGGAAGAAGTAGGGCGAGGTTGGGCGTCCCACAGACCTCGGGAGATAATCAATACCTGCCAGCAGGTATAGATGATTGGAGCTCAAATGGGGTGGGCCACTAAACCCTCTTTATACCCCTTGGGTCATGTAGGCTTCTTCCTGGTCTCAAGTGGCCAATTAGGAAAAATGGCTTTGAACACCAAGTTTCCCACAAAGGGTGCAAAGCATAATTCACACCTGGGAAAATGAAGACAATGGGCACCTCTGGTATATGATGGGCGAAGATTCCTCTTCTGGGACAGTGCAGGTGTGTCAATTACTGGTACTAGCCATCAGGGCGACGGGAGGCCCCGGGTCGTCAGCTAGCCCATTTACTGTCTGGTTTCTGTTTATGGTAGAGTCAGGGACAGGCAGCACACCTGCGTTCCCAGGGCATCAAAGGCTGACTGCCTTTCTCTTGCTCTCTGGCGGGGGGGGGGGGGGGGAACAAGATGGGGTTTGTGTCTGGCTACAGCGGGGCGGGAGGGGAGGGAGAAGAATCACTAACTTGTAATAAGACTCAAGATTAACCCAGCCGCCCAAACCAGGAGGGTGAATGCCATCTAATAGGTATTATCTTATATGCAAAAGGTTCCTGTTGCCAAATCGTTCCTTAGAAGTACCACTTGTTACCTGGAAAAATATTAAAAGCCTGTTAATCAAAGCTTTCTGTGCATCATTTAGATATTGAATGTTATCACAAGAAGAATTTACTCAAAGCTATTGCATCTAAGAACTAGCTTGGTCATTTACAGACCACAAAGAGGACTGCCTAAAATGGTGGTGAGGTTATTCTCACCACTGGTATATTCAATAAACCCATATCAATATGAAAAGAATTTTACAGACAAGCTTGGTAGGGGCATGTTACAAGCAACGATGCCATAGGCAGTGATCTAGAAGAAATGTAAAGTGTTTACTAGACTTCCAACTTGGTTATCTCTTGTTTTTATATGGGTACAGGGGGTGAGAACAAGCAAAGAGGTAGAGAGAGAGATGTACGTACATACTTTACATTACGTACGTACATGTAGTTACATTAAAAACTGTGAGGTGCTGGGAATTTAGGGGCCGGGAGTGATGGTGGCTTACAATATGACTGATTGAAGGGAAAGCACAAGGACCCATATAATAGGTGGGAGGGAAGAGGTATTCCTGAATTTGGGAAAACTTATCTGTACAAGGTAGTTTTGTTGTTTTTTTTTTTTAAAATATGGTAGCTATTTGTACTCCCAGCTAGACCAGTTGACAGAAAGCTGGAGAAGCTTCCAAATCTTTTTGTTTACAATATGCAATGTAGTTATAGCTATGTGGAGCCCAGGCAAAGAGAGACAAATTGGGTCATGAATTTCTTTTTATTGGACCAATTTCTATTGGTGAGCAAGACAGGCTTTCGAGCCACAGTTGGCCCAGGACACACCTACTCAAAGTAGTGCCAGATTCTGCCAGAATAACAGATGCAAAAGCTGCTGTCACATCTTCACTCCTACAATTCACCATGTTTCCCTCCTCCTGTCTCCCCGCCACAACTTGCGTTTCAAGATTCATAGGTCCTACACATTTCTGTCACAACATGTGGTGTACTCATCCGGCACACTAAATATCCCAATAACAGCTGTGTGAGTGAAATCAGACAATCACTGTGGTCTTGAATGAACTCTCACAGGAAAATGATAAAAGACAAAAGCAGCTTATCACTTGTGAGTGAACACTTTTCACAAAGCAGCCATTCTGTATCTCACCTCCCAGTCCTCTTATTCAAAGGAAACCTGCTCAACAGGTTAGGACTTCAAATTTGTTACTCTGCTAGTTACTAAAAATTATGGGTTGAACAGAGACCATGGATTTATGGTTTATTACAACAATCTGTAACCTACTAATTCCTTTTTATCCTATGACTGCAGAGATGCTAACCAGCCACTCTACCTTGAATGTTCGCTTACAATAAGTGCTTACTACTTATGGTAAGCAATCTTTTCCACTTTGCATTTTTCTGTGATGCTAGGAGTAACTTTTCCAGACCTGAAGAGCTCTGCATGGCTCAAAAGTTTGTCTTTCTCACCAACAGAAATTGGTCCAATAGCAGATATTATCTCACCTACTTTGACTCTATGTATACAATATTCCATAGACAATTCTGTAGATCGGTTTTTGTGTATGTTTGTTCTGCAAACTTTATTTAAGTGTTAAACTGATTGAAATGTCACAAGATTAACATTATTGCTTAAAGTGCTTCGATCAATTAAAAATCAAAGTACATAATTAAAACATAAGGCTAAGCAATATTAGATACACAATTAAATAATTATACAAATACAGTAAATAGTACAGTTATTGTGAGAGAAGACAAATTAAAACATAACACTGATAAAAGGTACTAGAGTAAAATAGGTATAAAGAAAGAATCTCCTAAAATTCTAATATACATTAAATTGTAAAAGATAGTGCTCAAACTCCTTGGCCACGAAACAGAAAATAAGAGACAGAATGATAATGACCTGTTGTGGAATGGTGCTGAGTCACTGGAAGTTGCAAGTGGTCAGCGCCACTCAGAATCAGGCTCCAAGTGCACAATATTGTAACACATATGGGTGCAAATTTGTATGGAAGGTACTGTGTGAAGAAAAAAGCCATGTGTAATAAAATGCCCAAATCCTTTATAATGTTGGGTAAATGCCAATTCCATCTTAGTTCATAATTATAATTGAATTGAATTGTAATAGCGCAGCATTGTAATGCAATCAGATTGTATGGCACAAATTAAAAGGTAGCTAGTTTGCATAAATGTAGTGTTCTTTTGAACAGGTCTACATTAATGCAAACAATATACCTTTTAGTTTGTGCCAAGAACACAGGGCAGTTTGACTAACATTTTCGTGCACTCTGCAATTCACACCATCGTAGGTTGCACTGCAGCATAGACAAGCCCTCAATGTCTTTGCTAAATTCAATGCATAAGAGACATCTGCTGCTTTTTAATTTTAACTGTTAAGGGAGTCCAATTTTAAAATGTTAGTTTATAGAACCACATCTGTAACCCACTGAAACACAGTACATATTGGGATGGTTATATTTTATTTTCAACTAGATATTCTGCTTTCATTGATATTCCTTTCTCACCAATCCCTTCTTTTGTCCCCATCTACTATGTTAAAAAACCAGAAAATATATAATATGCTAACAGCTTGTTGGATATGAGCTTATCAGTGCCTGATAACACTTCCTTGAGTTTAGTGGAATACCAACAAGTAAAAAATGGTCTTTTCTATAAATAAGAACATTGTAATGAAATATGGAGATGAACAAGTAACAATGTTACATAGAAAATACATCTCATGCAATGACACAAAAGACCTAATGAATTTAACTCATACTTGGACCTATCCCAGTTGAAACTCAGTAAACTAAAAAAACTAATTTTAGAGGAGCACAGAATATTGTTAAATATCTGCTACTTTCATTTCTAAAATTGCTGGCTAAAAAAGTCTTGATTGTCCTAGCCTGAACTGATGATGATGACTGCATCATCACGGCAAATTTTTTTGATTGACTAAAATAAAGGTCATAGTGACATTATGTTCTTTATAATCTTACCATGATTTCTCTAAAATTGAAATCCAACAATTTATTTTCTACTCATGTTACATTATTATAGTAACTCTTTTTTTGAGCTAGCACATCCCTCTATTTAACAACCCTGCATCATTTTCATGTAACTCCTTTGGATCTCCCTAATGTATCACAGAAATGTTGTTGGACTCTTCTCCCCCTCCATAAAGTATAAAAAAGCTTGCCATAACAATTTTATTGACAAACAACAAACTTTAATTCTCTGTATTTATTATCCAACCTAAAGTCTTGTTTTGCAGCCTGGGGAAAAACAAAAATTAACATATATTGAATCTTAGATAGTGTTATTTAACTATTGCTGCAATACTCAGACCTTATTACCACACAAACCATTTTCTAGAATCTGACTCTTTTTAAGATAATTTCTTTATGTACAATTGTTCTTTATACAAACAGCAGTCCCAAACACTCAAGTTATATATTAATGATATTTTCTTTTGTTTTGTTGTAAAAGTTTAACACGCGTCCTAAAACTAGATGGCAGCAATTTGCAAAATACATAAAATTTGTCCAACCTTGGTTAAAATTTATCTTAAAAAGTGCATTTATTCACAAATCACAACCAGAATACAGTCTCGCTAGCCAGACAAAAGACAGCCACATTAGTAAATGGAAAGATGTGAATGTTCTTAAATATTCCATTAATGAAGCCAAGTCATTTTATGCACTTTAGGGCCTGATCTAGCTCCATTAAAGTCAAGGGAAAGACTGTCATTGGACTTCAGAGATTGCTGAAGCCTCAGAAGCACAGAACACTAGAACTGGAAGGGATCTTGAGAGATCGAGTCCAGTCCCCTGCCCTCACAGCAGGACCCAGTACCATCTAGATCAATGGTCACCAACCAGTAGATCTTATGAGGCCAATCTAAAATTAAGAAATATTATCATCCTGCATGGTAAAACTTGCATCCCACTGTGAGTAAAAGAGGGGAAAAAAGGTTTTGCAATTGTATGGACTCAGTCCTCCAACCTTTACTCATGTGAATGGTCACATTAGAGCACTTGAGGCTGGGGAGGTTACAACATGAGGGGAGGTTGCTCTAAGTTCTACAACTTCAGCTACATGAATGAGGTAGCTGAAGGTGATGTACTAAGGTCACCTGCAGTGTCTTCACTGTGGTGTCGATGGAAGATGCCCTCCTGTCAATTCCCCTTTGCACTTCTCATTCTGGTAGGGGACCAGAATCGACACAAGCAATTGGTGGTCAACTTATCAAATCTATACTGGACTCAATAAATTAGCCCCCACTGAATCAATCACAGTCTGTGAATCCAGCCAGTAGTGTAGACATACCCTTGAACTACTTGCATAATAAAAGCTGTAGGTTTAGATCCTGTGTCTGAACTGTTGGATCAATATAATAGCATGATAAATAATTCACAAATCCTTGAAGATGACAAAGCTGGCTTTGTTTTTCTTCCAAGGTAAAGTGCTATACTCCTTAGGTTTCCAAATGGCCACTGTTAATTCCAAATAAACTTCAAACCATGTTATAAAAAAGGCTAACATTGCATGCTCACTATCCTGTAACAAAAACAGTTTCACTTTCACTGTAGATTGCAACACACATTTTTTTTCACTCTCCCAAGAGAAACTGAGCTATCAGTCAACATTGTTTTAAACAATATTTGTTGAAATATAAAACTCAGCAACAAAATTACAGTTGGACTTCTAAAAGAGTACTGAAAGTGACACCTTCTAATAAATACACAAAGTTAAAATATGTAATAGTAAATACTGTGAGATGATGATGTTTCTTTCTAGACTTCCTCTCCCTTCTCCTTTTCTTCCTAATAGGACCAAATTCTGGTTCTGTTAAAGACAATGGTAGTTTTACTATTGTCTCCATTGAGCTCAGGATTTGAGCCTTAAAATCCATCCACTATATGGTGAAGTATAATTGTCAAATCCACCAAGTCAGCTGTCAGAAAATTATTCTCAACATGCTATCAATCCCTTCTCATGCCCTATTGATACTTCCTTTGACTCTCCTTTGCCAAATATTTCCAGTATTAATGGCATAGCAACTTATTAGTAGAACATGACCAGTGCCGACCAGGTCTGAAAAGAAAAACATTAATGATCACATTATGCCTTTTGATGACTCTAGAACCATGTACTCTTGAACTTTTCTGATACCACAGCAATTGAGATATTGACAAGCATGACTCCATCTCATCTGATGAAGTGTGTTTATCCATGAAAGCTCATGATCCTATACCTTTGTTAGTCTTTAAAGTGTCACAGGACTACTTGTTGTTTAAGTTACAGACTAACACAACTACCCTCTAAGACTTCTTATTATGACTACAGATGCTGCAAGTTGTTACTACATTACTGCAGGTATAAACTCCAGATTATCACATAACAGATGTTCTACATTAATAAACAGTGGACCTTGTCCTAGGTACCAAGTAACTGCAGTTACCACTGATGGCATTTGGAGCTGTGGGTACTTGAGCCCAATGATGGATGTTGTACCAATAATATTTACTTAACTAGCCTGTGTAATGCTGGCTCTGTTGAAGGAAATGTTTTGTGTCCACAATATTGGAATATTTGCAGTTTCAATAATCATACACATTCCGTTGTTCCTTTTGGCTGAAACATAAGATCACACCTTAAAAAAGTACCTCATATGAGAAACCTCTCCCTCTACTCTTCCCCACAAAACCCTCAGTGCCACTTAGAATCAAAATGACTAGATCAGTTTACCTGTGCGCGCTCATCAGGATAAACAGGAAGACTGTATCATTTTGCTTCAGTGTGATTTAACTCCCTTTATGTGAACTGTGGACTTGAAGTTACCCACTGAAAGTTTTTAATAACCCAAACCTTAAAGAATTTGGGAAGAAAATCTTTTTAGCTGTGGAGAATAACATGGGACAAAATCCCCTATGCAACCACCATGCCAACAGTTATGAACTAGATTTTTTTTCCTATACTTAAAATGGATAACAGTACATTTCAGTGTGTATTTAAAGGAATGCTTCTTAAAGTGATATTCCAAAGCTATGTAGAAAGTTTAAACAATTTGCCCTAAATGCAATGCATACGTCAATAGAAAATACTATTCTAGCTCAGTTGGATTTAAAAGATGACCCCAAATCCTGTAATCTGTAAATGTTAGTCCATATAAATTTTACTAAGATTTTACTACAATTCATTCTGAGTCATACTAAAAAAAACTGCTGCATGTCAGAAATGAAGGGTTATAGTCAAGAACACATAAGCCATTTAGTAGAAGATAAGATATATCATTGTTTGACCATTCAGGATGTGCTCTGACAGTTGACAGTTGTGATCAGTTTTCTCCATTTGCAGCATTTCAGAGTTCTCCAAAGTCATTCTCTTGATTGATAGAATAAAATATAACCAGATTCTGAATTTTTTGATATATCAGAGGTCAGTCCATAGAATTCTTCAATAGCTTGAGCATCTATTTTCTGCAAAAATAAACAGTTCAACATTTTTTCATCATCAAACATTTTAAGATTGGATTAAATGAATATAAAATGGCTAAAACAAGTATGTAGTTGTTTGCCTCAGGGTAATGATTAACACGTTTTGTTAGTGATTTTAAAAATGAGTTGGCAATTTAATATCTTAGGAGCCAAATCCCGCTTGCTTTACTCCCCAATGGCAATGGGAGTAATCCCTCCAAGTAATCCACACAGGATTTGCCATAATAGAGAGAATCTTGTTTCTGTTACATAATAGCAAACATGAGTAAATGGGATTTACATTTTCTAGTAACAGTAGACTGGTGCTAAAATTGCAATGCTGATTTAACTTTTGCCTTCCCCCAAGGGTTCTCTAATTACCTCCTTTTATTTTCATTTTCCTTATCACTGCCTCTTTTTGGGACAGATTTTGCTACCCTTATATTCAAATATCAGAAATAAGTCCATTGTTTACTTTCTCACCAGTTTTACTTTGCTGTGATGACAATTAATGTATTTCTAATTTACACTGGTGTGGGAATCAGAATCAACCCCTACTCTTGGCAACAATCTGCAGTGATTTCTAGTGTCATGGGAAATGATTAGAGGTTGAACTCTGCACTCCATAAACAGAGCAAAATTGTCATAGATGTTAACTGCAGTTTTGTACAATTAAGGGCTGCACAATGAGGCCCTAGACCTTGTAGGTTTCTGTGTATTTTGAATTGACTTTATTAGATTTTGGAGAAAAAAATCAAAATAACTTAAAACCCAGATTCTTAAGGAAAAAACAGAGTATGTCTGTCTGAAAGAAAACAAACTACACGGATGTAAATGGGAGTTTCTTTGAATTAGGTGTGAAGGCTCTATTATAAATCTTATATTTTAATGGAGATAGGCCTGCACCAGAACTCTCAAAACACCTCAGACTTTACAGGGTGGCAATTAGTACAAGAATTATAAGGTATATAAACTAGCTAAAGGGAGCTCAAAAGGTGAAATATCAGAATAGAGGGAAGTTACTAATGGACTTCCTCAAGGATCTATTTAGGAACCAATCTTATTCAATATTTTTATTAATGACCTCCACTTAGGAAGGAACAATCAGTTTCACACATACAGAATGGAAAGTGACACACACAGAATAGGAAGGAGTACTGGAGGAAGGGATCTAGGGCTCATAGTGGACCACAAGCTAAATATGAGTCAACAGTGTGATGCTGTTGCAAAAACAGCAAACATGATTCTGGGATGCATTCAGAGGCGTGTTGTGAGCAAGACATGAGGGCTGTGTCTACACTGGCCACTTATTCCGGAAAAGCAGCCGCTTTTCCGGAATAACTTGCCAGCTGTCTACACTGGCCGCTTGCTTTTCCGGAAAAGCAATGACGATCTACTGTAAAATTGTCTGTGTTTTTCCAGAAAAACTATGCTGCTCCCGTTCGGGCAAAAGTCCTTTTCCAGAAAAACTGTTCCGGAAAAGGCCCAGTGTAGACAGCACAGTAGTCTTTTCCGCAAAAAAGCTCCGATCGTGAAAATGACGATCGGGGCTTTTTTGCGGAAAAGCGCGTCTACATGGCCACGGACGCTTTTCCGGGAAAAGTGCTTTTCCGGAAAAGCATCCTGCCAATGTAGACATGCTTTTTCCGGAAATACTTATAACGGAAAACTGTTCTGTTTTAAGCATTTCTGGAAAAGGGTGCCAGTGTAGATGTAGCCGAGAAGTCATTCTTCCACTCTACTCTGCACTGATTAGGCCTTACTGGAGTATTGTGTCCAGTTCTGGGGCCCACATTTCAAGAAAGATGTGGAAAAATTGGAGAAGGTCCAGAAAAGAGCAGCAAAAATGATAGAAGGCCTAGAAAACTTGAGCTATAAGGGAAGAATGGAAGAATTGGGGTTGTTCAGTTTAGAAAAGAGAAGGCAGAGAAAGGACATGATAGCAATTTTCAAATATCTAAAAGGTTGTTAGAAGGAGGAGGGAGAAAAATTGTTCTCCTTGGCCTCTGAGGATAGGACAAGAAGCAATGGGCTTAAATTGCAACAAGGGAGGTTTAGGCTGGACATTAGGAAAAGCTTCCTGACGTTCAGGGTGGTTAAACACTGAAATAAATTGCCTAGGGAGGGTTCGGAATACTAGAGTTAGTTAGATGTCTGTCCAACCTGCTCTTATCAGGAATGATCTAGACAGTGCTTGGTCCTGCTGTGAGGGCAGGGGACTGGGCTTGATGACCTCTCGAGGTCCCTTCCAGTTCTAATATTCTATGTCTATGACCTTGGCAGAAAAAGTAGAAGTATACTACTGACATTTGCTGATGATACAAAGTTATGAGGCACCGTCAATACAGAGGAGGATGAAAATATTGTAAAGGAAGATCTGGATGATTTTGAAGATTGGACTAACGAATGGGGTAAAATTCAGTAGTAAAAAAGTGCAAAGTCACATAATGAGAGTTTAATAATAAGAATTTGTGCTACAAGCTAGGGGTTTATCCAGTGGTCCCCAACATGGTGCCCGCCGGGGCATTTATGTGCACCCACTGAGTGACCAGAGCCAGCCCACGCCATTCTTGTGCCCCGGGCTCACGGCACATGCGTGGACCCGCCCCGGGGCGCGCAGCAGCCCAAAAAGGTTGGGGACCACTGGGTTTATCAGTTGGAATTGATAGAGCACAAGAGAGAACTGGGTGTACAGGTCAATCACTGAATAACTATTAGCCACTAATGTGATGCAGCTGTGAAAAAGGCAACTGCGGTCCTACAATGTACCAGGGAAGGCATTTCCAGTGGAGATGGAGAAGTATTAATCCACTGAACAAGGCACCGGTCAGACCTCATTTGGCATACTGGGCACAATTCCAGTCAGCCGTGTTAATGAAAAATTAATTCAATCAGGTGCAGAAAAGATCTATAAGGACCTCCAGCTCCTTGCCATCCTTTCTTAGGAGAGGAAACTGGAAGAGCCTGGCTTCTAGCAAAAGCTGAGAGTGTGTATGTTTGATCTCCATAAATACCTCAAGGGAGTACATATCAGGGAGGATAAAGAGCTAAAGAACCATGCTGGCACAAAACCAAATGGATATAACTGTCCATGAACAAATTCAGTCTGGAAGTGAAAAGGAGATTCTAACCATCAGAAGAGTGAGGTTGTGGAACAGCTTCCCTGTAAGAGTTCTGGGGGAAACAACTTGGTTTTAAGGGACAACTGAACAAAATTAATCAGTGTAATTATAAGATGGGGTTGCCTGTGATGGTGGGGGGCTGGGCTCAGCAGCCCTGGGGCTCAGTTCCCATTTATGTTATGTTCCCAAAGGCTACCCCTTCTTATCCCTAGCTCTTGTAGGAGGAGGCCTATTGCTGTTTATATAACTGAAAAACTAGACTGCATTTTTGTACAGCAGGCATGTCAAACAGGCCTCTGGAGGGCTGCATGTGGCCCGATCAAAATTTTTTGTGGCCTGCCACTACGTTTTTATAAAAGAATAAAGTGAGGCCTGCTGGCCGCTCGGAGCACGTGGTGGAGTGAAGATCAGAGCCGGGTGACCAGCCGATCTGCTCATGGCCATCTGGGCACTAGATTGGGAAGGGGGAGGGGGCTGGGAGTGTCTGGCTCTGGGGGAGGAGGGAGGCATTAGGTCAGGTAGGCCTGGGGGGTACCTAGCTATGGGGGAGGGAGGAGGCATTAGGTTGGGGGGGGCCTGGCTCTGAGGGAGGAGGGAGGCATTAGGTTGGGGGGGCTGGGAGTGCCTGGCTCAGGGAGAGGGGGGAAGCACTGGGTTAGAGTGGGGAGGGGGAGGGGGCTGGGGGAGCAGCAGGGGATTGGGTTAGAACGGGGGTATGGGAATGCTTGGTTCTGGGGGAGAGGAGGAGGATATTTTGTTAACATTTTGTTATTTATTTATTCCTAAATAAAATCACATAATGTATATTAATTTTATATCGATAAATATGTAAATTTTTTGTAATTGTATGAATATTATATGTTTTTAAAAAATCTCAAACTTACAAAGTATCTGAAATTTTCACAGAAGCCTGTTCTATTTGATTAACCATGGTCTATACTTGTTTTTATTTCAACAAAACAAGTTATGTATCATATAAAAATTAAAAAGTACCTTAAATTTATATTTAAATTAAAAATTATCTTATATGAGCAAAACAATTTTACGCATCAAATTATTGTATTATATTAAAACAAAACCTGAAAAATTATATACTAAAACATAATAATAAATAATTATGACTTTCCGATAGAAGTACATTTTCTTTGGTGGCCCTGAAAGCTATCAGTTTTTGTTTGTGTGGCCCTCAGTAGACTTCGAGTTTGACATGCCCATTGCAGCATGGTTTTAATTCTTTGTCTTTCTATGATGTATTTGTTTTCATAAATTGGAGCAAAAGTGAAGGGGGAAATCAAGCCAACAAAAGCTGGTGGTCTCTGAATGGTAAGCCACACCAAATGGAAACAGGAATTTACACACCAGTAATCTGCTGCATACTGACCTCTACAATGTCATCATCAAACAAAAGCCAAAATCCATGACTTTTCACAATGGTGATATAATGCCCACGATTAGGTCCACTAGAAAAAAAAAGTATCAGAGACACAAAGGAGTTGTTTTTGAAAAGTTATATTAAATGTAAATAAAATACATTTCCACTGAAGCCTTTTGTAAGCTAGAGTTAAGTAGATGTGTGCATTCTTCTTTCTCCTTTACTGGGTTATCTAAAATGGGTTAGTCAACTGAAAATCAAATGCCCTTGCATTAACTTTAATATGGTAATTTATTAACCTAGCTAAAAAGTAATTGACAATTACTTGGTGGCAGATAAACTCTGTCAAATATTTTCAAAATTGCTCAAATAAATTTAAATAGGAAGAAAAGAGGCTGATTTTTAAAATGTAAATATAATTATATTTCTTCTTCTGGGCAGAGAGAGCAATTGTTCACATTTATTTAGAGCTCTAAGAAATCTGCTATTTTTTTCAATGCTTATAATCCCTCCCATCAGAGAACTCCTTATTATGGCTAGCATTCTTAACCAATCCTTAAAATCACCCAGCTAAAGCAATCACCATTTAGTAAAAAATATATATACAACCCCAGCCTCCTGCTGGAGTCTGAATATCCTGTCTCCAGATATTTCCAGCCCAATGGAAGAAAGACACAGCAGGCCACATTCTAATCTTTGTTACATTAGCATATAAACAAAGTAACTCAGTTTAAATCACTTGGATTTACAATAGCTTCATTTATAAAAGTCTGACTGACAGGTTTATCATATGGCAATGCACATTTTTACTGCTATGGTTGTGGGCTGTTGTTTAATTATATTTTTTTTGTCCTGAGTATTTCATAATAATCCAATTTAGGTAGCTTAAAGTTGGCACAAGGACATCCTTACTTTCTTATGCTATCCCATGGTTTTCAATGTGATTTTGAACAGTAGTAAAGGTCTGTAATCCCAAATGTGTTGCAACTCTAGGCCCCGAGTCAGTTTTCTAGAAATATGTTGTGGTGATGCACCCCCATGTTTTTATGGAAAGTTTGTAATATGAATGTGCATAACTTGAATATGCATTATACAAACTGAGCATGTGACATATCATTCAAGAGCTTGCGATCTCCTGAATGTGTATATTCTATTGGTGTGCATGTGTTATTCTTGTATATGAAGTTAGAAATATGAAGTGTACGGTCTTCTAAAGAAGGCCTTAGTGGCCATGTGATAGGGTCACTTGATTCTGGAAGTCATGCTAAACACTGTACTTTTCCACTCAAGGTGGGAAAAGTTTGAACTGAACACAAACAAGGCTTCCCACCTTGAACAAAATCTGTATAAGGGCATGAAACCAAACAATAGGGTAACCACCTAAGATAACTGCTGGAAACATCTAAGAATGAACAAGGGGAAGGATCAGGCCCAAGCTAGGAGGCTGCCTAGCTTGTGAGAAAAGGTGATTAGAACTACTGTTAGGGCAAGAAATGGCATGTAACAAGTTTCTTAGAGCATTAAGCTTATCTTGTGTATTTTGTTTCATTTATGTGAGGCTTTGGTCCCATTAGAGCTGAGCTGTACTCAGTGTCTCTGTCACTCCGCTGTGGGCTGGTGTCTCAATTCTGTGCCTTGCTGGTGAAGACCAGAATGTCTAGCTTAGCAAGACAAGGTGGTGCAGCTCCCCAGAGGGCAAGCAGGTGGGCTCAGTGGTATGATTAGCCCATCAGGTTACAGTCTCCTGGGGATCTCTGTGACCCACACTGTCACACAGTTATATTGGCAGATTAATCCTTTTCCAGGTCTCATTTCTCTAGTCCTATGACACTATCATCAAATAGAGCTGGGCAGGAAACAGAATTTGACATCCGTGAACCATTTGAGGTTTTCGTAAATTGTTTGGTCTTAAATTAAGGCAAAAAGCCAAAAAACATCAGGGTATTTTTTCAGAACTGAATTTTCGTCAGATCTTGTTTGAGAACTATTAAATGTTCCCAGGAACACTTTGGTGCCTCCCAAACAAGTTTTACTTCTAAGCTCCAAACAAGTTTTACTTCTAAGCTCCTGAGCCTGCCTCCACAGCAGGTTGCTGGGAATCCTCGGGAACCTCAGCTCCCAAACCCCTTATCCGGCAGACTTCTGAGGAGTCTGGAAAAAAACTATGAAGACAAAAGAACCCAAAATGCCTTTTTTAAACCAATGTCAGTATATTCTGAGGCACGACACAGGATTTTTGAATGTTCAGAATTGCCATTCTGAACACTGACCTAATAATAGCTTGGCTATACATGAATGCACTTTACCTGCCACAGTGAACAACAACAGCCACCAAGTCATACATGCGATCCAAATTGACAGCATCGCTGGATGTGTTGAAGAGACGTAGCTCCAGAGGAAAGACCACACGGTAAGAGAGTTTGGTGTACCTGTGTAACTGCTCCATGTACTTGAATCTCTTGAGATGCAATGCAAGGATCATTGGCAGCTTTTTTACTCTCATCCTGTGAAATCATTAATAATAATGATAGGCTTTAAGAAGCACTGATCAGTAGAGTGTTGTTCTTTTCTTGCAGTCCTATGCCTGCACATTATAAATGTACGTTGTAAACATGAGTATTCGATTATCAATAACTGGGGGGCCTACGATGTGTGCAGCAGCTGTGGCTCCCTCTCTTGGCTTCAAGAGAGGCTATGTGGTGTGTGCATGTGTGGGAGAGAGTTGTAGCCATCAGAGGCCAAGAAGCTACAAACAGAGCCAGGAAGAGGTTCACAGACATGAGCCAGAAAGAGGTTCACAGACATGAGCCTGGGAATGTTATACTAATCCAGAAGTTGGGGACTGGAATGTAGTTCAATGTATGAGTAAGTGAGCAAAACTATACTTCAACACTGACTTAAATAGCTACCAAGGATATATCTACACTATGATTTTAAAAAAAACTCACATCACCAAGCAGGATCTCAGAGCCCAGGCTCTAATCTTGGCTTCAAGCCTGAACATCGACTCTGTAATTTTATAGCTGCACAAGCCCAGGTCAGCTGACCTGTGGCAGCTGTGGCCATACTGTAGGTCTTATTGTGTATCCTAAGACCGAGCTCTTACCTGAACAGGGATTGAACTGCACTATTCTTTACCAACCTTTTCTGTGCCTCTTGTTTGCTGCAGCAAGTTTCACAGTAGTACTTCTGTTCACTACATAGTGTTTCTGTGTTGCTGAAGTCTCTGTAAATACATATAAATATCAGTTCTTAAAGAGTCCTGAAATTTCCTCCAATATTACACTTGGACTGATGAGTTGTGAAGCCAATAAACCAAAATGTATGAAACCCTGGCCCACTGGAATCAATAGGAGTTTCATCCAATTTCTAAAATATGCTATTTATATCATCGCTTATACTTACAAAAGCCTTGACCCAACAAAGCACTTAAACTGTACTTGAAAACATCAGTAGTCCCATTGACTTCAATGAGACTATGGTGCTTAAACCTGAGCATGTGTTAAAGTGCTTTGCTGGTGGAATATTAAAAATTACTTTTCTTTGTGAGGACTAAAAGTTTTGTGCTGCTACTTGTTTCACCTTTGCAATTACTTCAACAAATAAGACTTTTCAATATAGTCTTCTTTTTGCATGCTTTCGTGCATATAGCTCATACTGAAGTTCATGCAGACTTCTGTGTGCATGAAGTACTTCTGAGGGAATTCTGTGCCAAAAATAAAAATTCTGGACACAAATACTTTAACTTCTTCAAATTTTATTTGCAATAAATAGAAATGGAAGCTCCAGCATGCCAGTAGGGAGAACTAGGGATATTAAAATTAGATTAATCGACTAATCGAATAGTTGATGTAATTTCCACTAACTATTCAATTAGTCGATAAGGATGCTTCTGCTTTGAAATGTAGCAAGAGCCCACCCAGTTGTTGCTACATTTCAAAGGCGGAAGTGCTGCGCGGTGTTCTACCTTTGAAATGCCCCAGTAGGGGCTCTTGTGCATTTCAAAGATTGAAACTCTGCGTGGAGCCCAGTCCCAGCGAGGACTCTTGAACATTTTCAAAGACAGAACAATGCCGCTGCACCCCTGCTCCCTCCCATAGAGCTGGACCTGGGAGGAACCAGAAACAGCCCAGGGCCCTGCCAGGTGTTACCAGGTATGGGTAGGAAGACTCAGCCCAGCAGAATTCAAGTGTGGAGGGGTTTCATATGGGGGAATCCAGGTGTGGGGAGAGAGAGTTTTTTGAGGGGCCGTCTGAGTGTGGACAGCTCAGTGGGGAAGTCCAGGTGTAATCTGGATGCACAGGTGCTCATTGAGGGGTTCCAGGTACATGGGTAATAGGACTCAGTAGGGGACTGCAGGTGAACATGGCTGTAGCTCAGCATGTGGAGTCTGAGGGATGGGACTTGGGGAGGTCCATGTGCTGGGAGAATGGAGCTTAGTGGAATGGAGGTTCAAGTTTGGAGGGCTCAGTGGGAAGCGGTTTAGGAACAGAGTGGGGTCATATGCAGCAGGGAGGTCTGGGGGCACAGAGGTTCCAGTTGGGGGTCAATGTGGGAGTTCTGGATGCAGGGGGGTTGGGCATTTGGGGAAGCTGCTCCTTGTACAATCACCTCTGTCCCTACGGAGATATGAGGACAGGAAGCAGGGATGGAATGTAGAGCTTTCCGCAGCTGGGGGAAGTTCTGGAGGTGGGTCTGACCAGGCCACACTCCTTGCAGAGGAAGTCCTGTCCACTCCTATCCCCAGGCACAGCCAGTATTAACATTTGAGCCCAGTACAGTCCCTGGCCATACTGTCCCCAGCCCCTTAATGATTTTTTTCTCTCTCTGCTGGCTTCTTCTGGTGCTCAAAACAGTAAACCCATTCTGTCAGAGAGTAATTTTTCTTCAGGGAAGCAAAGAAATCTGCAGGGGACATGAATTCTGCATGCACACAGTGGTACACAATTCCCTCAAGTGTAATAAAGGCTGCAAGACTGGGTAAGATATTCCCAAGAGCTGCAGCACTCAAGACACTCCTAATTCTCCATGTCATTGACTTTCCTCCAAAAAAATAGACTTTGAATTCTATTTGTGTGGTTTTAATAGGGAACAGGGGAATTTTTTTTAGCTGCCTACACACTTGCACACACACTGACCCACTCCCAAACTATTTATGGATTAGCCCTCTCTGGATTATTTCTTTTTAAGTTTCTTTAGTTCTCTCTGCAAGATCTATTTAACAGTCAGAAATGTGCCTTCTAAAATAGAAAATGTGTTATTTTGTTATGCAGCCAATATAAATAATATTTTAATGGGATAAAATAAATATAACAAAAAGAATGGAGTTGAAAGTTGGGATCAAATAGACTGAGTCAACTGGCCTTTACAACTCTGAATGGAAATAAAAATAATTGATACATAATTAATTTTGTTGTTAGATGAATTCCTTTTCTATTCATTGCTAGACTTTGTACTCAAGAGAGAAGGTTTATGCTGGAAGCATGTATTCTTTGGAGCACTTAAAAACCTTTTCATCTGACCAAAGACAGAAATAACTAGAAAAAGTTTCATCTGTAGTGGTGAAGACATATTTTTTACTGAAATATTGAACAATTTCTATTTACTTGTTCTTCTTTTTAGCACAGTAGTAGTCACCTGTTTGCAAAAGTAGTTATTGTCATATAAAGCAGGCAGTGAAATTTAGTATCATAATTTGATGGTCCCTGCTGAAAAAGCCTGCAGAGGTATTTGTCCATTTTATCAGGAATGAGACAGTTATGCAGCTAGGGAAGGCCCGTGTTTTAGCTTTACAAATGTTTAATTAAGAAGAGGCTTTTCTCTTTTTTCCAAGGAAGGGAGATGTGCTTCTTGTAAAAAAGACCGTCACAAAGAATGACAATTGGGGTTCTCTGCCTTGCTTGTTTTGTAGGTAACAATCTGTAGGCTCCTTCCCTTAAAAAATTTGGAGTATTTTGTTCTTGCAATGGAAAATAGGCTACTTAAAGCATGTTGCTGGGTTTTAATTATGTCAGTACAGGTTGGACTTTCTTAATCCAGCACCCCTGGGACCTGAGAGATCCCGAACCAGGAAGTTTGCTAGACCAGGGGGGATCAGTGCTCCCTTGCTAGCTGTTGGCTCTGCTCCTGGGCTCCTCTCCAGGCTGTGGGCTTCCCACTCCGGGGCTTCCCACCTTGCCACTAGCTCTGCTGCTGCTGGCCTGGATGGAGCTCCCCAGCCACTGCCAGCCCCACTGCTACTGGGGAGTCCCAGCTGGCCGGGTGCCAGAGCTTTCTGGTTAGTATTGGCACCGCTGCCGCCAAGGCTCCCCGGCTGGGGTCAGTGCTCCCCAGCCATTGCCATCCTCGGTTCCACTGCAGTTTTTCCAGCTAGGGCAGGAGCTCCTTGGGCTGGGCTGGGCTGTCCAGCTGTCACCAGGAGCTGGGATTTCTAGGGTTGCCAGATGGTTTAACCAATAATACCCAAACACCTCCCCCCCCCCCCCCAAAAAAAACACTGGGAAAAAATTCAGCTAGTGCGCCCCCATTCCCCCAGCAGACCAGGCTTTTGTTGTGGACCCTGGAGTAGAGCAGCTAGGGTGATGCCGGATTGGTCCTGCAGGGACCTACCTGGCAGCCCGGCTGTTCTGTCCCAGGCTCAAGATTCAGCCGCTGTTGAAACTGATCAGTGGCTGATTCCAGGAAGCTGGGGGCAGACCAATTCTGCCTCCAGCTTCCTGTAGTCAGCCCCTGGTCAGTTTCAGCAGCAGCGGCTGAATCTGGAGCCAGTTCCGACTTACATACAAATTCAACTTAAGAACAAACCTATAGTCCCTATCTTGTACGTAACCCAGGGACTGCCTGTATCTAGTTTCTGTTTTAGCTGAAAGACATATGACATTGGCAAAGTGTATGAGGAAAGCAATGGATTGTACAGATTCAAATTACAGTTTTAGGAAGGCTCTCAGTTCCAGACTATATCCTTTATTGGGGAACTATGTAGCCTCAAAGAACTGTGATCCATTTAAGCAATAAATTTCTTATGAGTTTAACAATCAAGAGGTCAGAAAATATTAAACTCCATTTAGAATATCTAGTAGAACTTATTCTTGCAAATTTTTTATAGATGGTTAATCACAATTCTATTTTTTGTTTAAATCAAACAGGCAAGAGTTCAGAAGTATAATTCAGGATAGTTCCACATACAGGGGATTGATAGTTTTCTTGAACAGACATTTCAAACAAGTTGATCAGACTAAGATTTATACTCTTTGTATACGCTTTAAAGTTCAGTTTGGAGAATCTTACATGCCATTGGTAGTTTGACTGCATATAGCTGAATGAGAGATGATCAATAGTGGCACATATGGCTCAAACCATAGACTACTGTCAGGAGGCTAAAGTATCAGTGACATAAGACTGAAATACCAACACCAGGGATCAAGAACATTGTTCTAAAAGAACAGAAAAAATGACATCCTGTGTTCCAAGGCAAAGTCCTTTGTAGTCCCAAACTAGCTCCATGGGTGCAGACGTACTATGCAGATGAGCATCTGTACAAAACCCTAATACACACAGACTATAAATTGAAATGGAGAATTCTCCTGACTCTAGTGTTCTGAAATGAAATGGTAGTTACTGAGCAAAGCTGTGACTATGCTGCATAAGTAACATTCTGAAATGCAATAATAATTCCCCATCTTCCGTACTCTGTGGAATGGCTCACTTGTGTCTGATTCAGGAAGCTATTGATATCTTAGCTGCTGCTCTGTGTGTTTTTAGGTGTACTATGCTATATAAGGAGGTGTCTCTAATACTCTGAAGCTTCATTTAAAATTTATTTTTAAAACATCTAAGTAACTTTGGCCCTCAAAAGATAATTTTGGTCTTCTGATATTATTTAATTAAAACAACGTATTTTAAACATAGATACCTATCTACTGTAGTCAGTGCCAGGACTTGTGATATTTCAAATCCACCCAGTGCTGTCAGTCCAGGTGAACCTGGAAATAGTTTGGGGTTTTTTTAGGTATAATGGTTGAAAAGTTGCTCATTTCTGCTGCACTGTAGCTTCAGTACACAATTGGAACTTGCAATAAAAAAGTCAAGATTCCTTTCGTTCTATAATTTTAAGATGACACAGTAGCAGATCACAACTTACAAAACAGAAAATTAGATTTTTAAAACCCTTGTTTCAAGGGTCTCTGGGCCAAATTCAGCAAAGCATAGGCTTAACTTTTAATATATGTATAAGCCCTAATCAGCAAAGCACTTGATCATGATTTTGAAGTTAAACACACACTTAAATTACACTGAAACAAACTCACATTCAGAAGCAATTGTTCAGGTGAACAGATGATCAATTTCTTTCCTCAAGAGAGAACCATACACATTTGCTCTCTGTGTCTTACACACATAAACAAAATTAATTTAAACAAAATGTCTTATTAAAGGTTCCATTGCACCATGAACATTCAATTTATTCTTTTGCTCAGCAAAAGCTCAGTTCATGTTGCACAATCTGTCTTGCATCTTATCACTCAGTTGTTCCTAAAACTTTTACTTTCAATCTTCATTGGACTGGGAGAATCCGAAAGAAAACATGATTTAGGAGATTGGGGTAGAAATGTCTCCCAAAAAGATGCATTTATGACTTCATTTTTTTTTACCTCAGACAGTGCGTAATGGATGTATTCTGTTCCACGTCAACAGAAAGGTCAAGAAAATCCTCATCTTTGCTACTAACCTGAAGCAAAAAATACATATGCAAAGATAAACACATGTCTAAATACACCTGAAACCCATACACAATGTTGGTCTTGAAACAATTACTATACGTACAAAATAAAACTAATTTTAATATTTTCTAAACTGATATCTGGCTTTGTATAAATATGTTCCCCATATCAGTCAGCAAATCCCTTAAACCACTTTTCACACCATTTCACTTCTGTTCTGGCACTTATCCCAACTCACTGACCATGACCAAGTCACAATCTTTGGTACTTAAAATAACACGGCTTTTCACCACTGTATTTTTGGAGCAGTCTAATTTTAGTTCATTTGTGGTTTCCAAATGCTTGAGCAAGGAACAGGAAAAAGAAAAATACCCTTATTCTTTATATTAAAATGTTATGTCTACATGACAAACCTAAGTCAACCTACATTAAAGTTTGAACCTCTCTAGTCCAGCAGTATCCATGGCCTGGCATGATTACAGTCAGCCAGATGTTCACTTACCCCCCATTTCCCTGAAGCTGTGGGAAGCTGCCTGGCAGGAAGCTGGCAGCCTCATGAAGGTAGCTAATGGAAAAGACAGTGTCTACCCAGACATTGCCTTGCTTTAATTACACCAACATAAGCATTATGCCTCTTGTGGAGGTGGTGTTATGAAGTCAGTGTAGCAGAACACTTATACTGATGGGAGGAAGGCTGCAGTGTAGACACTGACATAATTAGGTCAATGTAAGATACCTTATATTGACCTAACTGTGTAGTATAAGACCAGCACTAAGTGTTTCTCCTCTTTCCCCTTGAGACACTGTTAAAATGTATCCACATTGTTGCATGGTGAATTTTAAAACCATGTTAAAATATTTTGCTAGTTTTATTTTCATGTGTACATTGTACCAGACATTATTTGTGTCTTTTTATATACAACATATGCACACAGCTAAAGAGCCACATAATTATATTCACACCATGGACAGGACTGCAGTGAAAATGCAGTAGTAGGTATAAATCAAGAATGGAATGCATGGAGAAATATCATATTCATCAAAATGGATACTATGTGGTTTTGTGTTCTTTCATCTTCATGACAAGCAGAGAGGTAAGCATAGCATTTTTGTTCCAGATTTCTAGTTGCTATTTTTGATCTTTAGCCTTGCATCTAGATCTGGTTGGAAAAAATTTCAACAGAATAGTGTTCACCTCAGAAAATTCAGTTTAATAGAAAGTGAAATGCTTTGCAAAATCATGTAGCCAAGAAGGCTAATGGAATATTAGGTTGCATTAAGAGGAGCATTGCCAGCAGATCCAGAGATGTGATTATTCCCCTTTATTCAGCTCTGGTGAGGCCACATCTGGAGTATTGTGTCCAGTTCTGGGCCCCCCACTACAAAAAGGATGCGGAAGCATTGGAGAGGGTCCAGTGGAGGGCAACCAAAATGATTAGGGGGCTGGAGCATATGACCTATGAGGAGAGGCTGAGGGAGTTGGGTTTGTTTAGTCTGCAGAAGCGAAGAGTGAGGGGGGATTTGATAACAGCCTTCAACTTCCTGAAGGGAGGTTCCAAAGAGAATGGGGAAAGGCTGTTCTCAGTAGTGACAGATGGCAGAGGAGTGATGGTCTCAAGTTGTGGTGGGAAAGGTCCAGGTTGGATATTAGGAAAAAGTATTTCACTAGGAGGGTGGTAAAGTACTGGAATGGGTTACCTAGGGAAGCAGTGGAGTCTCCATCCCTAGAGGTGTTTAAATCTCGGCTTGACAAAGCCCTAGTTAGGTTGATTTAGTTGAGATTGGTCCTGCCTAGAGTAGGGGGCTGGACTTGATGACCTTCTGAGGTCTCTTCCAGCTCTATGGTTCTATGATTCTATGTCTATTTGATCAAAAATTGATATAAGACAAAAAGGAGGGAAGGAAGGGAGTTCTAATTATACTGAAATGTCCCATTTAATTTCACTATTTTAATTTCTTTTAAAATAACTTTGTTTTGAATATTTTGAATTTTTCATTTTACCATACAATAAAATTAACATTGAAATGAAATCCTATAACACTGTGGAGCAAGCTGAGAATTTTTTTCACACAGAATTTTACATATTCAGGTTTCATTTCAAGCCAAATGAAAACAGAAACAGAAATCTCAATGTTCTGTAAATTACAATTTCTATTATCTGCCCTTCTCCATTCATTGATCCTGGTAGACCACTTTAAAGAATTTCAGTCACTTACAGGATTCAAATGTGGAGACATTGTTTGGGTGGGTGATATTTAGGGTCATACCTATTTTAGATTGGGATCCTGACTTCTCCAAAATGTAGTGATAGTTAGGCCTTAGCTTTTAATTGGAACACATCAACAATGAACACAGAATATGGAACCCCCATCTTTGAATCATCCCAGATCAGCAACCATAGAGGTTCTTCAGTATGTAAACAAAGCACACGTCACATGTTAAATATTGAAAATACGCTCTTTTCAACTGGTCTCGAACATCTCTGATTTTGGCTCACTCCATAAAAACCAAATCCCTGATTGAATACTTAAACTGTTAGTAATGCCATGTGTGTCTGCGATTGATGGGAAGCGGCGTCTCGGTCCACGACACTTCCCACCACTCGCATTGGCCACGAATGGTGATTTGTGGCCAACCAGAGCTGCAATACCTCTTCCGATACCTGTGGAGGTGCAGGTAAACAGAGAAGCAGCAGCCTACGAGGGATTAACTCTGTGGGCTGCCATTTTGTTTTGTTTTTATTGCCCATCCCTAATCTGGACCATGGAGCTCTGATTCAGATCCTCAAAATTCAAGGAGGTCTGAAATCAATGTTCTGGTTTGGGCTCATCTTAGAGTAACTCCCAACCTAGTGGATATGGTGAATCCAGCTAATGCCAGCCCGGAACCCACAGTAACATGTTTGGGGATAAATTTTGGTATTCTCAAAGATGCAGGTATCCATAAAGTAAAACTAACAGCAACTCTTCATACAAAAATCCCCTCTGGGACATGATTCCATGCAAAATGACATCACAAGACTGTCAACAATTGCTGCAGTGTAAACACACAGCTAGAATTCAAAAGACTGAAGAACAAAACTTCAGAGTACATTTTTTCTCTGCAGCTGGAACTAAGAGTAAACTAAATTCTGTCTGGCTTATCAAATCTGAAAAATGTGCTTAGATAATCAGTCTTTTGGCTTGATCTTATTACTACTGAAGTCACTGGGAATTTCGCCATTGATTTCAATAGGTGCAGTTTCAAACCCTTTAGAAAAACTGTGGGGGTCCCTCTTGATCTAAAAACAGACTGATGTATAGTTAACTGAAAAAAGGGCTTGTGGTTCACGGCCCCGCCACTACTGCATTGGCTGGCAGCCACCCTGGGTTGCTGCGGCTATTTAAAGGGTTCCCAGTCGCTGTGCTATCCTGGCAGGGGCCAGAGATACGAGCCCTTTAACTAGCCAGAGCAACCCCAGCCGGTTGCGAGGCACTTCGGTAGTGGTGGGGCCGGGAGCTGTGAGCTCTTTGCTGTGTTTTTAATTCAAAGCCTCTGGCCCAAACAATTCTGTGGGGAGGCTAATCCTCAGCCCCGCTCCTTCTATCCCAGCCCCCACCCCTTCCAGGGGTGGAGCCGGCTCATGACCAAGTACCAAAATTCCTTACGTGGCGCCTCTGAAAAGATTATTACCCAACCCTGTTTTAATCCACTCTATTGCTTCACAAAAGGCATGAGACAATAAAAATTACGTAATACAAGCCAGAAAAATTACTAGATTTTCCTGCAGTCACACAAAGCTATTGGATCAATCTTCCCATAACAATAGGAATCCTCAGTAGTTAATTTTTCCTCCAGATCTTGGTTGTCAACTGCAGAGCTGACAACAGGATGAGGGAGAGGGAGACAATTGTCACAATAACTCAAGCTCTCAGGGAGCCCTCAAAACATCTGTAATTTCTGTGTAAATAGGGTGAAATGGGAAAGGATGGGGACTCAGGGAACATGATTTCTCTCAGCAGGCCTGACCCACTGTAAGATTTTACAAATAAGGTATTTTGTAGTTCTGCTCAGCTGGTTGGTGCAAAATCCTGGCTTGAGGGAGAATTTGCCTGAATAAACACTGAATACAAATGTAGGATTTAATCTCAAAAGTTTAAAGGAACACTTTCTTTTTAAAAACCATCCTTCAGTAATTTTACCTATTTTTATTAGGGTTATTATTGTAACTGAAAGATATCAGAGCAAAACACTGTTGTTCATTTTTTTTTCCTATTGGGCAAGATTTTGATATTGGTACACTCTGAAAAGAAGTTTATTTTGTCCAAGGACATTTTTTGCAAGCAAGGAAGCTAAATCTGGTCCTCTGCATTTCACAACATTTCCTATCAATTCCCATTGTTCTTCCAGAATAGCTAGTTTCCCTATTGTTTGCATGGATCTTTCACACAGCAACAAGGGGGAAAATATTCTTAAGTAGGAAAATCTGACTGAAAAATTACAAAAATTGTCAGGGAACTCATCTGGTATACTAGGTGGAACAACTGTGTACTCTTTTTTGTTTTTGTTTGTTTGTTTGTTTGTTTTGAAATTGACTAGTCTTCAAATTGACATGCTATTAAAATACTGGGGAAGGGGGGACAGAAAATGTAGAGTGTGCTGTTAGCAAATATTTTGAATGTTAATGACATTTTTAGGGATGAAATAGCAACAATTTGATTTTAACTTTGCCACTTGTGAGTTATGCAGTTATCCCTCACTCATGGAGTAAAGAGGAAAATTCATTGTCCATAGATGCAGCATCTGTATATACTTTATGGTTTATAAATAAGATGGCTTGAATAAAAAGGGTGTATCAGATTAGTTAATGAGGCATCTAATCAAATAGATATATTATAACTGCAAAGTTTGGGACAGGTTAGTCAAGTTATGCTTACATAAATGTATTTTTGGAAAATAATATACTCACTTCAAAAAGTGAAGTTATACAGGAATATCCACATTTCTCAGGTGGCAGCATAGATTCAAATTTTTATATCAATCTATTAGTGTGTAAAAAATATCAACCACCCCAATGCTTACGGTTTCACAGTTTAAACATCTAGTTTCGTTAGTCAGTGTTCCCTGAAAAATCTCATGCACCCAGGTGAGTTCTTGTTTATTGTTCTCTTCGGCTTCATTCATATTGCCATTTTTTAGTTTCCCATTTTGCTTTTCCTGCTTCTTCTCCTCTTGCAGGATGTCTGCAATGGTGTTTAGCAAGTAATTTAAAAATTCATGTGCATCTTGCTGCATGTAGTTGTCAAAGAGATCTGCAAAGGAGAAAGGCAGAATTCTGTAGTTCTGTTTCTATAGTTCCCTCAATTCATGCAGGAAAGGATGGACTGAAATTCAGGTTTTGCTCCCACATATAATTACAAGCCCCAATTCAGGAACAGACACATTTTTAAGTATAACTTAAGCTTGAGAGTAATCCCAATGTTCAATGTTTGGGATGTGCTTATAGGAGGCAATGATAAACACAGGGGTGGGAGAGTCTGACACTAAATAGTGTAGTTTTCTCTTAGTAATTTGGTGAATGCATTGCTCCTGAAAACATTTCCCGAATCTTTGTTTCTGTCAATAAATAATGGTCCAGATGGTGCACACACATGCACGGTCATAAAGCAGAAGGAAACTCATGGGAAGCATCTCTAGCTGATGTCATATGAGATACTCCCATTTCAGATATTCCCTTGAATTTTTCCATAAACAGCTTGATTTGCTCCACCCTACTGCCTGCTGTAGAAGCAGGAACTTCTGTTCCGCAAACACATGTATTTTTATCCTCTGCAATTCCCTCCAGCCAAGACACATGTGAATCTTAGGGGGTCCATTCACAATACAGTACTGAGTGCAGTCCCTTTGCCATGGCAGTTTCAGGGGCCACGCCTACTGATAAGACTCCCATGCAGAACGGAACTGTGTTACCAAGACTGCCCTCCTCTGATTCTTCTTGAACTCGGTTGGGGGAAATCTCCCCAAATAAAGTAGACACCCCTGCCTCTTTTAGCCACAAACAGGGCCCAATGCTCAGTAGTCACCATTCCTGGGAATGATATAGTTCACTGTATGCATGCACATACTGAACCCAAGGTATTTGGGGCTAGTAGATGTGTACTGCCCCCAACTCTCCTGCGCCCACTGCATTCCCAAAGTATCCATCTTCATGGTGCTGTACAGAAAGCCACTGCAGAGCACTTCTCTGCAATATGCGGAGGCCCTCATTCCTGCCCAACTGCCTGCTGCTGGTTTTCTACATTTTTTTCTGTTTTTCCCCCTGTGCAGTGGAAATATCAAGAGAGCAGCTGTGCACCCACGGGAGATTTGGCACTTACTTGCAAATTCTAGTATAGTTAATGCCAACTACAATATTACACACACATGTGTACACTAAAGAATTCATATTTAGACAACAAAAAATTAAAAGTTTATTACAAATCTATCCTACTTGAACATTATGGTCAAATTGGTGTTTTTACTTTCCTAAGGCATTACGTGAGTCTCTGAAAGGAATCAGTCTGCACTCACCATTCTCCTTTCGTAACCTTGAAATGAACTTCTTTGGTGGAATCACTCCAACTTTTTTCTTCTGAGTAGCAATACTGTGAAAAAGGTCTGCCAGGCATGTCAAGAGGTTTTCCTTCTTTTTCTGTTGGGCCTTGTATGCCAACACATTCTCCCGAAATGGCCGGCAAAAATACAATGCCTGCAGCACAGAGTTACAGTAGCAAGTGTTCCCAAACTGCCAATGTAAAAGCAAAAATATCCTGAATCACTACAAGATACTGAAAACTAAATTACTTCATCATCCAGCCTGCACAATCAGCATCCCCAGTACAATATCCCATCAGCTGTCACACAGCTGTTGACTGGAAATAGGTTCAGGACCATTTACTGATCGCCACGCAGCAAAAACAAAGTATAAATATTAAAAATTCTTAGACTAGGACTGAAAATAAAAGCACCAAATATAAGGTATTATTAAAAAGCTATTCATTGCAATGAGACTATTTTTGATAAGTGGAATGGCCCACTCCTGCTCCCACTGAAATCAATGGCAGAACTCCTAGAGACTGCACTAGGAACAGAACTTAAATCAGTTTAATTCAGGACATGAAAAACACGCTTTAGAATGGAGGCTTCCCTTCATCTGCTCTCCATCAGGTGATTAATGTTTTCTTGATGATAACACCTAATAAGCATATGCCAAATTTTAAACATGAAAATAGTTCAGTGCCATTGACTTCATGCAGCCTGATAAATATCCTCAAATGTTTGACTTGCCTGCAACCAACTTTCAATATGTGACCTAAAATTTCTCATGGAACATTATCAGCACCCTACCAAATCTTAGCCTTTAATCAATGTTTCTCTAGAGGGCATTGAAATTAAAGCAGCATCAAACCATAAAAGAATCTATATCACAATCGCTCAATATAAAATAACATATGATTCACCTCACAGAAACGGTACTTACATTGACCAACCCAAAGTAGTGTTCATTGATTGGAAACTGCTCTGGACCAATGTCTTTTTCCAGAGCAGAGGCATTGGTGCCCTGAAAGAGGGGGGAAAAGCCAATTATCCTCCAATTCAGATTCCAAAATAAAGTTATAAATAATCATTGGATAGAAGTAATTCCCCCTTTCACGGAAATAATTACTCAAGCTAAAACTGCTCTGAGGACTGGACAACTTGGGAGCTGCTTAGGCGAACAAAATATTTGCATTTCTAGGTAATGGCCTGGCAGACCTGATTCTGTAGTCTCAAATAAAGGTTGATTGGAGTTGAGCAGGACACCATATTGGTAGTCTTTCCACCTTAATTTCCCTTCACAAAGGAATTCATGCAGCATGGGCAGCAGCAGAGGAAACAATGTTCATTAGTTGTATTCCAGTGGAGATAAGTAAATGAAAAGCAGGGTGCAGGATCAGTCCTTTCTGAGAAAGGAAGCTGAAACTGACAACCACATAGTTCCCTTCTACCTTTATCTATTGCTCATTCTATCATCCAAGATCACAATCTGTCTCCCTGGTCTATATAATACGCCAATATTTTAGTCCGAGAAGAACCATTATGACTGCCTCATCTACTTGCATAGCACAGGCCATGGAATTTCACCAAGTGAAATTCTGCATCAAGCGCATAACTGCAGCATACCTTTAAGAAAGGCACACAGTCTGAATTTAAAGATTTCAAGTGATGGAGAATCTACCATATCACTAGGCAACCTTCTGCAACACTAGATTAAGCAGCCTTCAATATTAGATAAAAAGTCTTGTAATATCAGATACTTAAAGATTGTGATCCGTCACTTCTCAACCTTCTCATGATTAAACCAGTCTCACTATGACAGATTTTGTAATTATTCTAGTTTAACCCTTTCTAATTTTTCAACATCTTTTTGATAGTGTGGATACTAGAGCTAGACATAGTAAATCCAGCATGGTTTTATTAATTCCATATGACGTGATAATGCCACCTCTCGTTTTCTATTTGATAGTCCCATGTTTATAAATCCAAGGATGATATTTGCCCTCTGCACATCCTCAGATATCCACATCTGTGGATGAGGATATCTATGGCTCATTTTTGTGGATACAGTAAACTTCTGATAATCCGGCACCTTTGGGACCCAGGAGGTGCCGGATTATCAGATATGCCGGGCTATCAGAAGGGGGGGCTATGAGGGGTCTGGGATGGGGTGGGGGAAGATGCTACCCCAGATCCCTCATAGTCCCCCCTTCCGATAGTCTGGCTCTGCCCCAGGTGTCCCCAATTCAGCCGCTGCTGGTCAGTTTCAGCAGCGGCATAATCTGGGATGCCTGCGGCAGAGCAGCTGGGGTGCTGCTGGGTTGGTCCGGTAGCGCGCCCCTTGGGGCTGCGAGACCAACCCGGCAGCACCTCAGCTGCTCTTGGGGACGCCTGGAACAGAACAGCTGGGGTGCTCCCGGGTTGGTCTCGCAGCTGCTCTGCACCCGGCGTCCCCAAGTCAGCCGCTGCTGAAACTGATCAGCGACTGACTCCAGGAAGCCCAGAGCCCCTGGTTTCCCAGAATCAGCCGCTGGTCAGTTTCAGCAGTGGCTGAATCGGGGACGCTGGGGCGGAGCAGCTGGGGTGCTGCCGGGTTGGTCCCACAGCCCTGAGGGGCGGTGCTACGGGACCAACACAGCAGCAACCCACTTGCTCTGCCCCCGGCTTCCCAGATTCAGCTGCTGGTCAGTTTCAGCAGCGCCTGAATCGGGGAAGCCAGGCGCAGAGCAGCTCCAATTGTCCGGCTGCCCGGAGCAGTTCTGGGTTCCCAATGGTGCCGGACCATCAGGAGTGCCGGAGCATTGGATGCCGGACCAATGAAGTTTTACTGTACAACATTTTGTATCCACGCAGGGCTCTAATTCAGTTCATTCAATTGGCTATCCACCAGGATCTCCAAATTACTTTCTGAGTCAGTGTTTTGCCAAGTATGCTTGCTGATTCTGTACAGGTGACTTGCATGGATCTATTTTGCTTCGGAAGAGTGTCAAGCTAACTAGCCTATATTTCCCCAGATCATTCTTTTTACTCTTTTAAAATGTTGGCACAACATTAGCTTTTTTCCAAGCCTCTGGAATTTCTCAAGGATTCCAAGATTTGTTCAATATACAGCTAATACAGGCTGCCCACAACTTGCAACACAATCGGTTCCGGGAATAGCGTTGCAAGTCGGGAATGTCATAACTCGAGCCCGCATTTATGACAGGTGTCGTACACCGTCATAAATGCGGGGCTGCGGACCTAAGTCGGGGGATTTCAGCCCCTTTCACACTTATGGAAAAGGTCGTAAGTGTGAGGGGGGGTCATAAATCGAGCCATAGTAAAGTGGGGCGCCTCCTGTACCTTTAAATATGCTGGTTATAGATGTCCATGATTTTTTTTAATGTTACTTTTTTACCAAGTCTGATCTACATTTTGTTAAAACTCCTGTCATCAGCCATTTCCTTGTCATACTGGATTATTATATTCTGTCACTGACTGAAAGAAGCTGTTTCATTTCAGATGAATCAGCTGTCTGAAAATTGACACACATGCTGTTGGTGACCTGAAACCTTCCAAGTAAAATGACTTGCTTTAAGTTAGCAGTTTCCAATACAGCTTCAAGTATTTTGCATTTCACATCCTTTTTCAGACCCTTCCACCTCCCACACCTTTCAGCTTAATTCCCAGGAGGCAAGCTTTTGTTTGAGTATGTTAATATTTCCCAAGCATGCCACTTGAAAACAGAGTACTTTGCTTTGTTTTTGTCAATCCACAATAGGGCTCAGTTCTCCAGTTCCTTCTAGCAGAGCTCAGATACAAAGTGTATGTTGGGTGAATAGATGGGAGAAACAGGGTTAACTGCAATTTCTTGATTCAGACACCTGGCTGCAGCAGAAATTAGAGCAATAGGAAGTGTACTCCAATCTCTGCCACTGGCGTGCAGTCACATTATACCAGTAGAGGACGTAGAGAAGTGGCTCCCTTTTGCCCACACTCCATTCCTAACATACCCCTGTATTTCTCCAATGCTGGGGATGTTAAGAAAAGCTGGTGCAGGAAATATCAAAATGAATGAAATAGCTACAGTATATTCACTGTTGAGACACAGATTCCTGCCAGAAATTCACATTTTACCACCCAAGAAACCCCCAAAAAATCCAAAAACAAACCAGAAGCATCTATGCAAAATTGTTGTATCTCAAGGCAGATGAAAATGTCATGCTGCATACATTACAAACTCCAAGCGAGGATTAGTTTATTTGCTGAGAATGAAAGCCTCCATTTCTGAGCTACTAATCTCCAGAGATGCACCAATTCAGCAAAGCTCAAAACAGCTGTTGCTGAGAGGGAGGAAAAGGTATTAATCTAAGGTATACAAAAGGCTGGCAGAAAAGCAATCTGTCCTCATTGTTGGTCTTAAAACTCTTCCTGATAAAAGAAAATGTTCTGATATGTAAATACAGAAGTGTAATGGTGTTTCTTTTGGAACTCAGGTGTCTTCAGGTTGATAAGTTACTCAGATCAAAGCACAGGACTCAAAAAATCCTGGCAGTTTAAGATAATCTAATTGTCCAATAGACTTCTGTCTGTTATGTGACTAGCATTCAAATCATCCCTGTGCAAAGACAGTTTAGGTCATTTTTTTAGCTTTGCAGAAAAGTACTTTGTGACCCACTGTGTAAAGAGGGTATGTGTGCCTTTAAATGTGTGGCGGTCAGATACTATGTTTTATAAATTACTCCTGCACTGCCCACTTGTGAATTCTCAGAGCATGTCTACCTTGTGCCAATCAGTCCCTTGGGGGTCTATTTAGCAGGTCTTGTGAGGACTAGGGATGTTAGATAGTGTGCAATTAAACAGTCATGTAACTGCATCAATGTTAGTAGTTGCATGACTATTCAACGGTCCACAGGGCAGGGCCAGACGCCAGTGCTCTCCTGGCCCCACTGCTGAGGAGCTCCCTGACACCTGCATTGCTGCGCCTCTATCAGAGGCAACAGCATGGGGGTGGCAGTTGAGAGCTGGTCCATGAAGGGAGCAGGTTTAAAAACCAGCTTCCTGTGAAGACTTAGCTCCTGTCTGCCACTTCACACTGCTGACTCTGATACAGAAGCAGCAGCACAGGGTGGGCAGCAACCCCAATCCATAGGGGAGTCTGAGCAGCACAGCAGCAGTATGGGGGGGCAGCTGGCTCCATAGAGCTGGTGGTTGGAGGGAGCTCCCCCCCGCACATTGGCTCCTGCCTGCAGGAGGAAGCAAAGGGGGGCAGGCGGGTCCACAGAGCTGACACGCATGGACATCTGGCTTTAAAAGCCAGCTTTAACTGGCACCCGCCTGCCACCCTCACCCTCCATGCTGCTGCTTCTCTATCAGAAGGAGGCCCTGCGGATCCAGTACTCGTAGGGAACCAGCTTAAAAACCGGCTCTCCACAGGCACTGGCTCCCCCGTCTCTGCCTCTGATACAGAGGAAGCAAGGGGGCAGATGCATGTAGTTCACAGGATTAACTGATACGCCTAAACTTATCAGTTAATTGGGTAGTTGTCTACATACTGACATTCCTAGTGAGGACCGCTGGGCTCGAGGGCCAGCAGGTCAACCAGCAGAGATTCAGCGGGAGGTGGACCTGGTGGCCACTGGGCTCGCGGGCCAGCAGGTCAACCCGCGGGGATTCAGTGGGAGGTGGACCTGGTGGCTCTCTTGTCAACTCTGGTATTCCACTGAATTATAAGAGTAAGGGAAGTCAATGGGAGAGTTTCACCTGTTGACCCCACATAGTGGGGACCCCTGGCAACTTGACCTAAGGTATGTCAACTCCAGCTATGGTATTCACCTAGCTGCAGCTGCATAAATTAAGCATTGTGAGAAACAGCAGAACCAAAATGTAATAGATGAATGACCACTAAAAACAAAAGAAGTCCATAATATGCACTACCCAACTATATATTGTGCAATCTGTATTTAAGAGTCTGGACTCTGAGGCTATGTCTACACAGCAACATTATTTTGAAATAACTAGCGCTATTTCAAAATAACATAGTCCGTGTCTACACAGCAGGCAGTTATTTCAACATAATGTAAAATTACTGTCAAGCTGGAGGACTTCTTACTCCGACTCCTGTAACTCTCATTGTACGAGAAGTGTGGGAAGAAGAGTGCTCTATTTTGAAATAAGTGCTGTGTAGATGCTCCCAATCATGAAATTGGAAGACCAAGGACAGGGGAGGCCCACTGCTTAGTGAGGAGGGAGAAGCAGTAACAGGAAACTTGGAAATGGCGGAGATGCTCAATGACTTCTTTGTTTCGGTCTTCACCGAGAAGTCTGGAGGTGTGCCTAACGTAGTGAATACAAGCAGAGAGAGGGTAAGTTTAGAAGATAGGATACACAAAGAACAAGTTAAAAATCACTTAGGAAAGTTAGGGTATGTCTACACTACCCCCCAGTTCGAACTAGGAGGGTAATGTAGGCATACCGTACTTACAAATGAAGCCCGGGATTTGAATTTCCTGGGCTTCATTTGCATAAGCGGGGAGCCGCCATTTTTAAAACCCCGCTGGTTCGAACCCCGTGCAGCGCGGCTACACGGGGCTCGAACTTCGTAGTTCGGACTAGGCTTCCTATTCTGAACTACCGGTACACCTCGTGGTGGAACGATAAGGTGGGTGCATAATTGGCTGGATAACCGTAGTCAGAGAGTTGTTGTTAACGGTGCTAAATCCTGCTGGAAAGGGATAACAAGTGGAGTTCCACAAGGGTCTGTTTTGGGACCCGTACTGTTCAATATCTTCATCAATGATGTAGATATTGGGATAGAGAGTATGCTTATTAAGTTTGCAGATGATACCAAACTGGGTGGGGTTGCAACTTCTTTGGAGGATAGGGACATAATTCAAAATGACCTTAGCAAGTTAGAGAAATGGTTAGAGGTAAACAGGATGAAGTTTAACAAAGAGAAATGCAAAGTGCTCCACTTAGGAAGGAACAATCAGTTCCATACATACAAGATGGGAAGCGACTGTCTAGGAAGGAGCATGGTGGAAAGGGATCTAGGGGTCATAGTGGACCACAAGTTGAATATGAGTCAACAGTGTGATGCTGTTGCAAAAAAAGCAAATATGATTCTAGGTTGTATCAACAGGTGTATTGTAAACAAAACTCGTGAAGTCATTCTGCTGCTCTACTCTGCACTAGTTAGGCCTCAGCTAGAATACTGTGTCCAGTTCTGGGTACCACATTTCAAGGAAGATGTGGAGAAATTGGAAAGGGTACAGAGAAGAGCGACAAGAATGATTAAAGGTCTAGAGAACATGACCTATGAAGCCAGGCTTCATGAACTGGGCTTGTTTAGTTTGGAAAAAAGAAGATTAAGGGGGGACATGATAGCGGTTTTCAAATATCTAAAAGGATGTCACAATGAGGAAGGAGAAAATTTGTTCCTCTTGGTTTCTGAGGACAGGACAAGGAGTAATGGGCTTAAAGTGCAGCAAGGGAGGTTTAGATTGGACATTAGGAAAAAATTCCTGTCAGGGTGGTCAAATATTGGAATAAATTGCCCAGGGAGGTTGTGGAATCTCCATCTCTGGAGATATTTAAGAGTAGGTTAGATAAATGTCTATCAGGGATGGTCTAAGTCAGTACTTGGTCCTGCCATGAGGGCAGGGGACTGGACTCGATGACCTCTTGAGGTCCCTTCCAGTCCTATAATTCTATTATTCTATGATTCTAAGCTACTCAATTGATGTAGCTCAATTTGCGTAGTTTATTTCGACTTAAGCCCTGCTGTGCAGACACACCCTAACTGCTTTTCTTCATGGGGAGTGATGCTAATGTCAACTATTTGCACTGAAGTTGCTGAAGCACACTTCACAACATATGCTTAGTAACAGAGAGGTAGTCATGTTAGTCTTTAAAGTGCTACATGTCTGCCTTTTTTATTTTACTAAGCTCAGACTAACCTACTTCTGCCCTACGAAAGCGCATCACCTAATAAACTATCTTGTTAGTCTTTAAAGTGCTATTTTGTTTTACCAACATATACTTACTAACAGGTTGTCACTCATCCCAGAGCTACACCTCCCATTTCAAAAGTAGGCCTTGGACATGACAATTACACAGTAAAGCACTGTATAGCCCCGTCAGAGAAAATAAAACACGGAGGAAAAAATTCAGCCATTGGGTAAGCTGACACAACATTGATTCCATGGAGAGTTGTGTCAGCTTACATCAAGGGTGATTTCAGCCTGGTAGATATTACTTGAAGGTGCGTGGGTACCATCAAAATTACATGGAGAGATTGGAGGCTGTAAACTGATTTTTAAAGAGAAGATGCATTTCCCATACACAGAAAGATTTATACAATATACATTTTTTTAAAAGCACTGACTTTACATTGTAAATGTTTAGTATAGGATTTCTTTCCTAATAAGCAATGGAGCGCCAGGAAGCAGGAAAACATTTTGACATAATCCACCTAGAATGTTTACATGAGGATGTAACATGTTAAACCAATGTTTTAACTAACAGGATATTAAACATGATTTTATCCCTACAGTAGAAATAGACAAGTTATGTTTAAAAAAAACAAACAAGTTAGCTCTTGTGGCTACCCTACCCTACAGTAATCCATGACCAGTTTTAAAACATTACTGTTCTGGCCACACTCAAAACAAAAATTATATTTATTGTATTTATTAATCATATTTATTTACAAATACATTTTCCCACTGTAAACATGGCCCTTTGTAGCATTTTCACCAGGAATTTTGGAAATGTTTTCCTACCATTGCTAATGGCAGTTCAGTTCCATCGGAAGTAGCAATGGTGGGAATCCTAGTATAAGATGAGGATCCTGAACTGAGGAGGCCCTACAGAGACAGACAGTGGACTGTGATTTTAAGGAGTTAATCTCCAGACAGGAATCATGGCAACAGGTTTGGCAAGCTGAGCCTATTTAAGATCAACATCTTAAAAGAAGAGTGTGTTACAGAAGAAAATGCAAAAGGGGGTTATGGTGACCAGAATTCAGAGCTCTAGGGAAACGGAGTTACACCAGTTTGCAATCTGGGTGAAATCCTGGCTCTGCTGAAGTCAAATGGGAGTTTACATTTGAATTCACTAGACACTAGAGTTCACCATTTTTAAATATACTACTCATAAACCATCATGGAAAGAGTACAGTTAGAGACGTTTGGTTTATCCCAGAATGACACAAATTTGAGAAGACTTCTGCAATAGAACCATAGCCAATGAGTGTGCATTCAGAGCTTCTGATAATCTTTTCTCTTGTTTTGTCCCTGGCCCTATTGCCCTTCATTGAGTTTGCTGATCATCATCTCAACTCACATCTCTGATCATGATTTTCCTCTGGAAGACCATGTGAAACAAAAAATAATAGCAGATTAACTAAATTATGACAGTTCATTTCTTAAAGTGATTGTGGAAATAATGAAGCAAAGACCAGTAGTTCATGCATACATGAACTAACAACCCAGATTATCAAGATTAAAATGTAAAATCTGCAAGGCAAGGAGAGAATCTTCTCATGGGTTTGTAAATACCTAGCATAGTTTTGAGACCTGTATAGTTATTTAGCTGAAATTACATTGCCTCCTATTTTGATTTTTAAAGACTTCCAAGGAACACTATCCAAGGATGGTAATTTTTTTATAAGCACTTTTCCCAAAGAGTACATATCAGATATCCTATAGACAATAAAGTCTAGGTGATTACTGTACATATGTACAAGAAGCCAATTAGTTGAGAATCTCAAGGACAAGGAGAGATCAGGGAAGCAGGCGGCTCTGCATGTTGGGCAGGCAGGACCTGCCTGCACTGTAGCAGCCCCAAATCCCAGCCCCAGCCCTAGCAGACTCCCTTACAGTGATGCCAGTAGCCCTGATGGCCCCACACCCAGCTGCCCCAGCTCCCTGGCTCCTCACCATGCCATGCCCTGGCTCCCATTGGCCCAGCGGCCCTGCCACAGACTCGGCCCTGCCACAGACTCCAGCTCCTACAGCCCTGGCAGTTGGTTATGCTATAGTCACCAACAGCCCTGGCTCCTGGCCACACTGTGCCCCCAGCCCCTGTGGACCCAGAGGCCCCAGTGTATCCCTAGCTCCCAGACTCACCACATCCCTAGTCCTGGCCCTGACTCCCATATCAGCTCCCAGCCACACTGTGGCCTCAACTCCTGAGGATGCAGAACCAGCAGCAACAGTAAGTAACCTAACCCCACCCTAGCTGTCCTGCCACCACCAATGGTTAACTAGTTGAACAATAAAATTTGAAACATTTAACCAGTTAATGTTTTAATCAGTATTTACATCCCTAATAGTGGTAGCAATGCTGGCAAGGGCAAGCTGGGGTTTATAACAACTGAGTCGAGCTATTTGAAAAGCAGAATTCCCATCCCACAAGAAATTCCAAGAATTCCAGATTTTATGTCATTTCAAAGTGGAATGGAAAGTTGAAATTCAGAAATTTTCGTTAAACAGAAAATGTAAAAAAAAAAAAATCATTCAACTTCATAGTTGATTTGATCCAAAGGTTTTGTTTGGATCATATTTACTATCATAAATATCATATTTACTTTTATTATATAGGATATTATAAAATATAAATATAAAAGTCAAAATGATCAAGTTGAAATTAAACATTTTGATAATTTCCCATATCAAATTTTGATGAAATCAGCACATTCCAACACAATTTTTTATTCAACTAAGTTAGCCTTTTCAGATGGGAAAACATTCCAAAGGAAAAATTTCAACCAACTCTCCAGCTGAGCTATTTGGGGTTTACCCCTCTGGGAGACTGAAAAGAAATGAGATTAATATATTTTAAATGGGTGCAAGGAAGTAATAAAGCCAATGATAGATCAATAAAGTAGAGGAGCTGCATTGGGAGATGGATCTCAAGTGGTCATAGGCAGCTGAGCAGTTGTCATTACCTGGGGTCTCATAGCTCTGGTTCAAAGCAGCTGGCAGTCTGGATAACTGGTGAAGAAGTAATTATTCCAGTAAGCCTAATGCTTACCGGGTAACCAACTAACCTTTTACAGACTTAACCGCTATACCAGATCCTGTGCTCCACTTAGAACTAAATCAAAAATTGCCTCTCCTCTTGTGGGTTCTAAGACTAGCTGCTCCAAGGAGGATTCATTTAAGGTGTCAAGAAACTTTATTTCAGCATCCCATCCTGAGGCTGACATGTTCCCAGCCAATATGGGGATATTTGAAATCCCCCATTATTGCTAAGGTTTTTTATTTTAATCTCCATAAGCATTTTACAGATATCCTTCAAAAGCTTACTAAATTTTTTCCTTTCAGAAACTCCAAATTACATCTCTACCTAAAATGAAGGAGCTGAAGAGGAAAAAGTAAGATTTTAAAATAAAGTTGTGTCAAAACTTAAATAATTATTAGATGTAGTTCTTACACGAGACAGTAACATTCTCTATGCTGCAGCTGCAGCCTGAGCTTAACTCAGAGTATTAAACAGAATCAGAAGGACATCAACAGAGAAAACGCACTGCAGAGGATTTCACTAGTAGGCTAATAATTACAACATGCTTATTCATGCTTTGAACCAAACATTCTATGCTCTAGTCACATTGGCTGTCTTCAAGGAGTTTTATAGAAAAGGATTACAATGCAAGGGGGTACAATATGAGTAAGTACAGCTACTAAAAACCTAAGCCCCTAATTTTTTCTGGACTCCCTTCATCCGGAGTAACATTCAGGCATAGACAGACATTCCCTGGAGTCAAGTATGTCAAATATATCATACCATTCCTCCTCAGGCAATATTGCTAATAATAATTTTTATAACAATTTATGTGATTCCAGCACTGTTGACTAACAACTTTGCACAGCATCTGTCAGGCACATAAGAAGACCATGGGTACGTCTAGACATCAAAGGCATTTGTCGACCACCCAGGTATACCTCATCCCAGGAGGCATACCTGGGTGGTCCACAAATACCTTTGATGTCGACACCCACGCGTCCAGACTATCGCGCTGAGCCGACAAACAGCTGTTCAGTTGTTTGTCGGCTCAGTGCGGCAGCCATGTAAATTTAAAAGAAGCGGCAATTATTTAAATCGCCGCTTCATTTTCCTATGTCTGGTAGCCTAATCTACATGCCTCTGGCGACAGAGGCATGTAGTCTAGACGTACCCAAAGTTAAGCCCTGATTCTACAATGCATCTGAGCTGAGCAGGTGGATCCCACTGGACACACAAAAATCTCATTCATTTCAGTGGGGGTACCATGTGAATGCAGAGGTATACCTGTGCAGAATAAGCTGCAAGATCAGGGCTTTAGACCTCCCCTATCAGTGATGATAATTTTGTTTCTAATTGCGGGGACAAGTAAAGTAAAGGGCCTTATTGGTCTGTTTTGAAAGTTATGGGTGTAGTGTTGCCAACTCTTTGGCTCTGGGCTTAATAAATGAAGCATCCTCTATTGAATATGTAATACTAGATTTTGATATTTTTTTCAAACATGTTAACATATTCTCCTCCACACACTTGTTTCTGTACACCTGTTCTGGCTTTCCTAGAAGAGGTCAAAGCCTCACCATAACCAGGAGATCAGACTTACAATTTGACATATATTACCCTCAGGCAGTCAATTAAAACACAACAAGTATTCTTCTTACTACTCTAACCCAGTTAGATCCAGCCAATTTCACCCTGTTAATTCTCATATCATTCATTAAATCTAGAGACCAGTACATAAAAGTTTCCAAATCCTTGATCAATCAAACATTACAATCCAAAACCTATAATTTGTTATTACATTCAATACCTAAATAAGAAACATTTATGGAAGCATAGGTGAACAAACACCAGCCAAGAAAGGGGAAGGGTTTTTGTTTTTGTTATTTTTTGTCAGGGAATGATCGTTCCATACATACACTTTGAAATGGAAGGAGAACTAGAAAGGGAAAGGGAAAAGAACAGAGTGAGTTTTTTAAATTCCTTTTAATTAAGAAATAAACTCCAAATATATTTCTCATTTAACTGGTTAATTTTTAGGTCAAAGAAGAACCGTGCTAGTTAGTGTCAAGCACTGAGATATGGTCTAGGATTAAGATCTGGGCATTAATATTCCTGGCTGGAATTTATACTAATAGATCTCTAGGGTTGACTTCAACCAATTTCCATTCACCCTTCTCCAACCCCACTCTAAGTGCCTTTTCCCCTCTTTGGATGTTATGCATTTTGTTCTTGTCTTCTCCCTTTCCCCATTTTATTTGTGCCAGTCTCTCTCCTCCCTATTTCTTGCTTCTCTTGCCCCTCTTTGCGGGAAGACTTTATGATCCACTTGCCTTCACCTGCAAAAGGACGTGCACTGCAGCAGTCCTCCTATATAGGCTTTACATAGCTTCCTCTGGAGTCCACTGATAGAGCTTCTTCATTCACCTGAAAGTCATTGTTAGAGAAATAAAGTATTGTTGCCACCCCAAGCAAAGGGTGCAAGAAACCAACTGGTCCTGAACATCAGGCTTCACTAGACCATCCCCTTTTTCTGTCCTTGCATCCCTTTCCTGTTTAGATCTGATTCCCCTCTGTAGTCCTACATTCGTAAGATGTTACTTATGCAGCTGCCTACCAGTGGTGGGTAAGAGAATCAATAGCAGAGTAAAACTAATGAAAACCTAATTGGTTTTGTTCTGTGGTTCTTCTAGACCTTGGGGAAAGCACAAATGCATCACTCTAAAAGAATCTGAGTAGGTTAGGGTAGAAACATAAGATTCATGCCAATGTTAAACTCTTGTGACCCTCTAACAATCTCCAGCTTTATTTCATGCGGTGCTGTAGCATGCAGTCTAGGTGTGATCACACCCACCATTCATCAAACACTGAAAACTGAAGCCTGCCTACAGAGTAAGATAAGTAACTCCAGGTTTTCTCCCCAAATACTGTATGGCTTGCTATATATTTCTTTGCAGTATATTTGCCTTCTATTCCACAGGGTTAAAAAAATTAGAACAATGAAAACTTTAGGAAACCACATCGGGGAGGGAAGGCAAGAACCCAAATTATCTTGTTCTGGGGATTCTCAACCTTTTTTCATAATGTTATCCCTAAATTCAATCCTCCTGTAAAGCACCTCAGAAAAGGTGGTGTGTTGAAGGTGGCAATAAGGGCCTTAGAATAAGTAGGGGAGGGGATGTTCCTAGCACTTGAAACTGACTGGTTGCAAGTGACTTATCAAACTGACTTCAGCATAAAACTGGAGACATGAATGGGAGCAGGCTCACAACCCCTCACTCCTCTGAACAACTGCTGGTGACCCCCAAGGGAGTCATGAGTCACAGGTTGAGAACCACTGCCTTACCCTATAGGCAGTCTCCATTCTCCAGTGCTGATGAATGGTGGGTGTGACATCACCAGCAAAGGGTATGGTGGAGCACCACATGGGAGGAAGCTGGCGACTGCATGTAACTGTTCTTGCAGGACCTGAAAACAAGGTGGGAAAAATATAAACTACAACAACAAAGGGTGCTGAAATATGTTATATTATTTATTTGGGGCATTTATAATCTATCCCATAAATTGCTTTCTTTTGCAGGTCCATTAAAATCTGAGCCCTTAAACTATCACGAAACAAATCTTAAAAATCCAAAGGCGATGTGGTCTAATATGGTTTTCATTTTGACTCTATAGACTTTGGGGTAATTAACCCCCAAAGTCTGTAGAATCAAAACGAAAACCATATTCAAATGTGTAAAGAAACCTTGCTGCTTTCTGCCACAAGAGGATATGACAGGAAGACCCAACACAAACTGAAATGCAACATTCATGTTTCTAATTTATTTTTCTAATCTTTATACTATCATTGGGTGGGGAAAGTTAAATGTTTCAAAAATATATTCGAAACAACATCTTGGGCCAAAGTCAGTTCTTATTTACTTTATGTCCCCTGCAATCCTTTAGGGATGTAAAATTCCGGTTAATCAGTTAACCAGTTAAACATTAGGTTGACCTAATGTTTAACCAGTTAACTGACTAAGCGGGATTGGTGCCTGCAGGACTCCCATGCCCAGCCCTGTGCTGGGGCTGGTTCCTGGGGCTGCTGTTGACTCCCAGGGAAACAACCCTTACCTGCGTGGCATCCAGGCTCCCCATGGACAGAGGCTGCTCTAGACGAGAGTAACCCCTCTCTGTGGTGGGTCCCCGGTGGGGCTGGAGCAGACCCTACCCACAGTAGGAGGAAAGCTGTTCCCAACCCCTGGTTACTGGTTAACCATAGCCCCTTTAGGGTGATGCTTACTGGTTAACCAGGTAATCGGTTAACCTTTTATATCCCTAATCCCTATTGGTATATAAAATCAACACAGATTCTGATCCTGCAGCCATTTTCAAAAACGAGTACTTAAATGTACGCTCCTAAGTCCACAGGCATAAACTAGGCCTGATTTTCAAAACTGCTGAGCACATAAAGCTTCTGTTGGCTTTAGTGGGACCTTTTGGATGCTCAGCAACATTTTTAAAATCAGGCCTTGTATTTAGGTCCCCAGTATGGAGTCAGGAACCTACTTTTAGGAACTCAATTTTAGAAATATTGGCTCAAATGTTTAATTGGAACCATAAGCTGCAAACTTGCCAGCTTGTGTAAATACTACAATACAAAGGATGAGATCCTCCACTGTACTAAACTCTTTCCCATACCTTATACCTAGATAAGTGGTGGCCCATGGACCACATGGAGCCCACTGGGGTTGTATGGCTACGGCTACACTGTAGCCTTCTTGAGGAAAAGCTTATGCAAATGAAGCACAGCATGGAATATCACCGTGCTTTATTTGCATAATTAATTAGCAGCTGCTGTTATGCAAGAGGCTTTTGCACAAAAAGGAGCTTTTTCAGGAAGAACGGCTCTTCCACAAGAGGAGTTTTTTGCACAAAAAGGAGCCATCTACACAGCTCCTTCTTGCGCAAAAGGCTCTTGCGCAATAACAGCAGATAATTAATTATGCAAATGAAGTACAGTGATATTCCATGCCATGCTTCATTTGCATAAGGTTTTCCGTAAGAAGGCTACAGTGTAGCTGTACTCTTTGTGTGGCCCACAAGACATTTTGTTTACCATTGCCCATGCAGAGGGTTGCCAGATTCCTCTGGTTTCCATCCACATAGGGTTTTTTTTCCCTACCACTATTACTAAAGTGACACGCATGTAAAGCCAGAGCCTGCTGATTACATACAACATTGACTGTAAGAGCCATGTGCTCCCTCTGCATCCAATCAAAGTGCTGCTACGGTTCACTAGGCACACCCCACAAGTTCTATGTAGTTAGCAAAACTACCCTATCCTGGGAGGCTGTCTTGTTACGACAATCTTGTGGCCCACTGAAACGAAGGAGGGCCACTCATGTGGCCCACTCACTAGCCTAGGCTGTCCATTGCTCTCCTATATGCTGGGGGAAGGAGTAGATGGTTGGACAGCTGATCTCCCCCTTCTTTGGGGAGACAGAATATCCCTATATGCAGTGCAAGGAGACAGTAGATTAAGCTCCTCAGACCACTGCCTACAGTGTTTTGAATTACATCTCATGCTTATCTTCACATGGGTCTTTTAGTTCACCCACTTCCAGATCTCAGCAGCCTCCAGCGAGGGGATTAAACAGGAATAAGGATAACCCTAACTTTACTCTCCAGTGCACCTGGAGAGGAGGCTCCCCTCTTCCTTTCCCTTCCCTCCCCCCCATTCTGATCTGGCAGCAGTGGGTGTTGTTGGCTTGTGTCCCCCTCCCCTGAAGCCAGCATGCAGGTCAGCGAATACTTACCATATTACAGATGGAGGCGATGTTTCTGACAGTCATTAGTCTAAAGGTTGCAGTGATCCCACACCGCCATCTTTAGAAGGTGAAAAGAGAAACGCTCATGGTCGGAAGATCGCGGGGAGGGGGAGAGGAGGAGGGTCCGAGGTTACGCTGGGAGGGAAGCAGGCGGAAGGGGGTAAAACAGCCTCTAACACCACCCGCCTTCTCCCCGAGCAGAGAGACAACTAGCAGAAAGCGCCTGGATTCTCGCAGCCCTAGAGCCGCCGCCGCCGGCTGCTCCTGCGAAGGGCTGACCCGCAGATTTCACCGTGCGGCGCTAGCAGCGGCCCTCCCCCTCCCGCCGCTCGCTCCCCCTTAGTGCATGGGGAGATCAGCCGCGCCTCTGTGCCAGCCGGGGCCGTGTTAATCTCCCCCTTCCCCCGCCTTCCCTGGCGGCCGCTCTCCCCGCTCTCCGCTCCATTGCAGCGCAGCGCCCGGTGATCAACTTTGACAGCGCCGGGGAAGGGCAGGGCAGCGCTGGTAAGTGGCATGCAGCGGCACCAACCCGCAGCGCAGGCCCCGCCGAGGCGGCTGACGCGGCAGCCAATGCGGTGCATGGGAGGGGAAGGCGACGGGTCACGCTCCCTGCTCGGCTGCTGTTTACCCGGCTGGTGGTGTGCGGAGGGGCCGCGGGACCGGCCGTGCTGCCCTCAGCAGGCAGATGGGCCGGGGCCGCGCTCGGGCCCAACCAGATCCCTTAGCTCTGGCACGCACCAAGCGAAGCCCCCGCTGGTTTCAGAGGGGTGAAGGGCTCTGGCTGGGAGCCCCAGGAAGGGCGCCCCAATCCCCATGTGCATTGGTGCTGTGACAGCCGAAAAGCACAGGGTGGATCTGAAGCAAAATGCAGGACGATGTAGCACTTTAAAGACTAACAAGATGGTTTATTAGATGATGAGCTTTCGTGGGCCAGACCCACTTCCTCAGATCTGCTGAGCCGTGTGGGCCGGGGAAGAGGCCTTTGTTTAGATCAGGCGCTCTCAAACTTCATGGCACCAGACCGCCTTTTGACAATAACAATTATTGCAGGACCCCCGAGGGTGGAGACTGAAGCCTGAGCCCAGCTGCCCTAGGTGGCAGAGCCAAGCCTTTCCCAGTGCAGGGACCAAAGCAGAAGCCCAAGTTCTTCAGCTCAGGCAGAGGGCCTGTAACTTGAGTCTGAAGACCTTGGAGTTTGGCTTGGGTCGCAGGCAGTGAGGCTTGGTCTTTTGGCCTGGCTGGAGCCCCCGGATAGTGTGAGCCAGCTCTGGTGACCTCATTAAGGGTTGTGACCCTACTTCCTTGTCTCAGCCCACAGCTTGAGAACCACTGGATTAGATTTATTTGCAGCTTGAGCTGAGTTGTTTGTGATGTGTGCTAAAGAGAAATACTTCTTAGCTGACCTATAAGGGCCACAGAACTATACAGTCTACAGACATTTGTGTGTGAAATATCTATTATTTGCTATTGTTTTGAAGGCTGTGGGAGCAATATAGTTTGTGATGTATAGCTGTACAATGATAATTGCACAATCATTGTACTATATGTAACATTTAGCTTTACAAATTTGATAATTTAATGAGTATGCAGGTGTGCACACATTCATGTATATAAATGGCTCACATGCTTTCTAGCACATTCTATCCAAGGATCTAAGATCATTTTACAAACATCAATAAATTAAGCCTCACAACACTCAGCAAGGGAAATTAGCACTGGTATAACAACTTTGCAGATGAGATAACAGGTAAAGAATGTTAAATAACTTGCCTAGGTCCACATAGCAAGTCTGTAGGAGAAGCAAGAATGCAATTCAGTTATACAGGCACCACATCTTAGACTTTAACTCTGATTGTCCTAACACACATTGTAAACACTATCACCAGAAACTCCCACCTGTCTGTCCAAGGAGTGGTTCAAATGAAAAAGAGAACTTTTAAAAAGAAACTATACTCTGCAAACAATTGTGCTGTGAAGACATTATTCTCTATGCACTGATTCTCAATAAACAAACAAACGATCAATACCCAGGAAATTAAGTATAGCAAATTTGAACTTAGATGCCTTTTTGCCTGCATCTTGATACTGGCACTTTCAGTCTGCAGAGGCTTGAACCTTGCAGACCTTGTTTAGGCAAAACACCCTGAAAGCAAAAGGAGTTTTTCCAGAGTAGTGAGTGCAAACAGCAAAATCAGGCCTTAGATCACTAATTAAAATCTGACACCAGTCAACTGTGACTGAAAGATGAAATCTTACTATCAGAATGCCAGTAGGTGATCAAAGTAAAATAAGTTGCTGGCCTCAGTCCAGTTCCTAGTGGATAGGTGCCACACTACAAATGTCACCATCAAAATTAGCACAAATTGGCAGCCTTAGCCAAGGCCAAGGATTGGGTTATTGTGGAGACAAGGTAGAGTGAGGCAACCTACACTTGTAATCTCCACTCCGTGGATAAAGGGCCAGCACTGTGCTTTCAGGCCATCTCCTTCCACAAACACTAACTTAACCTGATAAAATGATGTCACAAACACTGAAACAAGTAATCTTAAATGTAATTCCATTGATTTTGTGTTGTTACGCTACTGAATAATTTGGCCCCTCATCGTGAATTTCATTAAACTTTGATTTAAGGATTTTCAATTGCACTAGCTCTGCTTGGCACAATTAAGGGAGGTAGAGGAGAAATAGATGTACCTTTCTGCACCCCACATCTCACTCCAAGAGCCACTGAGGCCTGAGTTAGCCTCCAATTCTCATTAGAGCAGCTGGAGTAAAGTTCTAATACATACCAGCTAATTACAGCCATTTGAGCAGCCCTAGATCCCTGGCAGGCTCTCTCTCCTTTGTCCATGCCTTTCTCCTCCAACCCTCACTCTCTCTCCTCTGCCAGCAGACTGAAGTAGTTATATAGGTTTGAAAGCAGGGTGAGACAGAGCCAGTTAGGCCAGTCCCTCAGTAAAGAGACATGAGAAGGCAGTTCTGGGTGAGAGGAACAGGTCTAGCTGATCTCATATATGGGTACATCTACACTTGCTCCCTAGTTCGGACTAGGGATGCAAATGCAGACGAGTGAAGTAGCTAATGAAGCCGGGATTTAAATATCCCGTGCTCCATTAGCATGATCTTGCCGGTGCACTAGTTCGAATCACAGCTGATTCGAACCAGGAAGTGCGCACCGGGACGCGTTAGTTCGAACCAAAGCCCTTGGTTCAAACTAACATTACTCCTCATTTTTTTGAGTAACGTTAAAAAATTAGGAGTAATGTTAGTTCGAACCAAGGGCTTTGGTTCGAACTAACACGTCCTGGCGCGCACTTCCTGGTTCGAATCAGCTGTGATTCGAACTAGTGCACCAGCGAGATCATGCTAACGGAGCGCGGGATATTTAAATACCAGCTTCATTAGCTACTTCACTTGTCTACATTTGCATCCCTAGTCCGAACTAGGGAGCAAGTGTAGACGTACCCACAGAAACCTCAGGGAAGAGAGATCTCTACTTATCACAGATCCTGATGTGAGGGTCAAAAGCACAGAGGCTATTTTAAATAGACTGTTGTATGGGGATTAAATAGTGTTTGTGGAGAGGACTCAAATAAGTGGCACTGTGAATTCACAATCAGTAGTGTCTGTGCAGTTTCTGTGGGGCAGGACATTGCACACACAGTGGCTGTGTCTACATTGGCATCCCTTTCCGGAAAAGGGATGCTAATGAGACACTTCGGAATTGCAAATATCCCCCGCGGCATTTGCATTTACATGGCTGCCGCTTTTTTCCGGCTCGGGGTTTTTGCCGGAGAAAAGCGCCAGTGTAGACGCGATTCTCCGAAAAATAAGCCCCTTTCCGGAGGATCCCTTATTCAAGTAGGAAATATCCTTGAATAAGGGATCCTCCGGAAAAGGGCTTATTTTCCGGAGAATCGTGTCTACACTGGCGCTTTTCTCCGGCAAAAACCCCGAGCCGGAAAAAAGCGGCAGCCATGTAAATGCAAATGCCGCGGGGGATATTTAAATCCCCCGCGGATTTGCAATTCCGAAGTGTCTCATTAACATCCCTTTTCCGGAAAGGGATGCCAATGTAGACACAGCCAGTGCAAATAAATTACTGATTGCCACAACTACACAGCCCAGATAGAGTGAAACATCTTTAAAAATAGAAACTACAGGTTGGAACTTTCTTAACCAGGGATGTGAAGGGCAACAAGACAGGTTTCTACAGGCATGTTAGCAATAAGAGGGTAATCAGAGAAGGCGTGGGGCCCTTACTGGATGAGGGAGGTAACCTAGTGATAGATGATGTGGGAAAAGCTGAAATACTCAATGCTTTCTTTGCCTCTGTCTTCACGGACAAGGACAGCTCCCCGACAAATGCACTAGGCAACGCAGTATGGGAAGGAGGTGGACAGCCCTTGGTGGGGAAAGAACAAGTTAGGAACTATTTAGAAAAGCTAAACATACACAAATCCACGGCCCCAGATTTAATGCATCTGAGGGTACTGAGGGAGTTGGCAAATGTCATTGCGGAGACTTTGGCCATTATCTTTGAAGATCGGGAGAGATCCTGGATGATTTCAAAAAGGCAAATGTAGTGCCCATCTTTAAAAAAGGGAAGAAGGATAATCCAGGGAACTACTGACCGGTCAGCCTTACCTCAGTCCCTGGAAAAATCATGGAGGGGATCCTCAAGGAATCCATTTTGAAGCACTTGGAAGAGGGGAAAGTGATCAGGAATAGTCAACATGGATTCAAGAAGGGCAAGTTCTGCCGGACCAATCTGATTAGCTTCTATGATGAGGTAACTGGCTCTGTGGATATGGGAAAGTCAGTGGATGTGACATGCCTTGACTTTAGCAAAGCTTTTGATAGGGTCTCCCACAATATTCTTGCCAACAAGTTAAGGGACTATGGATTGGATAAGTGGACTGTAAGATGGATAGAAAGCTGGCTAGACTGTTGGATCCAATGGGTAGTCATCAACGGCTCAGTCAGGTTGGCGGATGGTTTCTAGCGGAGTGCCCCAAAGATCTGTTCTAGGACTGGTTTTGTTCAATATCTTTATTAATGACCTGGATGAGGGGATGGATTGCACCCTCAGCAAGTTCACAGATGACATTAAGCTAGGGAGAGAGGTAGATACGCTGGAGGGCAGAGATAGGGTCCAGAGTGACCTGGACAGATTAGAGGATTGAGTCAAAAGAAATCTGATGAGGTTCAACAAGGACAAGAGTAGAGTCCTGCACTTGGGATGGAAGAATCCCAAGCATTGTTACAGGCTGGGGACTGAATGGCTAAGTAACAGTTCTGTAGAAAAGGACCTGGGGATTACAGTGGATGAGAAGCTGTATATGAGTAAACAGTGTGCCGTTGTAGCCAAGAAGGCTAATGGAATATTAGGTTGCATTAAGAGGAGCATTGCCAGCAGATCCAGAGAAGTGATTATTCCCCTTTATTTTGCTCTGGTGAGGCCACATCTGGACTATTGTGTACAATTCTGGGCCCCCCACTATAGAAAGGATGTGGACGCATTGGAGAGGGTCCAGCGGAGGGCGACCAAAATGATTAGGGGGCTGGAGCGCATGACCTTTGAGGAGAGACTGAGGGATTTGAGTTTGTTTAGTCTGCGGAAGAGAAGAGTGAGGGGGGGATTTGATAGCAGCTTTCAACTTCCTGAAGGGAGGTTCCAAGGAGGATGGAGAAAGGCTGTTCACAATAGGGATGGATGGCAGAACAAGGAGCAATGGTCTCAAGTTACAGTGGGAGAGGGCTAAGTTGGATATTAGGAAAAACTATTTCACTAGGAGGGCGGTGAAGCACTGGAATGGGTTACCTAGGGAGGTGATGGAATCTCCATCCCTAGAGGTTTTTAAGTCTCAGCTTGAGAAAGCCCTGGTTGGGTTGATTTAATTAGGATTGGTCTTGCCTTGGGTAGGGGGCTGGACTTGATGATCTCCTGAGGTCTCTTCAAGCTCTATGGGTATGTCTACACTGCCACCCTAGTTCGAACTAGGGTGGCTAATGTAGGCATTCGAAGTTGCAAATGAAGCCCGGGATTTAAATATCCCGGGCTTCATTTGCATCTTGCTGGGCGCCGCCATTTTTAAATCCCTGTTAGTGCGGACTCCGTGCCCGCGGCTACACGCAGCACGGAGTAGGTAGTTCGAATTAGGCTGTCTAATTCAAACTAGCGGTACACCTTGTTCCATGAGGAGTAACAGTAATTCGAATTAGAGAGCCTAATTCGAACTACCTACTCCGTGCCGCGTGTAGCCGCGGGCACGGAGTCCGCACTAACAGGGATTTAAAAATGGCGGCGCCCGGCAAGATGCAAATGAAGCCCGGGATATTTAAATCCCGGACTTCATTTGCAACTTCGAATGCCTACATTAGCCACCCTAGTTCGAACTATGGTGGCAGTGTAGACATACCCTATGATTCTATGATTTTATGATTCTCTGGTCCGGCAACATCCATGGTGCAGCATGGACATTGCAGGACCAGAGAGTCCCAGTGGAGGGCCAGTGGTACAGATCCCTGTGGGACTGGCAGGGCAGTGGATAGCGAGCTGATGGTGAGGCTGCCCAGTACATGGCATTGGGGCTGTCCAGCAGGGTAAGGAGACCTAGAGCAAAGCTCCCGGCAGGTCTGGGAGCCACGGTAGCTTGGTGGGACAGGGATCTGCAGCATGCGGCTGCCTGGTGGGTCTTGGAGCCCCAGTGCGGTGCGTGTGGCTGCCCTGCGGGACCAGAGCCCCAGTGCAGCATGCACAGCTGTCCTGAGGATACTGGAGCTTCAGTGTGGTGCACGCAGCTGCACGGTAAGTCCTGGAGCCATGGCAGCAATGGCTGCCCAATGGGGTCAGCAGGGCAGCAGGCCCAGCAGAAGGTGGGAAGCCACCCAGGAGGCCAGCTGGTGGCAGGAGTCCAGAAATGACCTCCCCTAGTCTGGAAAAATCCCACCTCTGGGACTGATCAGGTCCTGAGGGTGCTGGACCATGGAGGTCCAACCTGTACTGGGTATCTGTGCTATTACAATCACACTGATTCAGTCTTATTTTCTACTTTAAGAAAACAAAGCAAAACCACAAAGCTCAATAACAGCATTGCACAACTCTTGATTTAGCTTTTAACATTCAAAAGAAAAATCCAAAGCCCATCTCATGTTTCTCCCTATCGGAAGTGTTGGGTGAGGGGTGATTTTTGGGAACAGGATTTAAGATTAAAGTTAATATGAAACTTTATATAAAGTTAGTATAAAATAAAAGATACTTTGAAATAGGGCCAGTTTTATCTGAAGGTAAAGCAGGAAACATGAAAGAAATCAACATTTAAAACTTTAATAGAAATAATGGGGTAAGGGAGCAGAAGGTGTGAATGAAAGATTAAATGTAAACTGAAAACAATGTATAGCATATGGTACCAGATTAAAAATGATGGGGTGGCTGGACTGTGAAAGAAATTAGTGAATGAAATGTTTATCATTTACTAAGAAGTTATACCAAAAATGTGACTTATTTGGCATTGGGCAATTTATCAGGCTGGTGTGGTATCTCTTGAAAAGAATCCAAACTGAGCAACAACACTGCACCATTGCTGTTTTCTAAATGCAAAGGTCTTTTATTCAGTGACTCAAATCCTGTCCTCAGTTAAACCATCTGCTTTGCCCCATATTTGAAATCACTTTGCATTACTGAAACAAAGATATCACACTGGAAATTATAGATTGGATAATACACATATGAAGGAGTGGAAGGAAAATGACTGGATTGTGTAAGTGATTAAACCTGAAAAGTGAAACCAAAGATTTGATAACTGGAAAAGCCAATTACTGCAAGTGTATTCCAATGTTGTAGATATTATTCCTATAGTATGACCAAACAAAGAAACATGAAAAAAATCCAAACAATAAAAAGGAAGTAGGTACACAGCACCTTGCTTTGAGAGATTTTTAAGATTCTTTCTGCTTTCAAGAAAGCAGAATTAATTAATTTTCTAATTATTTTCACTTTGAGGCAAGACTTAAGTAAAGAGCTTTTTGAGCTTAAAGCTTCTTATTTGTTAATTGTCTGGGGGAACAGCAAGTGTTGAATGCAAAATGTCAGTGTCATTGGTAAAGGGCTATAGTCTAGATGTCAACTGTGTGAATTAGGAACATAGGAACTGCCAAACTAGATGAGAACAGAGGTCTGTCTAATCTGGCATCTGTCTCCGGCCGGTAGTGTTCCTTCGAATTTTTTCCATACATGGACAGAATAAATGTTATACCAAGGCACGTACGGATGTGCGCCACCAGTAGAAACACATGCTGCTGGCCAAGGGCTCTTTGTTAGGGTTGCCAGATGGTTTTAACAAAAATACAGGACACACTTGACATTACCTCACAATCTACATTACATCTTATTTAGTAAATACCTGACATTTATATTTTCTCATTTATATTTTCCCAATTTGTTTCCTGAACAGAAAGCTCAAATACTGGACTGTTCAGTTCAAAACCGGACACCTGGCAACCCTACTCTTTGCTAATCAGCTGAGTGGCACCTGACTCTCTCCTGGGTGGCCTTTCAAGAGCTCACCTTACAGCTAGCCAGTACTAAATGCTTCAGAAGAAAGTGCAACCCTCATCCTGGACAATTACATTATAGAGGACGTTTCTTCCTCACCCCTCACCCTGTTGCTCAGAGAGTTGTGGACTGACACATGAAGTGTATATCCCTTTCAAAATGTTTAAAATGGCTATCTAGTGTAAATATGAAAGTCCTCATATCTTATTTATGTAAATTTATCTCAAACTAATGCTTCCAATCAAAGATTAAAATTCCATATTCCAGTCTAAGGTGTGTTTATATGTGCAGTCCAGATCTTTGTTGGATATTCTATAATCATTCTGTGAACCAATCTTGCAGTGACATCAAAGGGAGTTCTATAAGCAAGATATAAGCAGAAAAATAAATAGCAACATCTGGAATATGATTCCGAGAGAAGAACTGTGATTCAGTTGAACATCTCAAACATTTTAAGCAGACATTTCACACAACACTTGTTTTGGAGAGTAGGGAATTTATTTATTTGATATTTTTATTTATTGGTGGATTTAAGCAAAAAGGAGATAATGCTTGCTTCACTTTAGCTACAGGTACCATTGACTTTATTGCTTTTCAGCTAGAGATAGTTTTTAAAAAGGAAAAAGCAAGACAATATAGTAGCTAGAGTGAGTTTCTGGCAGGTCCAATAAAGTATATTTTTGTGGTTCTTTAATAAAAAGTGGCATGTAAAGCAGCAAACACTAGTTCTTTAACAACATAAGAACCATACAAATAAAGAACAGTGAACAATGGTTTCCAGTTTTGTATTTAAAAAAACAAAGTACTGCACTATCTTCTCGTAAGGAATAACTGTTTCTTTTCTGTGGTAAAACAAAGAGCTATTTATAACCCAACAGTGCTTATGTAATTTATAAACCTCTGCATTTCTATTTAGCTCAGTCTTCGTCATCTGGCTAAAAAACTACTTAAAATGCTACTTGAACCCTCTTTGCTGTAAAAAAAAAAATGCCAGTAACAAATATCCCACCTGGCTAAAAATGCTTTGGACTTATATAACACTTTCCAGATGACTTTTGGAAGGAGTTTTACAAACGTTACGTGAATCTTACAACAGCCATGTGCAGCAAGTATTAGTCTGTTTTACAACAAAGGAGAGTGTGGAACAGAGAGATTAGTGACTTGCCCAAGATCACATAGGAATGTCTGTGATAATGGCAGGGAAAGAACTAATTTTTCATTCAGTGCTATAGAATCATAGAACACTAGAACTGGAAGGGACCTCGAGAGGTCATCAAGTCCAGACCCCTGCCCTCGCGGCAGGAGCAAGCACCGTCCAGACCAGGGCTACTCAAGATGCGGCCCGCAGGCCACATGAGGCCTGCATCCCATTTGTTTGTGGCCCACAGTGCAGTTTGGGTTTAAGAGGGGCTCAACATGTGGCTCGCGGGTGGGAGTCAAAACAGAAAAGTAGTCAGTGTAATGGTCTTCTGTTGATATGCATTTTAGTAATTAAATTCCTGGACTGTCATTACTCATTAAAAGTGCTGTCATATGGGTGGAAATCGGGTAAATATATTTTATATCAGCAGAACTGACTTAAATGGACCCTGCGCATTGTGAAGGCTTGCCTTAATCTTTGTATTCATGCCCATCAGTGTGAAAGAACCTATTTGCATATATTTGCATACATATTCACATGTATATGCAACCACACTTATGTTGTGGCCCTCAGCATGTGGTATGAGTTTCATTGTGGCCCCCGGGGCGTCCAAAGTTGAGTAGCCCTGATCTAAACCATCCCTGATTGATGTCTATCTAACCTGCTCTTAAATATCTCCAGAGATGGAGATTCCACAACCCCCGTAGGCAATTTATTCCAGTGTTTAACCATCCTGACAGTTAGGAAGTTTTTCCTAATGTCCAACCTAAACCTCCTTTGCTGCAGTTTAAGCCCATTGCTTCTTGTCCTATCCTCAGAGGCCAAGGAGAACAGTTTTTCTCCCTCCTTCGTATAATTGCAAGACTAGCCTTATCCTCTCTAGAACAATGACTTTCAACCTTATTTTTAATTTACAAACTCCTTTGGAAATCTCAGACATAGTCTGCAGAATCCCAAAGGTGTATGGTATCAACAACTTTTCATAAACCCCTTATCATAGTCTGCAAACCCCCAGTGGTCCATACACCACAGGTTTAAAACCATTGCTCTAGAGGTATTAGAATCTTCTACTGAAGAATTATAATAAAACATGGTTAAGCAACGCTCACTTGGCCTGGCTAAAAAATATTTGCTAAACAAGAAGCAAGATTAGCCCCTTTCATACTAATGGATGTTTTCAAGCTGCCAAAAGAACATTTCATTGGGAGTTAGCAGCTAAAACCATGTACAATATTTATAAGTTTCGGAGTAAAAGAAAGTGGATATTGACTCATTACACTAACAATACTGAACGTGTGTTCGGATTTTTTAAAGTTTTAAGTTTTCTTATTTTATATATCTTATCAATATAATTTCAGTTAAAATAGACAGGGTTTTTTTGGGGTGGTGGTGAAATATGTATGTTAACTGAAGTACCAGAAAGACTAAGAACACATTGGCTGCTGTTGGAAGACAAGACACTAGGTGAGATGGGCCTTGGATCTGAGCCGGTATGGCCGTTCTTATATTCATCAGTATTATCTATCTCACACTACTCAGTTCTTAGTCCTCCTGAAGTCTGTGGGAATTTAAGTAAGAGCTAAAACAGAGAAATTGGCCTTGTCTATGGAAAAAACAGAGAAGGGATGAGAGTGGAAAAATATATGATGTTCCCTTCAGATTATTTTGGGGTGGTTAGTCTCACCATGGAGCATTCTGGGAATACATTGTAGGACAGGGTCAACTTTATGGCAATCCCTAATCTTCAACTATTAAAGGGTCAGAAAACTAGATATTTTCTCTGGTGCAAAGAGTGGTTTTCTGTTAGTTTTATGTTGTCTCTTAAGCTAGTGCTACAAAAAGTTAGCAAGTCTTACTACCCCCTCTTATGTCTTCCTATATATTAGAGCACATCTGTCTCTCTGAGAGTCCGTTTGGTCAAGAACTCCTTCTAAACTGTGAGCGCTAGAACCATCAAATTTGGTATGCAGCTTACTCTTACTCTAACTGAAACCAAAGTCAAGGTTTGGCTGTACACAGAAAACAGGAAATGCTGAGAATGGAACTATTCCCCATAACATGGAAAGGGAGGGGGAGACAGAAGAAGAATGTGAAGGGGAGGTGCACAGAGATGAGAGATGTGATACTGAAAGTGACCACTGGGGGCAGCTGCAGCACCAAGAGACTGCCAGCAGGGCTCTACTATCTTGCCTACCTCTAGACTGAGCAATTAGTTCTGCAATTCACAGGGGCAGATGGAAGGGGGGACAGTCCCTGGAGCCTGCCCCCTCCAGACAACCTGCAGGCCATGGAGGGTCAGTGTGGAGGTCAGCCCCCCAGATCCTGGTCCCCTACAGACAAGCTGCAGGCCACGGGTGGCAAGCAAGAGAAGGGGGACACAGCCCCTGGACCCTGGTCCCACACCTCAACAACCTGCAGAACCTTGCCCCTGCAACAGCCTGCAGGCCATGGGGGGCACTGCAAGAGGGGACAACCCCCAGAGACTCGCACCCCCCCCCCCCAGACAGCCTGCAGATCATGAGAGAGCAACTGGGGGGGGGGCCACTGGCAGGGGAGTGCTGCTCTGGCTCCCTGGGAAGAGTCGCCACTAGACCAGCGCAACCCTTTCTGCCATGTAAGGCCCCGTAAACTCCCCCCCTACATTCCAACCCGCTATCCTGAGCCTGAGTCCTGCAGCTTCCACCTGCCTTGAGTTCTGCACCCTCTCCCCTGCCCTGAGCCCTTTACTCCCTGCTTTAAGCTCCCCCACACCTCACAACTCTCTGACCTAAGCCACCCACCTCTTGTCCCTCCTCACTCCCGAATTCTCAATCCAGCCTTCATTTTCTTTCATTTTTGAAAAATACAAACATTGAAATAAAGTATGCATATTTTTAATTTATTTAAAAAAATACTTCAGTTACAGACCTGAGCAACACCGGGTACATCTGTTAGTACCAGAATATAATGCACAGAGAATTAAACTCTACAATTAGAAACACTGTTCTAAATTAATCTCTGAATATAGTCCACTTGGTTAACTGGTGCCATAAAACTTACACAGATTGGTAGTGAGGAAATATTGGTTGCCTTTTAAATAACTAACTAATTATCTCACCCATTACAAAGATAGCTTCCCCTATTATCACCCCTATGTCATTACCTCACAGACACTAACCTTCCCCCTTCACCTCCACTCTGTTCTAAAATTTATTTGTCAATTTCACATGTTCATTTTTTTGATGAACTTTGGTATATATCACTTTGGCATGTATGGTTGTGCTGATTTTCTCCCACATATTGATCTGAGAAGTGGGTCTGGCCCACGAAAGCTCATCACCTAATAAACCATCTTGTTAGTCTTTAAAATTGCTACATAGTTCTGTCTTTTGGTTCAGCTAGACCAGACTAACATGGCTACATTTCTATCACTATTTTAAATAACTGTTCTTTTTATTCTTTCCTGTAGAGCAGGGGTTAACAACCTATGGCACGCATGCCACTTATTGCATGCAAGCCAATTTTCAGCGGCATGTGGAAGGGAACTCAGCCCTACCCCTCCTCTCCCACACAACTGCTGGAGAGCGCTCCCTCCTCCCTGCTGCAGATTAAACTGTGGTGGAAGGAGGCAGTGCTGAGGCTCTTCAGCAGTGCCTCAGCCAGGAATGGAGACGCTGCTGCTGCAGCCACACGGTCCAGGGCCAATATTTAAGGATGTTAAATATTGCTTATTTTACTAAGCGAATAGTTGATGCATTTTTGCATCGACTATCCTCTCGACTATCCGATAAGCATTTGCTTATCGGATAGTTGACTAGTCCTTAGCATCCCTACCACAGTGGTAGGAGGGCCTCTGGGGCGGCCTTGGACTGTGTCAGAAGTGGCAGCAAGGCCTCCCTCTAAGGCTATGTGAGGGGTTCAGGGTGCGATCACCCCCTCTCCACCCGAGAGGGGGGTCTGCGGACCCTCTTGCCCTCTCTTGGTCCCTCGTCGACTCCTGGGTCCCCGCTATGGGGCCCACGATTTTGGGTGCGATCACGCCCTCCCAGGAGGAAGGGGGGGTCAGTGAACCCTACAGTAGTTACCCGTCCCTGCGGGGTGGGGCCAAGGCCCCTGGTCTGGGTTTTCCCCCTGGCGGGGTTCGGCCTTGTATCTCTCCCTTGTTACGGTCGTTGGGAGCGGGATGCTCCTTTAGGGGAGGGAGGAGGACCCGGTCCCACCCTCTCTCCGGGTCCCAGCCCGGGGCCCTGAGTGTCGGGGCTTGCTAATGCCCTGGCACGGTGGACGGGGGGTCGCTCCCTCCGAAACTCATCCACCCATGGACGCCAGAAGTGTCCTGCCCCGGGCTCCTTCCTCCCTCCTGGCGGCTCTTGGCGATGCCGCCTCCAACCCCAAAACTTACCGCGGCTCGGTCGCTTGGCTCCGGGGTCGTCCGGGGGAAGTCGCCAGGGAGAGCTCCCTTGGCCGGGTCCGCCCTCGGCTTGGCCGTTCCCTCCAGGTCTGGCGCGGTGGGGTTCGGCCCTCGTCAGAGGAGGAACTGGCCGACTGCCGGTGACGACGGCTGTCCCTATGGCCCCGGGGCCAAGGTCTGGCCGCCCGCTGGCCTGGATGGCGCTCGGGGTCCATCCTTGGGGGGGGGGGGGCGGCGGGGAGACTCTCTCCTACCGCGTCGGCGGCAGGCCTTTTCAAAGTAGCCTGCCGTGCCGGCCACTGCCCGGGGCCCCGCCCCTTCCTGCAGCGTGTCTGCCTCCGCCCCCGCTGCACGCTCGCTGTGCTTCGCCCTGCCCCCTCCCCGCGGGGCTTCGAGGGAGGGGCCAACGCTCCCCTGTCGGCGCAGGCGCGGCGGCAAGTGGGCCTGCCAACTCCTCCGGCTTGCGCCGAGGTAACGCCGGGGGGCTCGGGGCTGACCGCCGGTTCCCAGTGGGGGGTCGCTCCGGCCAGCCTCCCCCCGTGGCAGTGACGGCCTGTCACAGGCTACCAGAACAGCATGGCTATGGCCGTTGCTGCAAGGGGGCACCAAGCCAGGTATGGTCCCCTTCATGTCCAGACCCCCCCCCCGAATCCCCTCACTTTCTTCCCCCACCCGCAAGACGCAGCACCCCCAGCTTGTTCCAATGCCCTCCCTTGTTCCTGCAACCTCTCCTGACCACGCACCCCACCCTGCTCCTTCATCCATGTTGCTCCTGCACCCTCTCTCCTGGCCACACACTGCACCCTCCCTTGCTCCTGCTTCCTCCACCTGGCCAGACACCCTGCTCCCGGCCTGCTCCTGCACTCTTTCCCCCCACCCACATCTCGCAACTTCTCCCCCTTCTGCACCCTTCTCCTCCTTCTGCACCCACCTCCCTCCCAGATCCTGCATCCCATCCCTATCCTACTTGCTGGCAGCCCTGTCTCGCACACTGTACCCCTCATTTTTGTCCATACCCCAGAGCCTAAGCAGGTCCATAAAATCCACTTTTCTGAAACCCCAGAAAAGTAAATCTGGTCTATGGGAAGCTCTGAACCTCATTCCCCCCCTTTCTTCCCCCCCCATCGCCTGAGGCACCAGAGGAGTGTGGTGTCCCAGTTGGGCTACATCAGTGAGTATTGGGAGGTGTGGGCAGAGTTTTTTTGCTTCTCACTTGTGTGATCCCCAGCTGATTTTTCTGTGGGTCAGTGACCCCCAACCCAAAAAGGTTTCCCCACCCTTGCCATAAATAAAGGAAATATTGAAACCTTTTGTGTTGGACATAATATTTTACTTTATTTAAAATGAAGTTTGATAAACTAACATGAGAACGTTAAAATGCTTAATCTGTTTCATAATTTAAATTAAACTGTTCTCCCTAGCTGCAGCTGATTCAGAAAATAATGTCATTGTACCCAGTCTGCCCTTGCCTCCCCTCCCTCTTCCTTCCCCCGGCCCACAGATCCGTGAATAAGTTAAATCTCGGTACACCACTTCTGAAAGGTGGCTGACCCCTGCTCTAAAAGGTAAGATCTGCATCTTAATTTATTTATTAGTGAAGCTGCTGTAAGTAAGACTATTATTGACTTTAAAAAGTATCACCGGCACTTGGACCCCTACACAGAGGTGAGTAAGTCAAATCTCAGCACTCCACCTCTGAAAGGTTGCTGATTCCTGCTGTAGAAACTGCTTTTTCAGTAAGGGTACATCTACACTCGCACCCTATTTCGAACTAGGGATGCAAATGTAGGCGACCAAAATCGCTAATGAAGTGGGGATTTAAATATCCTGTGCTTCATTAGCATGATCTCGCTGGTGCATTACTCCGAACAACAGCTGTTTTGAAAGTGAAAGTGCGCGCTCAAAAATGTGAAAGTGCGCGCTCAAAAAATGAGTAACATTAGTTCGACCCAAGATCATTTTTTGAGGAGTAACGTTAGTTCGAACCAAGGGATTTGGTTCGAACTAACACGTCCCAGCGCGCACTTTCACTTTCGAATCAGCTGTTGATCAGAGTAACACGCCGGTGAGATCATGCTAATGAAGCACAGGATATTTAAATCCCCGCTTCATTGACTATTTCGAATGCCTACATTTGCATCCCTAGTTCAAACTAGGGTGCAAGTGTAGACATACCCTAAGAAAAGAGAACACCGAAGCATCTTAGTTTCTTGTAGTTGAAATAAAACTTTTTTTTTAAATGAAAGATTACAAAATGAAGTAGATGCAAATATATTAATATCGGATATAACAAGGCCTGGCTAAGACAGTAAAGTGGGTTTATATTGTTATTATGGCAGTAGCAGTTATAGGGTTTATTCAATAAACAGTCTTGAACATCCTTTACAATCAGTTTGAAGCAATACTCTAGGGATGCAATTATCTCATAACATACCTCAGCCCACTTCTATCTTCCCGCTTAATTACATTTCATAAATCTTTGTTTCCTATGTATATTAAGAAGTTTGTACAAAATGTTTCAAGGCATTTTTTGGCATATGGAATTATGGCTTCATCAGTTTACATAATATTTATCTTTTGGTTTCACCAGGTGGAAGCTTTCATACTGTTACAAAACAGTCTCTTCACCATGTAGATTATTCATCAAAAAAAAGCACTGGTGAATTTTACAAGTTTGTTTCTTTGATATGCAAAATGTGCTTCATGAGTAAACAGTGCTTTATAAGTGCTAATTATCAGGCATTTTTCAAAAAAAGATAAGTCAAACCTTTCAAAGTCACCAAAATATTCAATTTGCCAAACAAGGAAAGGGCAAAAATAATATAAAATTAAAGTTTGTAATACGACTACAAAATGATCTTTGTCTGTGGAAAGGACATACTAACATGATTTGCCCTCCTCTCCTTCAACGTTTCTTTTTTACCCTAACCTGCATGTGCTAATTGTAGGGAATATACATTCTGGAAACAAAATTAAGAAGATATATTGACAGTATGTGAGCTGTAAATGGAACCTGGTCTATTTTTAGCATGATTTTAAAATAACTCTTTTAATTGCATGCAAACTGTGGTATAGATCCATGAAATTATTATTATTATAGTGGCATCGGGGGGGTTCAAATAAAAATCAGGGTCCCATTGAGGTGGATACTGTATATACACATATGTAATAGATGAAGTTTCTTGTAACTGAATGCCTCAGTCCTATACATTATCGCATGTGGGTAGATTCCTGTAGTCATTTTTGTGGGCATACGGTTTGCACACAAGGTGCAACTGCCCAGACAAGGCCTAAATTGAAAAAAAAATGGAACAAATGTTCATGTCAAAGTAAAGTGATGGGGAGATAATGAAAATAAGATCAATTAGTTCCATAGTTCTTGCACAACTTGGTCATCCTAACCCATTTTTTTAATATATAAAAGTCTTCAGCGCTTTCTAGTGATTATTTCATGTCAGCAATTAGGACCTATTGGATAACTTTCTGTTCTATCTAGGTTTTTGTACTATCATTGTAGTATCCGAGTGCGTTCCAGTACTGCCTTAAGCGACATAACTGCAAATCTGTCACTGTTGTTTGTTCATTCATCCTCTCCCCAGAGAAATATGAATGCCTTGTTTTAGTAGGTTTTTTTTTAATACTCCTGTGTTTATATCAGAGAAGGTGAGGCTAATAAAATATGCCTTACACATGGGCTGTGTCTAGACTGCATCCCTTTTTCATAAAAGGGATGCAAATTAGACATATCGCAATTGCAAATGAAGCGGGGATTTAAATCCCCCCCGCTTCATTAGCGTAAAAATGGCCGCCGCTTTTTTCCGGCTCGGAGCTCAGGGATAAGGGATCTTTCGGAAAAGGCTTTATTTTCCGAAAGATCCGCGTCTAGACTGGCACTTTTTTCTGGCAAAGCTCCGAGCCGGAAAAAAGCGGCAGACATTTTTATGCTAATGAAGCGGGGGGGATTTAAATCCCCGCTTCATTTGCAATTGCGATATGTCTAATTTGCATCCCTTTTACGAAAAAGGGATGCAGTCTCAACACAGCCATGGAGTAGAAAGTGATGTGGTTTATGATAGTCCTTAATTCCCAAGAAAGAAAGGTTGTTTCCCACAGATGAACTTTATTCTAATTACAAAGGTTAAGATTTTATCATGGTTATTTTTATTAAAAGTCATGAGCAAATAGTAGGCATTGAAGCCCAAGCTCTACAGAGGGGATGGGACCATGGGCAGTTGGTGAAGCTAGGACTGGTGGAGGCAGGCTCCAACCTCCCTGACCCCTGGAGCACAAGAAAGGTGGAAACTGGGGGCAACAATGCTCTGCCCCCAGAAAGCCTATAAGAGGTGTTCTGGGGGCAGAATGTGGGTAGGGCCATGCCTGGCGGTTTGGGGAGGCAGAGCCTTCCCCTGCCTAGGCTACTGGACGCCCATGGATGGGATTGAGCCCCACTGCCTGCAAGGAGCTCCAGCTTCTGCCACAGCCATTAATAGCTCCGGCCCTGCCATTGCAGGAAGGGCTGAAGCTGAAGAAGTCATGGAGATTCATTAATGTTATGAAATCCATGACCTCTGTGATTTACTCATGTCCTTATTACAGTTCCTTCACATCAAGAGAATTAGGTTTTCAATCACAGTTTTCATGTCAGAGCATTAGACTTTGAGATATCCCAGACCCAGGCCATGGAGTGCTTTGAAGATAGACACCTTAAACTTGATTCAAAATTCAATGGCAAGCCCATGTAAAAAACAGAGGGCAGTGTGATTTGCTCATGGTAATCTATGTTGCTGAGATGTGCTGCAGCATTTTGTGCTTGTCATAGTTGTGCACGTTTGAGTTTTCTAAGTGCAAAAGTTTCATGCCCACATATACTGCATTGTGGAAGTCCAGTTGAGAAGTGGCAGCATGAATAACTGAGGCCAAATCCTTGTCCACCTGGCTGAGATGGAAACTCCTAGCTTACTGGAGATGGTAGAAAGTGATAGCTTTGAACCTCTGTGGTCCGGGACTCTCAGATGCTGCTGGACTAGGGATGTTAAATATCAGTTAATTGAATAGTCAAGTAACCTCATGTATTCTTATTGGTTAGTCAACTATTCTATAGTCCCTAGGGGTGGGGCCGGCAGCCAGTGTGCTCCAGTCCCACTCCTGAGGAGCGCCCTGCCGCCTTTGTATCAGAGGCAGCAGCACAGGGTGCCAGGAGGGAACATGGTCCATGAGGGGAGCCAGTTTAAAAAACAACTGCCCTCATAGACTGGCTGCCCATCACCTTGTGTTGCTACCTCTGATAAAAATTTACTGGCAAGTTGTGTGTGTGGGGGGGGGGGGGGGAGGGGGTTAATCGACTACACTATTACCTCCCTATGCTGAACTAGAGAGCTCCAGTACAGAGGTTGCCAGTGGCAGGGAGCAGAGCTGGCCAGCAGAACATTGGAGCCCACGGGGCACTAATGTTTGCAGCCCACGGACTGAAAAGCTGATGGGGGTGCTGGAGTCCATGGGGGGGAGGGAGGCACCAAGCCCACAGCAGGTTGAGCAGGAAGTGGGGGGCTGGAGAATGCTGACAGGGGTGAATGCCCACAGGGCTGCTAGGGCCATGGAACCCACAGAGCTGTCTCAGTCAGGTGGCTGAGGGCAGTGGTGCCAGGTAGCTGGGGAGAGGAGCCCAGTGAAGAGACTGATGCCTCCCTCCCCCAACCTTTCTATCAGAAAGGGGGGGGGGGAGCTGAGGGTATACTTCAAAGCAGCAGCGCCACCTGAAGCCTGGAACCAGGGCCAGCTGGGGTGTTGCTAGGCTGCATGCAGCATTTCACACCATGTGGCACTCAAGATCAGCCGGGGACTCCCCTGCTCTGTGTGGCATTGACGCTTTGAAATGCCGCAAGGAGCCTGACACCAGTCTCCCTGCGATGTTTCAAAGCAGCAGCGCTGCACCAGGCTCAGTGGGGAAGTTGCTTTTGCCTTTGAAGGTGCCCTATATCGACTAATCAAACAGTAGATGCAAAATCCCTGCTCTGCACTAGCTCAGTAGGGTCCTGCCTGAGGCAAGGCACTGGAGGAGTAGGTCGGTGTGGTGGGAAGCACTGGGCAGGTTTGTCAATTTGGGTGCTAGTAGTGGAGGAGTCTGGGGGGGGGGAGGGAGTTGTGGTGGGACTGTGGGGAACGGTTCTGGGCAGTAGGGGGGTGTCTCTGTGGGGTACTGGGCAGTTGTGGGGCTGGAGGGTTGCTAGGGCAGGGCGGTGGTGTCCAGGGCAGTGTGCACGTGTGTGGGGTGCAGAGGGTGTGGGGGCTGTGTGCAAGGCACGGCCTCACCTGCACAGGAGCACCACAGCTGCAGGGCTGGTCGGCCGGGGTGTGCCCAGCGCCTGCCAGTTTGCACAGTGCCCGTGCACTGGGGCCGCCCTCGCCACGCCCCATTCCCCACAAATAGCTGCTCCCCCCGCCCCACGGCTAGGCTCCGGCCACGTGCCTGCTCTCCGCCAATCGCTGCGGAGACAGAGTCGCCCGCACCCACAACGCGGGTCCCCTCCTCTGCTCGCCACCCCCAGCGCGTGCAGGGGACGCGCTCGAGGTCTCGCGGTAACTGCCCGCTGCTATTTAAGCTCTCGGGCGGCCCGGGCTCGCTCTTTCCCCCGCAATGGCGCCTGGGCTGCGGGAGCCTGCGGCCGGGCCGGGGTGGGGTGCGGTGCCCGCGGCCCCGGGCTCGCCTGCAGACGCGGCGGTGACGAGGCGGCCTCCGCAGGTAGCTACGTCCAGGCTCGTGTCCGACCTGGGCCTTGCCGGCCCCACAAACCTCCGCTCAGCGCAGCCCGCCGGTGCCGCCTCCCCTCGCGCGCCTCGTGCTTTTCTCCCCCTTCCCCCATCGCTCCCGGCGCTGCGGCCCCCCCCCCCCCCCCCCAGCAGTAACCCTGGATTCCCTGTAGGACTGTCTGGGGGGAACCTAAAGCTTCAGAGAGTCTCGGGGGTGGAAAACGTTTGGAATGAAACATGCACGTTGAGTAGGTTTTTTGAAAGGTTTTTACTCTGTTGAACATCCTGTGACCTTTTACTAGATTCCTTGTGTAGAACTGTTGCCATGTGCTTTAATCCTCAGGCGTGAATGGCTCCTGGATACTTTGTTACAATATGTAGTTAAGATAATAACAAAGTCACTCCATTGTAAAAGTGAACTCTTACTCTTTCCCAGGGCTTACACTAGTTTTAATGACTGCCAGTTTGGGAAACCAAATATTTTCCCTAAACTTTTGGTTTTAGAAAACATTAACTATGTATAACCCCATTTGATCTCGCTGGTTGTTTAAATATAAGCAAGTGATTTTTATCTTTATCATTTTTTTTAAAATGCGGTGTAGATAAATGCTCATGAAGGCATCACTTAAGAATGGCTCCTCTGATGGAAGGTAAGTGTTTCTAATTGAATGAAAGTTAGCTTGGCTTGACTTGAATTTTTGCCTACAGATCAATTGTAAATTGCAGTGAGTTCTATCAAGAATACTAAAATGCTTGTTAATGCATCCCCTTTTTTGCTTTGCCCTCTTAAGGTAGACTGTGCTTTAAGTGGCCAACACAGAGGGGTATAGTAACACTCTCTAAAACCCAGAGGTGAGATGAAAACTCTTCTCTGGATCCTGTCGGGAGGCACAAACTTATGACAAATCTAATGTATTAAATTTATTCAAAAGTAAATTTGTTTTTTGGGGGGTTCATTTACTTAAATGTGACTTATGTGTACAAGAGGATCTAGTAGATACAGTATACTTAGATTTTCAAAAAGTCTTTGACAAGGTCCCTCACCAAAGGCTGGGGAAAGCGCTCTCTTATATCTGTAACTCGTTAAAAGATAAGATGGGGAAACAAAGGGGAGTTATAAATGATCTATTCTCAGAATGGAGAGAAATAGAGTAGTGTCCCCCAAGGATCTGTTCTGGGACCAGTTCTGTTCAACATATTCATAAACGATCTGGAGAAAGTAAACCGTGAAGTGGCAAAACTTGCAGGTGATACAAAGCTACCCAATGATTTTGAATGTTGATAAATGCAAAATAAGGCACATTAGATAATCCCAACTATACACATAAAATGATGGGCTCTAAATTAGCTGTTACTATTCAAAGATCTTGCCAACATTGTGGATAGTTCTCTGAAAACATCCACTCTATGCATCAGCAGTCAGTGAACAGAATGTTGGAAATTGTCTAATCTATCCCTTTCTTAATATTGCCTATATAAATTTATGGTATATCAACATCTTGAATACTGTGCAGATGTGGTCATGTCTCAAAGAAGAATTGGAAATGTTAAAAAGGCAACAAAAATGGTTAGGGTTATAGAATGGCTTCCATTTAAGGAGAGATTAATAAGATTTGGACTTCTCAGCTTGGAAAAGAGATGATGAGATATGATAGGAGTCTGTAAAATCATGACTAGTGTGGAGAAAGCTGACAAGTATTTACTCCTATGCATAACAGGAGGTCACCAAATGACAATAAAAGATAGTATTTCTTCACACTAGGCACAACTCTTGCCAGAGGATGTTGTGAAGGACAAGACTTTAATAGGGTTCAAAAAAAGAATTGGAAAAATCCATGGAGCATAGGTCCATCAATTGCTGTTAGCCAGAATGGGCAGAGAGTGTGTCCCTACCCTCTACCTGCCTGAAGCTGGGAATGAGTGACAGGGAGTGTCCTGTTCTATTAATTTCCTTTTGGGGTATCTAGCATGGCCATTGTCAGACAGATACTGGACTAGATGGGCCTTTGGTCTGACCCAGTATGAGTGTTCTTATGAACTTTTAGTGATGGCATCAGATTGCCATGCTTAACTTCATGGTGTTAAATAATTGATTTGTGATCAAGTGATGTTTTTCCTGGTTTCAGAGGCCTCAATGTATTTGCAATAATCAGATGCCTGGATGCAAGTTCTATCAAGTGCAAGATATTTGGCATAAAAATCTCCCATTTAAAAAATGACAAATTCCCAGGAACATAATATAAATAGGAACACCAGACTGAGGTGCGTGGAAATATTTTTCTGCTTTAGAAGTAAACTGGTGGAATATATATGAATTTAGAACTCCTTATGCACCTACCTGAGATGCCTTCATGAAAACTTAACTTTGCCACTGAAGAGAATAAAACACTTCAGTGTAAGATTATTTGTTAGCCCTCTACATCACTTATTTTTGTGATGGGGGAATTATAATTCTGACACTTCAGAGATAGCTGCTGTTAATCTATTTCAGGAAAAACAAGGAATCCTCTGGAACCTTAAAGATGCATAAGCTTGTTTTTTTCCCATTCAGTAGCTTGAATTTCATTCTTGGCTCCTTGTATGTTGTAGACAAAGCCTTTAGTGCCAAGCTATTGATTTGATCTGCAAAACTTGTAAAGGTATTAAATCTAACTAGTGTAAACAACTTGTGTGTGCTCTTAAATTTAAAGCTTGGCTTACATTGACTTAGTTGACCTCCACTTTAATTGGAAATGGATGAGGAAAGCTTGAGGCATACTGGAGGCATGACAAATTATTATATATTGCCATTGTGAGTTACTTTGTTAGTGTTAACTCTTGTTTTGTTTTTAAACAGGGGGAAAAACGGGATTTGAACTTGCAGCTCCTGATTGGTGGTAGTTGACTGATTCCATCCATGATCATTTAACAACTTGCTGTAATGTATCGTTTCTAGAAAAATCCTAAGAGTAAGAAAATGGCTAGAATGGTATAACCCATCTCATTGCAGATGACATTGACCTTATCTTACCTCAAACAATTTAATCCAATTTATTAGTTTCAAATAACATAAGAATTTTATGGCACATGAAGATATATTTCAACTAGTATTTAAAGTAACAACATCTTATAAAAACAGCAAAATTTCTCATAAGCCCCTAAAATTGCACTGTGTATGTAGGATGGAAAGATATACACACCTTAGAATCCCTCTGATGTGTAGATTTTCTAAAACATCTTCAGTTGGTTTCCCATAACTAGTTTATAGAAATAATAGAATGCAAAAATGACCATTTGCCTAGTGTGGTCCTTACACTTACTCTACCTCCAAATGAGAGAGGCCTGCCTTGCTTGCTTATGCAAAGAATGTCAGCAGCACTACACCAATAAATTACAAGCCTAAATGTATTTTAAAAAAAAGAGCAGAATCTTCTCCTATATTCTGCCTTTTTTGGTCTCAGACTCAGCCACACTTCAATCAGATCTATGTAATTCAGTGGACAATTGTCCATTTTTAATTTAAGGCCCCAGGAATGGGGTGGAATGTTGGCAATCCTTTATTTGACAGACCTAACCAGTGCATCTTCACCTACTTATTCCTTGGTTAAACCTGTAACTTCTGCTATAAAGTGAGTAGGTCATTTAGATGTTAAATTTTGATTTAAAAGAATGGAGAATCCACCATACCCCAAGACAGATTTTCAATGACTACCTTAGCTTCCAAACATTAATCTCAAATTTGTCAGCTATAGTAGAGTTTGAGAAACTACCTAGATATTTTTTTCTTGTATTTGCAAAAAGGGTGTATACCTGTAATAAAATGTTAAAAGACCGTGTGCGTTTGGTTTTTTTAAGTCTACATTCCATCCTGAATCAGTGATAACCAACTGGTTGATTCTGGGGGGAAGGTCCTACCCTACTCCCATGCCATTACTGTTCTAGGAAAATAGCTGTGGCGGGGAGGGGGGGGAAGAGAGTCCATTTCTGGACAATGAACACTAAGGTGCTGGTGTTGGCAGAGGGATAGTGCCTGGCATCCCTGAGGCCATATGGGCACATTGCCCCATGCTGTTCTCAGGAAGGGACAGGTAGGGTGCTAACCTTAGCCTGTCTGGGAGCTGCCCATCAGGAGGCTGCATGCCAGCTCTCCTCTATAGGTAATATTCCATGCTTCCCTTGTGGAGCTAGCACTAAATCCCCCTCCTGCACTGCAGCCCTGACCCTCCCCCAGCACCCATGCATCTGGTGTCATGCTATAAATTAGCACAAATGAGCTTAGTAACAATATATAGGTGTACAATGCTTAGGTCAAGTGGCCTGGTAAAACTATCATTAGTGTTTACTGTATTAAAAAAGATTGTAAGTGTGTTTAAAACTAAGCTTTATAAGATACTGAAAGTCCAGTTCCTCCTACAGATGTAAGCTTGACATTCATGTCATTTAATCTTAGAACCATCAGAAGCACTTTGGCAAACTCCAGCCTCAATCCCCCCAATAACTCCCAGGGTGGACAAAATATTTTGTCCTAGCAAAAGGCATGGACTTCTTGTCACACACCCCCAACCAAACTCACTAGTAGTGTACTTGATGAATTATGAGTCAAACACCCACAATTTAAGTCTACACTGCAAGACCAGGAACATAAGCTGCTAGATATCTTTAGCCACAAGATATAATCTTCCTCCAATTTAGGATAAATAGGTTGACTAGATTGCGCCCAGTATGGATCCTCATTTTCCCATCCTGCATTAGGAAGAATCTCACCTGCCTGTTGGCCTCTTGTGTCCTAGCTGCTGTTTTGCTTAATGCTTTGTAACCTATGGCCCAATGTCTTCATGGATTCTGAGTCATAGGCAGCCTTTGCTGGCTGTGCTGGAGCATTGCTGATTATGATGAATGAATGTTAGTGACTGTGGGGCTTCTCCATGCCCAGAGTAATCTTTCATGTTTATCAGTGCCAACTACAAGCTGTATTCCTGTCCCTGAAACTAACTGAGGGGTGGGGAGAATAAGCAGGTAGATAGTCAGCAACTCTTAGAATAGCAATAGAAATGTAGCCATGTTAGTCTGGTGTAGCTGAAGCAAAATGCAGAACTATGTAGCACTTTAAAGACTAACAAGATGGTTTATTAGATGATGAGTTTTCGTGGGCCAGACCCACTTCCTCAGATCAAGAAGAAAATAGTCACAACCAAATATACCAAAGGATACAATTAAAAAAAAGTGAACACATGAAAAGGACAAATCACATTTCAGAACAGGAGGAGGATGTGGGGGACAGGGGGGGAAGGAAGGAAGGTAAGTGTCTGAATTAATGATATCAGACAAGATCACAAAGAAAAAACAGTTTCTTGCCATTTCAACCAGAAAGGACACTCTTAATGATTTAACCACCTGCATTCTGCTACAAAGACCTTTTACATCTGTACTTGAAAGGGAATCCTCTGAACTGTCATTCATGTTAAAATTTGACACTCTCCGGGAGGGAATGAACAAAGACCCAAACTATCTTACCCATTACCAAGATAGCTTCCCCAGTTATCACCTCTAATACCATTAGCTCACAGACATCTAACTTTCCCCACCTCTAATATCATTAATTCACAGACACCTTCCTTCCTTCCCCCCCCGTCCCTGCATCCCCCTCCTGTTCTGAAATGTGATTTGTCCTTTTCATATGTGTTCACTTTTTTTTAATTGTATCCTTTGGTATATATGGTTGTGACTATTTTCTTCCACTATTTGATCTAAGGAAGTGGGTCTGGCCCACGAAAGCTCATCATCTAATAAACCATCTTGTTAGTCTTTAAAGTGCTACATAGTCCTGCAGTTTGCTTCAGCAACTCTTAGGACTTTCAGATTCTCTGTTGCAGGGTGAGCTTCTCTCCGTTTTCTGCAATTCCAAATGTACACTAGTAGAGGAAGGGCTGGAACAGTGTCCCTCTTCCCTCTTGTGACACAGGAGAAGTACTGCTTTTAAAGCTGAGAGCCTCTGATGCTAACAAATCCACCTTCAGCTCTTTGTTCAGAAAGCCCGCTTCAGTGGACACTACAGAGTGGGAGGTTGCAGAAGTAATCACTTCTTTGTCCCAGCTCACTGACTGTATTGAAAGGATGGTGTAGAGTGGGCATGTCAAACTGGCATTTGGAAGGCTGCATGCGGCCCGTCTGAAATTTTTTGTGGCCCCCAGAACATTTTTATAAAAGAATGAAGTGCGGCCTGCTGGCCATTTGGAGCACATGGCTGAGTCCCTGCTCATAGCCGGCAGGGCCGCTCTGCATCATAGTATCTGCTCACAGCTGGTTGGGCTGCTCTGCACATGTGCTCACGGCCGGCTGGGTGCTCTGTGATGGGCGCTCCAGCAGGCACTCACAGCTGGCCGGGCCACTCTGTGCACATGCTCAAGGCCAGCTGAGCATTCTGCACGGGGTGCTCCAGCAGTCACTCACAGCTCGCTGATGTGCTCACGCTGCCATAGTGCCTCAGGCAGCAATGTCGACCCAGGGTATGTCCGGGACCCAGGTATTAGGTTATGGGGGGCTGGGAGAGCCTGTCTCTGAGGTAGGAGGGAGTCATTAGCTTGGGGGGGTTGGGAATGCCTGGCTCTGGGGGAGGGAGGAGACATTAAGTTGGGAGGAGCTGGGAGTGCTTATTTATTCCCAAATAAAATCACAAAATGTATATTAATTTTATATCTATAAATATGTCAATTTTTGCAGTTTCATGAGTATCTTACAGAGTATCTGAAATTTTCACAGAAGGCTGTTCTATTTGATTAACTATGGCCTATACTTGTGTTTATTTCAACAAAACAAGTTAGGTATCATATACAACATTTAAAAGTACCTTAAATTTATATTTAAATTAAAAATGATGTAAAATTAATTTTAAAGGTATTTAATCTGAGCAAATAATTTTACACATCAAGTTATTGTAATAATATAAAATATATCTAAAACATAATCCATAATAATAAATAAGTACAACTTTCCGATGAAGTACATTTTCTTTGGGGCCCTTGGGTTGCCAGGCATCCTGTACTGGTGCCTTCTATCTGGCACCTTTTTTTTTTTTTTTTTTTTTTTTTCCCTCTTCAACAACAAATTTTTTTGGTCAAACCATTTGGCCCTGAAAGCTATCAGTTTTCCTTTTTGCAGCCCTCAGTAGACTTCTAGTTTGCCTGGTGAAGAGAATTGCCACCCTCTGCTGGCCTTCACTTGGCATTGTCTTCATGACTTCCAGAGCAGAAGCAGAGTGTTTTCTCTTCTCTTGCCATCTCTGTCTCACAGTTCTCCTGTTCCCAACCAGACATCTCTAGGATAAGTGGCTCTTGTAAGATTCAAATACCCCATTGTGGTTCTCAACCTCATCATGAAAATGTGTTTGGGGAGCTTTCCTCCCTTTCTGTTTGCACTATGTGTAAACTCCTTTCCCCACTGGGGGCTGCAGGATGGAGGTGACTATGGCAGAGAAGTGACTGGTGGAGATGATAATTGTTCACCCCAGCAAATCTTCCATCAGTGCTTTGGAGAAAATGTCTGCTCTGAACTTCCAGGGATCAGTAGTCAGGGTGCATGGACCATTAGAAATGATGCCACTGTCATTTCCCTGCTGTTTTTCCTGGAATGTTAATTAAATGAATTGCTTCAATATTGATTCAGATTGGCAACTTTGTGTAATTATCTCCCCTTCTATGGGGTTACTAGAGCAATAGACTAGCTTGTTTTGAGATGCAGTACTTGATAGTGTGTCTATGACTCACAGGCAAATGTACTTCAACTAGTAGGTCCCAATAAGCACTCCAGCTGCCTCCAGAAGTCACACTCCTCCCAGGCCCCTCAAACTCTTTCCAGACTCACTCCTCATCCTTCCAGTTGTCTGGAACATGCTTTGGTTTAACTGACCTATGAATATGCAGCAGATTTATCTCACACCATTATTAGAATCTCATGGTGACCACTTTTCCTCAGAAATACAAACTGCTCATTTGTTACCAGACAAAAAGCTATATGGTCTGCTAGAGTTAAGGCAGAAAGTATTTATCAGTAACTTAGTGTAACAAGCATTCCACAGATTTTGTAATTATCCCCCAAAGCAAGCATTAGAAAACCAGGACATTTAGAGATAAGGTTAAAAGTGTGAATGTCTTTCAAGGAGACGTAACTCACGTACTCTTTCAGTTTTTGGGAGTCATCAGATGATTCTGTTGCAGATGGTCTTGCAGCTACTACCATTTATCTGAAATTATAGGCATTTGTTCTTGGGTAATTGCTTGTTATCTGGGGTGCACTTCTGTTAAGAAGCTGAGCATATTCTTCATAAAGCTTGTTTCCTGCTTGGATTTCTTTTTACCAAAAAAACCCCAAACCAAACTTTCTTAGAACTAGGAGCTGCTGCCTTCTGGCTATGCCCACACAAACAAGCAAAGCTTAATATTTCATGCCCAAGTTGAGAATCAAAGTGACCACTGATAACACACATTGTACTGAGTATTTAAAATTGGTTTTGCTCAGTGAATTGTACAAAAAGGCTGAATCAAGGTGCATAGCCACTTTTGTGTGTTTAGTGTCAGAAAAAAATAAAGAATGTTTTTTGAATCATAGTCCATGAATCAAACCCTTTAATTAAAAAGCAGGCATACCTTAAAATTAAGAATAATGAAAGAAGCTCACTTACAAGATGATGTCTTGAAGAAACTCTAAGAAAGTTCAGAGGAAGAGAAGGAAAAACAATATTACCTGATAATGATAACGCATAGTCACGGTAGTAGGAGCTGCTGAAATTGCAGTACTATTTTTGTAGGTCTTGTCTGCACATTTCTGAGGTTGGAAAGCTATAAGATATTTAATTCAATTTATTTGGCATGAACCAAAAAAAGATGTTCATAGGATTGTGTGAATGATGCCAAAGAATGAAACCAGACAGCAAGCAAAGAAGTAGCAACTTCAAATAATTTACAAGGATCTTGTGTACTGGATTTGATTGCTTCTGACTTCTAAATAACGGGACGCTTCACTAACTATTGCAAACAGAATGTTTGTTTGTCTTTCTCCAATCCCCCCTCAACAAAGTTCCCTAAAAATGACCTGAAAATACAAATACACAATTCACAGTACAGGCAGTCCCCGGGTTACCTACAAGATAGGGACTGTAGGTTTGTTCTTAAGTTGAATTTGTATGTAAGTCGGAACTGGTACATATTGTAGGGGAAACTCTAGCCAAACATTTTTTTTAGTTTTGGATAGCATAGGGAAAGGTTAACTCCCCTCTAATGTTTGTTTTGCTGTCTGTTCCCCTGTTCAGAAGATTTCACATCTATTTCTGTCCCTGTGACAAACTCAGGACTAAAGGAGTAACTCATCAAATACCAAACAGCTCTGCACCATGCTTTGAGCTAATAGCTTTATTTCCACACACCACCCAGGGTTCTAGGAGGAGGGTCCTTTTTTTGCTAACACAATGAGGCCAGCACTTTGTTTGTTTTGGTGGAGTCTTTGTTTGCCCAGGGAGCCCAGCATGTATAGGGGGAGGAGGGGCGGAGAGGCTGCTTTTGTCTGCTGTTCGGCAGCCTGTTGCTCAGGGGAGGGGGCAGCCTGTTGCTGGCAGGGGGGAGGGGGGAGGCGTGCAGGATGCGAGGCCGCGGGGGGGGGGGGGGCAGCGGGCGTGGGGAGGCACTTTTCCTCTGCCCGGCAGCTCTGCGGGATCCCTGTCCCTGTGGCCAGCTGCTGCAGGCAGAGGCCAGTTGGAGCCGGCCGAAGAGGAGGAGGAGGTGGATTCTAGGACCCAGGTGAGCGAGCCCCGGGGACGCTGCTGCGCTCCGGGAGCCGGGCATGTATAGAGGGGAGGAGGGGCAGAGAGGCTGCTTTTGTCTGCTGTTCCGCAGCCTGTTGCTCAGGGGAGGGGGCAGCCTGTTGCTGGCAGGGGAGTGGGGGGGGGGGCAGTGGGCGTGGGGAGGCACTTTTCCTCTGCCCGGCAGCTCTGCGGGACCCCAGTCGGAGCCAGCCCGAGGAGGAGGAGGATCCTAGGACCCAGGTGAGCGAGCCCCGGGAATGCTGCTGCGCATGTGCGGGAGTTGCCTCTCCCCGTTCGTATCTAGGGATCCGACGTAAGTCGGATCCACGTAAGTCGGGGACTGCCTGTACATAATACATTCCCATGTTTTTGCAACTGACTGAAGCCTACAATTGGTAGGCAGTCAGTAGAGAGAGAATAGTGATAGAAATGTAGCCGTGTTAGTCTGGTGTAGCTGAAACGAAATACAGTCTTTAAAGTGCTACATAGTCCTGTATTTCGTTTCAGTAGAGAGAGAGATTGTCTGTGGTAGTCCAAATTGAAGGCTTGGAAAGAAATTGTTGATGGCCTATGCTCTCATAGGAGCTAAGGGCAAAGAAGAAGAAGTCCAAATTGCACATTCAAGTTCACCCACAAGCTGAATTACAATGTGAATTAAAACATCAAATTCCTCTTAAGAACTGATGTGGGTGAACAAAACTTATCCAAGAATAATTTATAATTATGTTTGCAAATAACCAAAGCCATATATTATATATCTTGGAATATGGACTAGATTGTGAGTCTTCTTTATATGTCTTACTACAAGTGTTCCCTGTATACAAAAATTAAACATAAAAATCAGACATCCTCTTTACATTATACAGCCACAGCTACATCAGTGTGTGTTTTCAGCAGGTGGTAAATTCAGTAACAGCAAGAGACCCAGGTGATCATCCTCTTTCCAGCAGTGGGTTAAAGTACAGAAACAGAGAATCATGCTTTGTTCACAGCCACAATCTAACAGAAATGTATTAAAAATACAATCTATCTTCAGTCTGTGTATATATATATTACTCTCTAAGTCACTACATATCTTCATTCACATCATATAATAAAGAGCTAGCAACCTCACAGTTACAGCCTCTCATAAATACATTGTTCAGGGTCTCCTATAAGCTCAGGTATGACTGAACATGTTAATTGTTAATCCATAAATCTTTTTCTAAATTCATTCAGTCATTTTGCTCACGGATTTCTCTTCCTTTCTCCCCCCTTCCCCCCCCCCCCCAATAAAACTGTTTACTGTCAGCTACTCCCAGGAAATACATTTTGATCACTTAACAATAATTACTCTCAATTTTCCAGGCAGCAGCCAACATCACACAACTGCTATTTCTTATCTGTTCTTGGAAAGAAAGAACAATGTCTTTGAGTTTTCAGTGAGATGATTTTTCTGCCTGCCTGCCTGCCTGTGTTATGTACTCAGAAACAGTTGAGATCATAGGTCCTCCTGATCCCCAATTCCTAATTCAGCTAAAATTTCTTTTGTACCTGATGGGTATTCTACCACAGTTAGGAATGTAGATTCAGACTTTTTTTCCTCTGGCATCTGTTTCCCTGAAGTAATTTGAATTAGATCCTGTAATAAGTGCTGCATGGATGGAGGCCCTGTCATTTGTAGGATTGGGTCCTGAGTGAATAATGGATCCTCTTGGAGGGTGTTTTTACACTGTAGGACTTAACTTGAAATAACCTACGCAAATTGAGCTACATCAATTGTGTAGCTTATTTTGAAATAGGGAGAATCTACATAGCAGTTATTTTGAAATAGAGCACTCTTCCTCCAACTTCCTTTAGTCCTCATACAATGAGGATTACTGGAGTTGGAGTGAAGAAGTCCTCCAGCTTGACAGTATTTTGACACTTTCGAAATAACTGTCTGTTGTGTAGACGTGGATTAAGTTATTTTGGAATAGCGCTAGTTATTTCAAAATAGTGTTGCAGTGTAGACGTACCCTGAGGGATTTATATTGCTCCCATTGGCTTCAATTTTGTGGGATCAAGGCCAAAGATTCAAAGAAATGAAAGAACAATTGCATAGTCTCTGGATTCTCCTTCTATTACAGCTTTCTCAATAGGCTTTCAAAATATTCTCTCATTTTCTGCCTCATTTTCCTCTGCTGTGTTATGTCGGGTTGTAATAGTTGTAATTGTGAGGCTTCATCCTCTGGGAAGTGGCAGGGTTTCAAGACAAGGGAAAAAGGGGAAGTAGGTTTTATCTTGATTAGCCATTCAATTTATTATTGTTGTTACATGAACACCACTATACTGTCTTGACTACCAAGGAAGGAATATACTGGTTTACTTCTAGATACTCTGTATTTCATTTATATAGAACTTTTCAGTGTTAAAAAATAATTAAAAAACAAGTGGTCCCGTAGCACGTTAGGGTATGTCTACACTACATGGCTCCGTCGACGGAGCCATGTAGATGAGCTTTGTAGACATAGGAAAATGAAGCAGTGATTTAAATAATCGCCACTTCATTTACATCAAAATGGCTGCCGCGTTGTGCCGATCAGCTGTTTGTTGGCACAGCGCGGTAGTCTGGACGCTCCGCGGTTGACATCAAAAGCCTTTGTCAACCGCCCCATTATGCCTTGTGGGACGAGATTTACCAGGGCAGTCAACAAAGGCTTTTGATGTCGACCACGGAGCATCCAGATTACCGTGCTGTGCCGACAAACAGCTGATTGGCACAGCGCGGCAGCCATTTCGATGTAAATGAAGCGGTGATTATTTAAATCACCGCTTCATTTTTCTATGTCTACAAAGCTCATCTACATGGCTCCGTTGATGAAGACATGTAGTGTAGACATACCCTTAGAGACTAACAAATACAGAGTATCATGAGCTTTTGTGGAGCTCATCCAGCCACTTCTTCAGATGAGTGGAGCAAGAGGCACAGAGAGGCATGGAAACCTCAACATTTAAAGCAGAAAAAGAGGGGAGAAGGAGAGGAGAAAGGGGAAAAAAACCTATCAATTATCAATTATAGTGGCTGTGTTAAATGAGGGGGATGTAATAATAGAGTGGGTTGTAAGTGTCCAGTATTTAGCTTTTGATGTCATTTGGGTGTTGAACAGCCCATTCAGTCAATGTCTTTGTCTGAGTATGATAATATTTCTTGCCTGGAGAGTTTTTATAACTGGATTATTATGATTTGAAGCCACATCAAGGAAGTCACATCAGTTTCAAGGAATGATAAAATCGTGGATTTCAAGACTTAATGGACTGGAACATAAAAGCTTTTAATCTCCCCAAAAATATATTTAGCATATCCAGTCCACCATATTGCCATTGCCTTCCCTAAATAAACAATAACACTTAAATCACAGGCTCCAAGATTTTCCTAACAATATATTTCATCTGTTGTGGTGATTTAATAAAAATAAAAATTAAGTTGTATATGCCTGAAGACATGCAGCCGTTCACTTGAAAGACATTTGTGCCATTATTTATGGCAGTAAAAAAGTGCCAGGTATTTAAAGAACTTTGTAGCTAGGGGGACTTATCACAGGATTAAGGGATTGGTTATGAAGCTTATGCCTGGCCATTGGATATGAATTCCAGATGTGCCTCATCTATGACCCTGTTCTTAGAGGATGGCCTAATTTAAAAGACACTGGGTAAAACAGCATATTCTGTACTATTACAAGCAAATCTAAAAGTGTTATTCAGTTTACATAAGCTTACATTTGCTGGGACTGAATGTTGCAGTGCTGGAATGTTTGGAAAGGCCCAAGTAGTTGTGTAATGCCCCATTTATTATCATTTCTGACTGAAAGGATAATGAAAAGCGGTGGGACAGGAAGAGAAGCGGGAAAATACATGGCAAAAAAGTTTATGATAATCAATTAATTTTTCCCTTAAGTATTAGAATAACAAATTAAAAGGGTACAGGAAGGCAGCAAATATGCTGTACTGATTACAGTAGTTTACCAACCAAGAAAAATGAAGAGCCTAATATTGATTGCTTTAACTTACTATAACATCAGTTTTAAGAAGGGAATATTTTCTTTGGAAAATGAAACTTTTATAATAACACTTGAATTTTCAGAATTCAGAATCTTTTGTTGAGAGGTACAAGCCAAAGTACACATAGCTGTGTGGATATTTTGGAATCTAGGAAGATCCCTTTGTGATCATAAGGCTGAAAGTGATCTGTCGAGTCTAAACCCAACATTAACAGCAATTTTGGATTAATGGTAGTTTAGATCAGAGTTTGCAAGATGATATGGCAGTAAATAATAATATTCAAAGCCCATATCCCACTTATTTTGCTGTATGAGTGTGAATGCAAGAAGTTGAGAGGAGATAGATGGCCCTTCACCCTAACTTTGGTAGGGCTGCATGTAACTGTGTTAAGGTTTAGATCCCTCAGCACTGAAAAACACAGCTAAATAGGAAGGAATACAGAGAACAGCCTCCTAAGGGAAATAGTAGAAGCTTTGTCTACAATTATTCTAGATTGAGTACTATAGGTTGATCCTCTGAAATCTGGGATTCTCTGGTCCGGCAATATCCATGGACCAGAAGGACCACAGATATTGCTAGACCAGAGAGCCCCAGAGGTGAGGAGCATGAACCAGCTGGAAGTCCCGTGGGTGCTGGGGAGACCTAGCTAGGCCAGCCCCAGCCTGGGGAGGCCCAGCAGCAGCTAGGAGGAATCCTCAGCCCCATCCAGGAAGCCCACTAGTAGCTGGGGTGGCATTGGTTGGGGGGAGGATCCACAGTGGCAGCAGGGGGAGATCCCCCCTAGCTGGGAATCCTGGCAGCAGTGGGGTGGCCGAGGCTGGAGAGTCCCAGCCTGAGGAGGCTGACCCCAAGAGCCCTGGCATGGGGATGGCCCAGGTGCCAGGGACACCAACAGCTCAGAGTGGAGCCTTGACCTCCCCTGTTCTGGCAAACTCTATGGTTTGGGTCCCAACAGTGCTTGACCAGGGAGGTTCAACCTGTAGAAAACTCAGGAAGGAAAGGACTAATTCACACCTCTTCTAAACAGATGCTGTGTCAGTAAAGTTAATGGAATTGCACGTGATTAAATTAAATTTATAATTGGCTCAAACAGTCACATCCATATCTAATTTCTATGTATAACTCAGGTTTGTGAACATGAGGGCACTTAAACAGGGTGGAAACTGCAATACTCTGCATTGCAGTGCATAAGTCCCTTTATGAATCTAGCTCCAAGAACACAAATGGAGATTGACCTCTGCTTTTTCCTTATGAAATGTAGTTCCTAGAATCTTGTTTTATATATTCTGTCATCTGGATTGGAACTGTTCTCACATGCTTCAATGTGGGCCTTGTTGCATGCTGACATCTCCTCTTTACTAAAGTCTGGTTCCTCTAGGTGAGCATTACTGCTACTACAAATATTTATGGGGAGGACTCCTAATGCTTCCCCTACTAAGACAGCTGGCTTTAACTTAAAAGCGTATCTGGGAGGCATGGGGTCTGGTGCCACCTCTGATTAAATATAAATTTTGCTCTTGCATCTGCTTTCACCAGGGCTGACTTTTACCTCCTTTGCCTTTGTTTATAGCTCATAATTATAAGAGATTGGTGGCTGATGTACTTGGTCAGCATGTTAAATAACCACTGAAAGCAATCTTATTAACCCTATTTTAGAACCAGCATGGATTTACCCTAGAGACTGAGCTTTGTGGTTAATTAGGCAATCTTTGTGGACAGGCTGGCTGTATACACAGGTGCTGTTTTCCACTTACTGTATCCTGCAAACCCTTAAAATAACCAGGGGAAACCAGTTACATCTTCATTCTCAGAGTCTCTTAGAGGCTACAAGATCACTAGGCCCTGACCTTTCACTGCTTGAATTCAAGGGTCTACTCTGAGCCACTTTGAGAACTATTTTTCCCATCTGCCATGTATCTCACTAACAGATGGGGAAAAAATAATTCAGAGGCTTTCCTTCCTCCTGCAGCATGAAGACAGGGACCTCAATCCCACCACACTGTAAAATTTAAGATTAATTTTCAGTTTACTTGAAGTATTGAACAATGAAAGTAAGAACTGACTGCAGAGTGCTGATAAATCATACACCCAAGTTGAAGAGGGTCTTTGCATGCTGACATCCCTAATGCTAATAGTTAGCTGGAAGGGAATAGATACACATTTGATGTTAAAGAAAGAACAAAATTAACTTTTTGGGCTAGGGAAGGAATTAAGCACAAAAAGCAACAGCATGACTATGTAAATCATATCCAACTTTGTTACAAAATATCAGATTGATGCACAGTATGATATGCTTAATGATAATATTAATTATAGCACTAATATAGTGTATTGTTTCCTGGAATGTGTTATGACCTTCCAAACATTTAAGAAGGATGAAACCTTCTCTGAAAATCTTACAGTCTAAAGCTGGATGGATAGCCAAACAAGTAGTCAAATGTTAAGGATAGAGGAACAATAGTAAGCAATTTATGTACAAGTTAATATGATTCTCTGAAAACAGTACAAGTGGGTCTTTAAAAATGACTTAAATGTTGGATATAATACAAACTCCAAATTCAAGTGTCTGTCAGAAGTAGCAATGAGATATGATGGGAGAACAAAGTTAATTTTAAAACAATTAAGATTTAGATCTCTACATTTGTAAAATAAGGTCTTTTTATTTGCTACTTGTTTTGTCTACAAAGGTTTACGAGAAAATCAGAGGAGTAATGGCACTATGGAAGTTCCTCATGTGGACAGGTTTTCCTATACAGAGTCCCTTGGGATTTCCAAGCAACTGTTCGTAGGATGTGGCAAGAGAACTAGGCTCTGTGCAGTTGTGGACACCTCTTAATTTTTAAATGTGATTGTTTGTGTCCACCCGTAGTGTCAGTGAACACTGGAACATACAAAATCCCTAATTTTTAAATTGCATTAGAGGCTTATAAGGATAGTTTCACCTGCCTCCTTAACTACATCTTCCTGAACACCTAATCTGTCAACACAGAAAATGACTGGTTGATAATAAGCCATTGCCAATAGTGATTCTTGCCGTACTACCCTCAGATGGTGTCCAGAAAGGTTTGACTGCTAAGGTAGATGTTTTCAGTGTCTTCCCAGGAACCATCTTGGACACCACATTCTTTGAGGGCTCTTGTATGCTTTTGGACATAGCAGGTGAAAATAACTCTTAACTGGATAATAATATAGACCAGGCCAAACTCTGTTCAATAGTTTGGTATCCGTGTTACTGAGATCATTTACCTAGTTTAGACAAGCAATTAGAACACTGGGGCTATGTCTAGACTACCCCCTCTTGCACAAAAAAAATGCAAATGAGGTGAAGTGTGGCATATCGCTGTGCCTCATTTGCATAATGAATTAGGCTCTGTTTTTGTGCAAGAGGCTTTTGCATAAAAAGGAGCCATCTACACAGCTCCTAAACCCCATATTGCGCAAGAGCCATTCTTCCTCTTTTTTTCAGGAAGAACGACTCTTGTGTAAGAGGTTTTTGCTCAAAAGTCTCTTGCGCAAAAACGGAGCCTAATTCATTATGCAAATGAGGCACAGCAATATTCCACACTTCACCTCATTTGAATTTTTTTTGCGCAAGAGGGGGAAGTCTAGACATAACTTGTATGTGTTTTAACGAGGGACTGGAAATGAATCCAGGACTTGAATCCAGTCCTACTCTTTATCTACCTCTATTAAGTGCCCAGTTTGTTGGGCCTCTTTGCTACTAGGAAACCTTACCAGCACATGTTCCCTCTGAGCAGGTCAGTAACCTCATACTGTCCACCTACTTTCTGTCGGTCCTAAGCGATTGGCATGAGTTGTCTTCTCTCATTAATAGATGTTTTTCAAAACTAATCTTTGGCAGTTTTTGTGAGTAAATTTTAAATTTTGTTTTACTCTAATACTTTTGCATCTAATTATAAATCCTTTTTTGCCTGGATGGTTCAGCAGTGGAATGTTCCTATTCAAGTATTTTGGCAGAGTGAAGAGATGCCATCTGAGTTGAAAAAATTTTCTGGTCACCTTAGAAAATGCTTTTATTTGTTGACTTTGGATCAGAAAATAGACTCTGTGTGTATTTCTCAGCAATTACTGTATAAATGGGCCATGCTATGGAAGAAGAATGCTGCCTGTCATCCCTGTAGGAGCAACGTGTTCTGTTGTGCACCTGCACAATTCTTCTTGATAAGGCTGGTTTTAATTCCTTTACCCTATCGCACCTGAAGGAATGTGCATGTTGTCAGCATGAAATCTGCAGCACAATGGTTCCACTGTAGCACTAATTAAGCTGCAACCAGAATATAAACAGGAAAAACTGCTTTTCTTTTTCTGTTTGTAACTGGCACGATCAATGCATATTTAGGGTGAAATAATCCAGTTTAGAGATGCACACAGGTGGAAAAGTCTGGATGTAGATTTTGACACCCCCCCAAATTTCAGGAGTGTTCAGATCCTGGAGTTTGGGTCAGACCTTATAATAATGGGAATCATTGGCACAATTTTGATACACATCTGGGTCCAGAATTTGAGCACCCTTAACGTTCATTGTTGTTTAGGTCGGGGTTCCAGTGGAGGCCCAATTCTAATAATTATTTTAGAAGTTTTATCTTCGCAGTTCATAATATCTGTAATCATTAAAGCTATTAAAGATATAAACAAAACATTTTTATGTGATTAAGACATAACAAAATTTTGCCTTTTCTATAAAAAGCCATTTCAATTTTTTCAACTCAGAGTCTTAGTCTTTATATTCTTTGCCTCTTCATGCCGTGAAAATACCATACTGAATTTTCATATGACTCAGAACGATAGGGAGGATGCCCAGTGTTTCCATTTAGGAAACATTGAAACCAGTATTCTAAAGTTTTATCACATTTGTTATGCACACTAGAAATTTGTAATACACTAGCATTGATTGAGATCAGGGCCCTACGGTGCTAGATTCTGTACCTACTTGCCGTCTGACACAGCCTCCAGCTTGAGAAATTTACAATTTTAAATAGAACCGACATTCCAAAGGTAGGAACAGTGTTGTTATCCTCATCTTACAATTGGAGAACTGAGCCACGGAGACCCTGATTCTATAAAGTACTTGAGCACATGTGTAACTTTAAGCACAGGAGTAGCTCTGTCACATTAATGGGATTCTCACATGTTTAACTAGTCTCAGTGGGGGAGCTGTGTTCATCTGTATCTGCAAAAGCAATAAGGAGTCCCATGACACTTTTGAGACTAACAGATTTATTAGTGCATACTCTTTCATCGGTAAAACTCACGAAAGCTTATGCCCTAATAAATCTGTTAGTCTCTGAAGTGCCACAGAACTCCTAGTTGTTAATCTCCTTTGCCCTAGTTAAGAGTAAAGTGGCATGTTGAAGTTCATACAGACAGCCCATGACAGAGCTGGAATTGTGCTCAGGTTTCCTGAGTAGCATCCTTTCTCTCTGCAGCCGTGTGACTGTGCCTGCCGTTGCCCTAATTGGAAGGATGTTAACAAGCTCATTTGGGCTCAGGCAGCACTAACCAGACACACCTGAAAGGCTTGTTCGGCCTGGAGGGAGGAAGCTTAAAAGGGGAAAGCCCCTGCAGAAAGTGGTGGGCTGACTGGTTGGACTAGGGTAGTTGCTGGTCAGACTGGCTATGGCACTCAGGAGGCAGTTTGGACTGGTGGCTGGCTGGTTGAACAGAGTTGTAAATTCAGATAGAGACAGGCTGGAAGTGATGATGGAAAATGAGGGAGAAGTGAGGAATTGCTTCAGATTAGGAAGAAGGGAAAAAAATTGAAGTATCTGGAGCTGATGAAGAGGGAGTAAATAGGAGGAGGGGAAGAATGAAGGAAAGGATTAATGTTTTATAATTATCAACTCCCTGGCTGAAGATGTAAAGATAAGTGGTATTAATCCCTTGGAAACAGCAGAATGGATTAGGCAAAGTATCAGAGATCTATTAAAAGACATAAAAATACAAGGTGGAGCTCTATTAATAAAACATGTATGTAAGGAATTGGTTGAGAAACCTTTTAAAACTACAACATGGGGGAAATAAAAGTAGCTTGTCAGATCCCTACACTTATGACAAAGCCAGATTGTATGGGCTTCCGCTAGGCATGACTGAGGATGAAATTAAAGAGGGCTTAGGTGAGACCCTAGTGCAGCTAGTTAAGTGACTGATTAGTGGGGGGGGGAGGGGGAAGGGGGAGAGAGAATTTATTTAGATGTCTGTGGAGGGTTTTAAAGACTACCAATAAACTTGCTATAGGATATCTGCTCTTCTGGGCTAAACCATATTGTTGACATTACACTCTATATTCTTTATGAAAATATGCTTATGATAGTCATAAGGCATAACTAAGATGCTTTAAGCAAATAAACTCATTATCTTACTTGTATGCATGTATCATTTTGTGTCTGAAGCTAGTAATATTGATTATGTATCTGTGTTTCAACCAAGCACTAGATGTCACCCAGAGTAGTAAACACTTCTGGCACTACAGAGATAAAGCCAGGCATGGCTGATGGTCCATCAAATGAGGACAATGGATTGTGGCCTTTATGGTCACCCTATCCATATTGTCACTGATTCATGGAGGCTGTGATAATAGAGAGTTAGATGGTCTCATTACCTGATACTAGACTCCATCTTGGACTGCTGAACCTTTCCACTGGGAGATAGGGGAATCAGTGTTTGAGAGTCAGTTTTATCTTCCTGTAGACTATCTGTAACTAGGGTGACCAGATGTCCTGTTTTTAAAGGGTCAGTCAGTATTTAGGCCCTCCTGTAGTGTAATACTAACTCCATTTTCTTAAAAATGGGCAAATTGTCCTGTATTTTCTGGCTGTTCCCTCCCATTATTGCTAGTGGGTCCTACTGCTGGCCAGATCCTTGCTTGCCATTTGCCCACCCACCAGTGATGAGTGGGGGGAGGGTCCAGTGGCTGTTGATCGGGTAGGGAGTGTGCAAGGTTGGTGGTTGGGAAAAACTCCAGTGTGTGGCTGGCTGCTCCTCCCTACTGGTCTGTCGGTGATTCCCTGCTGAATGCCAGCTTTTGGCCAGCAGGCTCTCACCCCACCCCTTGTTTCCAGCAAGCTCTGGCTGCTTTCTGTGGTGACTGATGAGTGTGAGCAGGCAGTGGCTGGTTATGTATTACCTCTGATGCCCACCCATTGGCCCTTTATATGCTTCCCTTCACTGTCCTCTTCTTGCTGTGCCCATTCACCACCCCCCGCTCACTGATTCTCTATAGATCCTGCTCCCAGGGAATGGTGGGACTGCTGTGGCTGCTAGGCACCATCTTATGCTGAGCCACCTTTCAGCAGTGTTTGCTGAAGCCCCTGAAGCCAGATTTCCTGAGCCTTGGTGCTCCATGCATCCTTAAGGCTTAACTCCTAAGCATTGTAGCCAGGGGTCAGGAGGGTTATGTGGGAGGCATTGTTTTTTGTCTATGCTCTATAAATAGAGAGCTCTTCATTTCCAGAGCTGTCAATTTGTCACCTTTCGCAAGCACTTAATTCACTTGAAATGGTTTATAGTCAAATGGATTTATTTGACTCTCTTACTACTTCTATCTATATAAAATTGTGTATGTGTGTATTTCTTGCTTTCCTTTTGGAAACAATATCCTTCTGTCTCTCCAAACAAAACCAAACAACTTTCACAATACAAGTTAATCTTTAAAAAGATCTTTGAAAAAAAGTGGGAAAGGGTGGTGTATATTTTGGGTTTATAACAGAGAACAGGGCAGGTTAGAAAAGAGTTGTGATTTAATTTGAGCCACCAAGGAATTAGAAAACTGTCATTTAGAAAGAACAAGTGTGAAATGTTTATATGTATTGTAGTTATTTATAATGGTTTGTTGCAGTATGGCTAAGTATGTATTTCCTAGCCTAATTATTAAAACTCATAATGGACTGAGTCCGTTTCCCTCTCTCTCAAAATGAGTGTCAGCAATCCAGCAGCAAAATTATGAAATTATTTAGTACACATACTTAAAACAAAAACAGCAACATTTCCAGTTATTTTTAGTCAGGCTTTTGCAAGATATGTTATTAACTCTTTTAAGTAACATGAGTCATAAGAAATGAGAGGTGATGCAAAACAATAGAACACATTGTTTTATAGAATGTTGTTCCCCACATTATGCAACCCCAAGCCTCTGCTCTATGCTAAGTTTTTTAAAGGGGCAAGATGGACTCTTGTTTGAAAGTGACTTTAAAGGAGTCCTGCTGTTAAATGTTCTCTGGCTCACAACCTTCGTGGCCTCAAAATGAGTAACACTGAATTGGATCAATCCAGCACCCACAAACCTCTTGTTTCACGAGGCATACCTGCTTGTTTCACGAGGCTTCCTCATCGACAACGGCGTGTCCAGACTGCCCCGATCTGCCGACAAACAGCTGATCATCAGCTGGTCGGCAGAGCGCGGCAGCCATTTAAATTTAAACGAAGCTGCGGTTATTTAAATCGCGGCTTCATTTCCCTCTGCTGATCAGCCTAATCTACATGGCTCCATCAACGGAGCCATGTAGTTTAGACACACCCTTATAGTGGTATGGCTATAGTGTTTCTTACAGACCAGATATGTTCCAGTGTGTCCAGCTAAATTGGTGAAATTCAGGAATAGCTCCACTGAAGCAGAGAGTTAATAGAAGCAGATCGAGGTTTGCTCCACTAAAGCAAATTAGAGTTAACCCCCTGACATAAGAACTGGATCCACTAAGCTTGTGGCATGAAGTTGTCCTAACTGAATATTGAGGTTAGGGATGTGAACGGCTAGTTGACTATCTGATAAGCAAATGCTTATTGGATAGTTGACACACTAATTGACTAGTCGCTTTCCCCCTTGTTGCCTCTATCAGAAAGAGGCCGGGGGGGGGGGGGGGGGGGGGGGGGGGGGGGGGGGGATGAGGAGAAGGTGCTTCAAAGCAGCAGCTGCCTGGGGTCTGCTGCTTTGAAACACTGTATGTAGCCCAGGGCATTTCAAAGCGGCAGCATCACGTGGAGCCCGGGGTCAGCTGGGGACTCAGAATTGCATTGACTATTCAATTAACCAATTAATCTAAATATAACATCCCTAGTTGAGGTGCAGCCTAAGTGGCTGCTGCTCCTAGTGAAGCAGAGAGTGCCATCTGTATCCCTGCAGGGCAGATTGCTTCCCTAACTGTGAGCTGGAGAAAGCTTGGGTGAAAGGGATTACATGTCAGAAATTTTCACGGGCTCTCATGCACTAGTGTCTGACAGCCTGAGAGATTATAAATGCTTCAAGGGAAACTGTCCATTTACACACTAGGAGATCAATTCTCTTTGACACCCCTCTGGCAATTTAAAGGGACTGTAAAGTATTTGATCTCATCAAGGAACAGCTCTCTCAGGGGGACTTCTCTGGATGGACTAAAGCTGGTACTGAATGCTCCTAACCCCAGATACTCTGATTTTGAGGTGTGCTGGGGGCATGAGGAGGGTGATACACATTGAACCACCTGGGTTCAGCACCCTTGGGACCTGAGCAGTCCCGAACCAGGGAATTTGCTGGAACAGGGGAGGTCAGGCTCCTCTCTGGAATGCGGTGTTCCCCGGAGCCTGGGCTTCCCTGCTGCCAGCCCCATACCACGGGTCCAGGGGTCAGCCTCCTCTGGCTGGGACTCTCCTGCCTACAGCCTACACGGTTACAAAATGTACCATTTAAAATGTACTTGTCACTGATCATGCTCTTCAGTTGTCACAGTACTTTCAGTCTGAACAATGAGCATTTAAGGGAGGCAGTTTCCATTTTATTTGTAATCTGTTTCTCTTTCATGTTCTTAGTGATGCAATTTAGGGACTTCAAATGCTGCAGGGGAATATTTGTTTTAAACAAATGCCTTTAAAATGTAATTTTAAACCAATCATAAAAATGTTTCTGTTGGGCTTAGGTTCTAAATCTTGGGCCAAAGTTGAGTTGATAACATTCCTGTAAAAGATCAAACTACAGCACATGTCCTGTACATTACGTACTGTTACCCAGGGACCTGGTGATATGACACCCAATATATATCCACTTTCCTGTCCCGTAAAGTTAAATAAACTTTTAAAAACAAATGCTCCATTAGCTCCTGCCTATTAATCTTGGTGTATTAGTGGAAGCTGTTTTAAGCCAGATAGACTTTTTTTTCTATTCTATTAAAATATTTACTTTGTAATAACTCAGTGAAGAGTTTTTTTTTTCTAAATGGGAAGCCCATAAGTGGGTGAAAGTATTTTAGAGCAGGGTGAGACTGAAGGGACATGACATGTTAGTGAATTGAGGGCCCTAGAAGGTGAGGTCTGTGCAGAGATAAATTCCAGGAATGCGGATGTGACTTTCTCAATGTGTATAAGAAGCTGACAGCATTTGACAGCTACCATCTGTGAACAATAATGTATAGAAAAGTACGGCTGCGTGATGCAGACTGGAATGTACCTATCAGACTCTAAGGGCTATAACAATTTACTACTCATTATCAGTGACCATGGTCATGATTAGCTGCAGGGCTTGGAATGAAATTTGGAAATTATGAGAACAAAGTCCCCCTTGTTAAACTAGAGTAATTAGTTTAATACGAAGAGAAAATAGGCAGGAGACTTCCTCCCCCACCTCTTTTTATTAAGTGTTTACCATCCATGCCCTGCACAGGGGTCTGCAAACTGAAAATGGGCAGAAATTTGTTTCATTCTGGTTCCCGTGAAACATAAGAAAATGATTAAATTAATTAATTAAGATTTATTCTAGGATTTCAGATTCAGCCCTTTTGTAGCATCATGCAACCCTTATAGCAAAGGATTGCAAAGACGGGTTATGATGATAAAATGCATTTATGCCACATTGGCTGATCAATGTTATTTTTGGTTTTCCAAATGGACAAGCAGGAAAACACTTGAAACTAGAAAAAAAATGGGCTTGGTTTTTTTCAGTGGAAAGTTGACATTTTCTATTGGGGTACTGGGGAAACTATTTTCTTACCAGCTCTGCTTAGACTGTTGGCTTCCAAAAGGAAAATTCTGTAACAGAGCTAAGGCTGTCTGAGTAATGTGGATGGGAATATGGTGGTGTAGCTTGTGATAGGGGGGATGTAAAGAATGTTCTGTTAAATAGCTTTTGTATAAACATAGAATTTTATGACAAGCCTGATAGTCCTCTGAACAGGCATGCCTCAAAGAGGGAGAAGAGTGTGAGATTTCCCTTCTTATGTGCTTCTGTACCGTTCTGTGAATAATAAGGCTCTTCAATCTCCATTCACTTCCAAGCCTTGGTTTCTTTGCTGAGACTGTCTGTAGGGATGCCAATTAGTGAAAACTTGTGGTGGTCACGTTCTCTCTCATGTAAGCTCTTTGAAGCAGGCACTATCTTTTTGTTCTGTGTTTGCACAGCAGCTACACAGAGGGGTTATGGTCTGTGACTGGGATTCCTAAGCACATGAGAATAATGCAAATAATAATCATATAAGTATTAAGCTACACAGCAGCCATTAGATAGTAACACCTTTTCGTCAAAACTGACTTGAACCAGATTGGAATTAGGTGGCTATAGGTGAACAGTTCCATTTACCATTACTGTTCCTCTCTTCCATTAAGTCTGTTCTGTAAGGGCTTTGATTTCCTGGGAGATGTCGATCATAAACACTCAAACTGACGCTGATCCTACACTATCTGTTGATCAGGTGTATAGAACAGAGTTTACATTTCTATTTTTGCAAATTGTCCTTGACAGGTTCCATTCTTTTGGCAACACTGTTAAAAAGCTTTCTGTTCGCAAAGAGGAATATTGACAACTAAGTGGTTGAAATGATAGTACATCTTGAAAGAAATCTGTGCTGCCTGTATCGTGCACTGAAATGTCTCTGCTCAGATTTCACTTGTATAGAGGGAACCTCAGTTAATAAGGTAACTAAGTGATTTATTTCTAAACATTGTTTGAGCAATTCCTATATTTAGACATTACACTTTTCAATGACATAGTGACTTTTAAAAGAGGATCATTTTCATAGCACTCCACTGTAATGCAGATAATCTAATGAATTTCCTTATAATTGTAAAGAAAATATTGATGGGGGAAAAGATTGCCTATAATTTTTTTCCTTCCATTTGATAGCTAGTTACATAGTTACTTGGCTGTTTTACCTCATTTTTTTAGGTGGGAGCAATTTTTGAGAGTTCAAGGGTTACATGTCACTAGAAATTCTTTCCCTCTGGTATTGCATCAAAGATTTCATTGTTTCTCAGATATACTTTCTCATATAGATGAAGATGTGGAACGTTTTAATAACCAGTTCTAAGTCTTCCTATTCTTATCCCAAACACATCACCAGTTGCCTTCCCTTTCCTCCCACCTCAAACTAGTATATTTAGGCTATAGATGATCTGACCTCATTCTGTAGTTTTGCTTCTTGCATGGTTCAAAATTCATTATGAGTCAGCCAAGAATTCATCTTTTAAGTTCCTTGACCTTCTAGTACTTCTGGGCATTATACTTGTCTGGGAATGATTATCCTATTTATAAATACAATGGAGAGTCTTTATCATACAACAGAGCTATGCCTTGCCACTGATAATGGGCTTGACCTTGAGAAATGGTGAAGTCTATGGGAACTGGCACTGCTCCATACCTCTCAGGAGCAACAGAATCCATAACTATCCTGCCTATTTCTGTCATGAGTTTGTTGAGGTATTCACTGACTTTATTTCTAACATACCTGAAAGTTCCAATAAAGTGGGTGAGATTTTTCAAAAGCACTCAGTATTGACCTAATTCTGCTCTCACTGAGGTCAATGGTAAATCTTCTGGGCTACGTCTAGACTACATCCCTTTTTCGTAAAAGGGATGTAAATTAGACGTATCACAATTGCTAAGGAAGCGGGGATTTAAATCTCCCCCTCTTCATTAGCATAAAAATGGCTGCCGCTTTTTTTCCGCACACAGAGCTTTGTCAGAAAAAAGCGCCAGTGTAGATGCTGATCTTGCAGAAAATAAAGCCTTTTCCAAAAGATCCCTTATTTCATAATCGGGATAAGGGATCTTTCAGAAAAGTCTTTATTTTCCGCAAGATCAGCATCTAGACTGGCGCTTTTTTCCGACAAAGCTCCGTGCGGGGGAAAAAAAGCGGCAGCCATTTTTATGCTAATGAAGCGTGGGAGATTTAAATCCCTGCTTCATTAGCAATTGCGATACATCTAATTTACATCCCTTTTACGAAAAAGGGATGTAGTCTAGACGTAGCTCTGTTGATTTTCTATCTTCAGTGGTTTCATTTCCCATATGTCGTCTCACAGCAATGGGCAGTGGGTCTTGTTTTTTTTTTTTCCCCTGCTATTAAATAGCAGCTCCCAACCCATCGCTTTCCCACAAAACTACATGGAAAATAATATCCAGTTTTGTATTAATGTTCCCCTCCATTAGATACAATTCATTGACTTTTATTTCTCTTTCAGAACAGATGTTACACTCCTTCATGTGCAGTATCTTTAATTATGAAGTGTACATATGAGTATGTGTGTTTATAAAGATGTGTGTATACAACCCATGTCACTGAAGCATATTTTAAGGTGTATGCATTATCATCTGTTGAATAAATAATAGTGTAATGTTCCAAGATAAGTGTCGTGATTTATATGAGATTAGTAAACTCTGTAGACTTCTCTGGGAGCTCCGAATGTACATATCAGAGTAGAATTTGATGCTTTGCTTTAGCAAGAACTCTGATAGTAAAAAAAAATGATCAGCCTTCAGACTAAGGTCTACAACAGCATTAAAAGTCAAGCTCCTTAGTTTGGCAAGCCAGCATCCACAATGACAAATACACGGTCAGGGATACATATTAAGCATGTTGCCATCTCCTAATACTCCCTTTTGGCTCCATTGTCATCACTGGGAAGGGAATTGTCCTTGACCTTAATTCTACTCTCCAAGAATTCAAAGGTCCATAGCATTGCCACTTTCAAGCCCATTCTGGACCTTGACAATGGAGCAAGTGGGGGAGAGAAAATGAATGCTGCAAAATGCATCTATATGGCCCAGAACCCTGGTATATTTGTTTCCCTGGATGGGTTATTGTTGGATGCCCAATTTATGATCTGGGATTCTCTGTCCTATAACTTCCTTAGGTCAGGAACTATATCTTTCTATGTTTGTATGGTATCCATTAGGGCTCTGGTCCGCACACCTCAGCTGTACAAATAAATCATAATGTTAGAATGATAAAAGCGGACTCAGCCTTAACTGTAGAATCAAAGAGATAAGAGGCTGAATTCAGCAGTAGCATACAAGGCTGTTATCTGTCAAGTTATGAAATTAAATGTGTGATTGGTTTGTTTCTGTTTAAACTGGTTTTCAGATTACAGGTTGTACCTCCCTAAACCAGGACATCCATGGTCCAGCAGGACCACAGATGTTCCTGGATCAGAGAGCCCAGGGGCAGGGAGGCCAGTGGTGGGAAGAAGGTTAGGCAGCATGGGAGTACAATGCCAGAGGGCTCAAGCGGTGTGGAGAATTCTGAAATTTGGCCAGGAGCCTTGCGGCAGGGGGCTCTGGCAGCATAAAGAGCCCACAGCAGGGGACTGGGCCAGTGCAGGGAGCTCCGTGGTGTGGCTGGAAATCCTGCAGCAGGGGGCTCAGGTGACATAACTGAGGGGTCCAGCCAGGGCCAGAAGTACAGTAATTCCTCATTTAACACTATAAATGCATTTCTGAAAATGTTCATGCTAAGCAAAAACGTGCTATGTGGGGTTAATTTTCCCATTAAAAATAATGGAAAAGGCGGGGGTTGCGTTTCAGGTGGTGGTGGTGGCAAAGTAAATTTTTTGTTGGTGCTGGGTTGTCAGTGTCAACATTAGATATCTAGCAACACAAGTCGCCGTGGTTTGTTAAAACACAAAGATAAACACGTGAGTGGAGGAGCGCTGTGACCATGTGAATTCATCCACTTACAAGTATTACCACTGTTTTCACCAACTTATACTGCCACGTGAAGTAGTCCGCCACATGATTCTTTTCGGGTTATTTTGGGGATGGTCGTGTTATTTGAAAAATGTTCCCTAAAAAAAAATCGTGCTATTGCGAAAACGTGTAAAGTGGGCACGCGTTAAATGAGTAATTACTGTACATATGGCTGACAGCAGTGGGGGCTGGCTGGGGCCAGAAGAAGAGTGGCGGGTGCCTGGGAGACCAGTAACAGGGGACCTCCCCCAGTCCGGCAAATTCCCTTGTTTCGGACTAACTAGGTCCCAAGGGTGCTGGACCACAGAGGTTCAACCTGTAGCAGTATTTACAGAATTGTTATAGTTAGAGAAAATCTTGTATTTTTCAGCAAGGCAGAATTCTGCTGGGATGAGAGCTTGCAGTAATCAAACACCTGCTCCCTTAAAATTAGCATTGATTGATTGTCCCAGGCTTGTGATTAGGTCCACCAGCTTACCATTTCTTTGTGCCAGGAGATTGAAGTTGTCAACTGCTGTCATTATATTTCAGAGTTTTAGGTGATCTTTTAGGTGCCCTGAGCCCAAGCCTTTGAACACTTTGAAGATACGGACCAAGACTTTTAACTTGATTACATGTGCAGGAAGCCAGTGTAGAGAGTGGAGGTTTGATATGCTCTTGATAGCTTGTGTTCCTGAGGGGACATGCTACAGCATTCTGTATTAGATGGAATAGCCTAAGAGCTGATGACTTTCCTGCCCAGGATGTCATTGTCCATCATGTTGATTTGAAGTCTCTTAGCCATACATGGTAGAAGGCATTACTTGTTGATGCTGCTATGTAAGAGCTGTGACAAATCCAGAATCACTGTGAAACTATAGACTGAACTGCCCAGTGTTGGGTGTGTAGTTTCAACCAAAGACGACTGGGTGAGGGATCCAAACTTTCAAAGCGTATGTCTAGACTCCAGGGTTTTGTCGACAAAAGTGGACTTTCGTCGACAAAACTATACCTGCGTCTACACTACCACTGAGTTCTGTCGACATAACGTCAACAGAACTCGGCAGTTTTGTCGATGGCGGTAAACCTCATTCTACGAGGAATAACACCTTCTGTCGACAGAAGGTGTTATGGTATCTACACTGTCCTTTGCGTCTACACTCTCATGTCAACAATTTTTATCGACAGAACTGGATGTAGTCTAGACGCTCTTTGTCGACAGTATCTGTCGACAAAGCCTCTGTCGAAAAAAGCCTGTAGTCTAGACGTACCCAAAGTGCTTTCTTCTGCCCATTTGCATTACCTCTTTTGCAGGGGGGACAGGATGAGGGCCAGGAGGTGGGGAGTTAGCTTTAGTCAGTTGTTCTCTGTCCACTGGGCTATCTTGATGGTAATGATATGGATGTAGGTGATAAAGAATCAGTAGAATATATGGTGAAGGTGCAATTTCCAGTCTTTACTTTTTGGGTTTGTCCCTTCCAAAAGAACTTATCCCATTTTAGTGAATTTTAATAGCACACCTGCCACTCTTTCAGGCAAGACAAGCATCTCATAATAGACAGTGCTGAAAGCTGCAGAAAGGCCCAGGAGGATGAAAATGGATGTCCAGTTACTAACCATTGACAGCAGATTATTTCCCATCAGAGTTTCTGTTCCATGTCTTAACCTAAGTCTACATTTTGCCAGATCTGAGATAGAAGCCTCAAATAAAGGAGCTAGTAGTTGGCCTTTGGGTCATTTTTCTATGAAATTGCTCAGGAACAAAAGGTTGGATGCTGGGCATTAGAAACAATGTATTCAGGATAGGTTTCTTTAGTTCTGAATCTTCATTCTTCAGAAACATAGAGAATCAGGAGGAACTTTCCCTGAATGAGATATTGGCTATTTCAGTCAAGAGTGCCTCCAGTTTTTTTATTTCATTGCAGCAAGAAGGTGACTCATTTGGAGGATGATGCTGTTGGGCACAAGAGTTCACATTTAGTCTGTGAAGATAGTTTTGTCCTCCTATGGATCCCTTGGGCACAGGAGATGTGAGCTCCAGCTTTTCTGTAGGGAGGAAATCCTATCTCTCCAGTGGGATAAAGCAGGGGAATTTCAGTAAGGAAATCCAGGGATTTTCCTTGCAAATCATCTCCTAAAAAAAAAAAAAAAATCTTTATCCTTGGACAGAATGATCTGATCCAAAGCTACACTAAAAACACTTAATATCTTTAAAAAATCCACCATTTCATCATAACAATACATCATACTTAATAGTGCAGTCTCCCACTTTGCAAAGATGGAGTAAGATTAGTATCTTCAGTCTGCACATGAAGAGATTGAGTCCACAAGCAGTTAAGTTGCTTTTATTATAACTGATTATTGGAAATACTCTGGGGTTATGAAATAAAACAATACGAATGGTTTAATACTTCAGAGCAGATGAAGAAGTCACAAAAATGTTTTAATGCTAAATGTCAAAGAGATGGAGTATTTGAAATGCACAATCAACTATGGCTACAATCCACATGTACTTTTTTAAATCCAATTGCAAAATTATAAGAGATAGGGAGAATGAGTCTATGGAGCAGTGAATATAGTGTTTCTGATATTTGTGAGACTAGGAAATGCCTTGGTTGTTCCAAATCCTATATTTCTAATTTTATGGTTCTGTTTAGAGAGTTTACTCTAGGTAGAGCTGACTGAGAATTTGGTATTCAATCCTCACAAAAAGTCAAGTGTCTAGGAAAGACACTAGTGGTGTGTATAAAGAATATTCCAGGGTACTGAAACGGATCCAGGCATTCATATGGTTCTTGTATCATTGGTCTTGTGTGGAATTCCTTTCATTGTCTTACTAAGTTCATTGCGGTTTTCTTGAAAAACAAATGTATCATGAGGAGGGGAAAAAAAAGCCTGTACACGGGAACTTAGTGATTCAGCACATGCTGTTTTTATTTGCCTACATAAAGACACTTGTATATCTTTATCTGTAATTTGTCTTGTCTTTTTACATATTCTTTAAAATCTGTTCTTTCTTTCCAAAGAATCGCAAAGCAGGACAGCTCTGCTGAATTGGCCCTCAAACAAAAGCTATTTGGAAGCTATAAGAATACAACTGATACACAGCTCAAAAGTTCTTTCTGAAGTGCACACTGTGATTCGGTACATGTCCCTTACAATTTCACAACAGCTCTCTTCTTCTGAGATAAAAATCTAATGTTGAAGCCAAAAATAAATCTTACAGTATGTGGATTTGAATATGGCAACAGAGTGATTTTTCTAAAAATGAAGTGTTCAGCCTCAAGCCATTTGTGAACAAATGTAATTTGTACAATATATTTTTTATTGAAATTGGACACCCTCTGATATGAAGCAACCTAGTAGCATCTCTAGGCAGGAGCCACCAGCCCTACACCCCTGCAATTTTCCAGCACAACCCCATCTCTTAGCAACAGCCACACTTAAATCCAGTCCTAGTATCCACAAACTATTTGCAATTTCTTGCAGTATTCCCTGATCCTGGGTGTCAAGAGATCAGACATGGCTTTTGTGTCTCAAGAGGGAAGAAGTTGAGAACCTTCAGTTAAGACATAGTGCTGGGAATTAGGTGTTCTTGAGTTCATATAAAGATTCTACCACTGATTTGCTGTGTAGCTTTTAGCAGGTCATATAACCTCCCTGTGGATCTGATCCAAAACACATTGAAATTAGTGGGAAAATGTCTAATTAGAGACGGTTGGAGAATTTTTTGATGAAATAGTTTTTCATTGGAAAATGCCTCTTCTTCCAAACGGAAACTTTTTTCAGGAGTATGTCAGTTTTGACTTACCTCTGAGCTGGGAAGGATTTCTGAAGTCCAGAACAGAATTTCAATAAAAAGGTGAGAAACAAAGCCCTCTTAGAATAGCTAATAGCCCACTGATTAGGATATTCATCTGGAAGGCCAGAGACCTTGGCTCCAGTCCTACATATGTATCTAGGTTTAAACCAAAGTCTCTCACCTTACAGACGAACATCCAATCAGTGGGCTGTTGGCTGTTCTGGGAACAAGGGAGTTCTGTCTGTTTTTTTTTTTTTTTAATGGAAAAACAGTCTTGGTTTCATCCTGATGCAGCTGTGAAAACTTTTGTGGTGCAGGGAAAGCATTTATTGCCCAGCTCTACTTCTAATGAGTTCAGTGGATTTTGGATTATGTCCTTTGCTGAGATAATATCACCGTATCTTAAAAACAATGCAGTATGAAAATTATACTTATGAACCTCAATGATGTCACAGCAATTGATTGGTAGTTCTTTGACGATGTAATGCCTAGAGCAAACATTATTTATTATCTTCATAGTATGTTAATCTGTATAAGAAATCTACAAATTATAAAATGGAAACAACTAAAGATTGGAACTGTCCTTTTGGGAATCCTTTAGTTCTCTGTATGCTATTTAATTAGGATACTTCATTGTGAAATTAAAGACAATGGATTTCAGGGAGGCAGATTTTGGTAAGTTCATAGAGCTGCTAGGTAAGGTCCCATGGAAAGCAAGACTGAGGGGAAAAACAACTGAAGAGAGTTGGAATTTTTTCAAAGGGTCATTATTAAGGGCCCAAAGGCAAGCTATTGCACTGTGTAGGAAAGAGAGAAAATATGGCAAAAGACCGCCTTAGATCAACCAGGAGATCTTGCATGATCTAAAAAAAAAAGGAGTCATATAAAAAATTGAAACTAGGACAAATTACAAAGGATGAATATAGGCAAACAATACAGAAATGCAGGAGCAAGATTAGAAAGGCAAAGGCACTAAACAAGTTCAAACTAGCTACAGGCATAAAGGGAAATGGCAGAGATGCTTAATGACTTCTTTGTTTTGGTCTTCACCAAGAAGTCTGATGAAGGAATGCCTAATATAGTGAATGCTAGTGGGAAGCGGGTAGGTTTAGAAGATACAATAAAAAAAGAACAAGTTAAAAATCACTTAGGAAAGTTAGATGTCTGCAAGTCACCAGGGCCTGATGAAATGCACCCTAGAGTTATTCTTCCGCTCTACTGTGAGCTGATAGAGGAGGTATCTGAGCCTTTAGCTATCATCTTTGGAAAATCATGGAAGACAGGAGAGATTCCAGAAGATTGGAAAAGGGCAAATATAGTGCCCATCAATACAAAGGAAATAAAAATAACCCAGGAAACTACAGACCAGTCAGTTTAACTTCTGTGCCAGGGAAGATAATGGAGCAAGTAATTAAGGAAATCATCTGCAAACACTTGGAAGATAATAAGGTGATAGGGAACAGCCAGCATGGATTTATAAAGAACAAATCATGTCAGACCAATCTGATAGCTTTCTTTGACAGGATAACGAGTCTTGCGGATAAGGGAGAAGTGGTGGACATGGTATATCTAGACTTTAGTAAGGCATTTGATACAGTCTTGCATGATATTCTTATCAATAAAGTAGGTAAATACAACTTAGATTGGGCTACTATAAGGTGGGTGCGTAACTTGCTGGATAACCATTCCCAGAGAGTAGTTATTAATGGTTCACAATCCTGCTCAAAAGGTATAACAAGTGGGGTTCCGCTGGGGTCTGTTTTGGGACCAGTTCTGTTCAATATTGTCATGAACTATGTAGATATCAGCATAGAGAGTACACTTATTAAGTTTGCAGCTGATACCAAGCTGGGAGGGGTTGCAACTGTTTTAGAGGATAGGGTCATAATTCAAAATGATCTGGACAAATTGGAGAAATGGTCTGAAGTAAACAGGATGAAGTTTAACAAGGACAAATGCAAAGTGCTCCAATTAGGAAGGAACAATCAGTTTCACACATACAGAATGGGAAGCGACTGTCTAGTAAGGAGTACGGCAGAATGGGATCTAGGCGTTATAGTGGACCACAAGCTAAATATGAGTCAACAGTGTGATGCTGTTGCAAAAAAAGAAAACATGATTCTAGGATGCATTAACAGGTGTGTTGTGAGCAAGACATGAGAAGTTATTCTTCCGCTCTACTCTGCGCTGATTAGGCGTCAATTGGAGTATTGCGTCCAATTCTGGACACCACATTTCAAGAAAGACATGGAGAAATTGGAGAAGGTCCCGAGAAGAGCAACAAGAATGATTAAAAGTCTAGAGAACATGACCTATGAAGAAAGACAGAAAAAATTGGGCTTGTTTAGTTTGAAAAAGAGAAAATGGAGAGGGGACACGATAGCGGTTTTCAGGTATCTAAAAGAGTGTCACAAGGAGGAAGGAGAAAACTTGTTCTTCCTGGCCTCTGAGGATAGAACAAGAAGCAGTGGTCTTAAACTGCAGCAAGGGAGATTTAGGCTGGACATTAGGAAAAAGTTCCTAACAGTCAGGGTGGTTAAACACTGGAATAAATTGCTAAGGAGCTTGTGGAATCTCCATCTCTGTAAATATTGAAGAATAGGTTAGATAAATGTCTCTCAGGGATGGTCTAGACAGTATTAGGTCCTGCCATGAGGGCAGGGGACTGGACTTGATGACCTCTTGAGGTCCCTTCCAGTCCTAGTATTCTATGATCTCTTCCCCTCCCCCATCAAATTGTTAAAGCAAGTGGATCATTTTTTCCATTTGTCAAGCATTGGGAAGTGAAGGAAGATACTTCTACACATTGCAGGTTGGACTAGAGAGGTTCATCACTCTCTGGTTTAAGTATGTTAAGGACTAGTCAATCTCCACCCCCCTCGCTGCTTGTATCAGAGGAAAGAGGGGGTACTTCAAAGTGCCAGCACTGCACAGAGCCTGTACTGGGGCTCTGTGCAGCACTGTCACTTCGAAACACCATGGTGGTGTCTCTGAGTCCCAGGCTGACCCCGGGCTTTATGAGGGTGCTTTCCCTTTGAAATGCACAAGAGCCCCAGCTGGGGACTCTTGTACATTTCAAAGTTGGCACGCCCACATGCAGCCTGGTGTCAGCAGGACTTCCCGGTGGCCCTGAGCGGAATGCAGAAGTGCCTATCGACTACTCGAGTAGTCGATGGAATTTCCATCGACTACTCGACTAGTAAATTAACCAATATTTAACATCGTTACTCTGGTTCAGCAACATCTGTGGTTTGGCATGATTTTAGTTAGCTGGATATCCACAGATCATGGGTGTGGCCAAGTTTCCCACAGTTCCATAAAGTTTGTTTTCAGCCACCAGTCCTGACTCTGTGTCTTGTGCTGTTATTTAGCTCTAATTTATCCCTAAATGTCTTTCAAAAGCCCAGTAAGCAGTGGAAGTGTTGGTAATGCTGCTAGACAATATTGACCTCCTATGGTTCTGAAAATTCTCTGGTTCAGCACTGCTCAGGTCCTGAAGGTGCAGACCACAGAGGTTCAACCTGTATAATGCTATTGTCCTCTCAGTATGACTGTATACTTTGGCATGTGGTATTTGGTGGAAGTACATAACAGGAAGCTGAATGCACCAATGTAGTTTAAGAAGTTTCTTGGAAATTCATGGGAAAGACTGGGCAACAAAATGGGAGTATTGCAGTACACAGGTCAGCAAACTGCAGACTCAATAATTAGAGAGAGACTGCATGCCTTCAGGTTACCCATGGCAGAAGCACATATGATAGACTGGATTCCATATGGTAGAGGAGAAAGTGTGGAGGACAAAGATTGACCTGTCAATAGAATAATTGAAAAGGTCTCCATCATGCAGACAACATATGAAGGAATTGAACATTTTGCTTTGGACAGAAAGTGGTAGGGAAAAAATGGGTTTTCTCATGTGCTACTACACACAGGAGATTGTTAATCCAAGACCATGCTGATCTAGGTTTGTTTTTACTGCGGAGCTTTCTTTCCATTCCCAAATTAGATTTATGGGCTTTCTCTTCCCCAGTGTTTGAAAAGCTTATCCTTGAAAGTATTTTCAAGCACTCTTTCAAATGCACTGGGGCTACAAGCCCCAAAACAAACCAAGGGTTGGATCTTCTTGATGTACTTTTTGAGTTTGTATATGATTTAAAACACAATAAAAAAATCTTGCTTAATGTTTAAGCTTCCTTGCTAACTACAGGACAGTCTGTTCCTGTGTAAGGAAAGTTCATAAGAGATGACATCATAACTTTGCTGAGTATTTGCCAGGAGTTCTTGTTAAAACCCCAGAGTTGCTTTATATAACTCACAACAAATTTTTCCATCTGGCTAACTGAATAATACACTAACCCCAGAACAGAGGACAATGACTATAAACAATTCAAATGTTAATTTAGAATATACTACATAGGCATTAAAAGCTTTATACCTTTTTATAATTGCACCCAATACTTCTATGAGTACTTTCATGCTGGGCTCTGATATTGCATAGGTTTTTATTTTAGAGCTATAATTTTAACCTTATAATCTGCCCCCACCATGGGGCAGCAGGCAGCTGCACTGTCTCATGAGCAGGCTAGGGAATGAGGTGTAACTTGGATGGACTCTTTTCTGAGTCTGTCATACACCACAAGAGACTGGGTCTTTTATATATTTGGTATCATCTGGTATTTTGAAAAGTACATCTTTTGAAGTCACTGAGATAGCACTTACTGTTTAAATACAGGTTGAAACTCTATTAACTGGAACTGTCTGATCTGGCAGCATCCATGGATGTTCCGGTACCAAAGAGTCTCACTGTAGGGTGAGCATCCAGGAGCCCTGCAGGCTAGCAGGGCAGCAGGACTTCCTGGCAGGGCTGTTGGAGCCCCACGCACAGCAGGGGCTGGTACAGAGGCTGTGGAGCTGCCCAGAGCAGCAGCAAGAGCCAGGCTCTGCCGCAGGAATCTGGCACATAGAAACAGCGGGGCTGTGGGACACTGCAGCAGCAACCCAGTGTGCACACAGGAAGTGGGGCTACTTGGTAGGGCAGCAGGGCCAGTGAGAGGGGGGAGCCACCTTGGAGGGCAGCAGTTGGGCCAGCACTGGAGGGGGCTGGCGGACAGGGGGCCAGAAGTGATCTGGCAAAATCCCTCAAGGGTGCCAGACCAGCGAGGTCCAACCTGTATACGTTGAAAAGACATTCTAGCAACTTTTTAATGTTTTATTTGACTGTGTGCAATATTAATACACAATTATTTTACTTTTCATTTAGAAAGCCAATTATCAGTTAATGGTTCATCTATTTTAGAAATAGTTTCCCTGGATCGAGAGGCTGTGTGATTTTTAAATAGTGAGCCAGCTGTTCTCTAGGTTCTCTAGCTGAGCAGTGTGGAATAGACATCTCATTCCATTGATCATCTAATTATTTTAATGCAAAATATGTTCTCATTTGCTCCTAAAACCATTCAACAAAGCAACTGAGAAGAACTGAACTGATTATTTTGTATTGGTAGAGGAGTCTCCGGTTGGTGGCTCTTTAGCTAGCTAGCAAAATACAAGAGACAGTAAAGGGATGGTTATATTTGTTGAATTCCAATATCGTCTGTTTTGCAAGTATTGTTACCTGAGAGGAGTTGTTGGAATTGCTCTTATAACTGACAAATTCCTGCTACATAATCTCATAAATCTTTTCTTTTATAGTGCCCTTATTATGACCTTGATTTTCAATAGCTAATATTTGAACCATTTACAACTATAGCAGGTTCAAACTTGAGATACAAGTCAGTCTGGATAAGAATTATTTTAATGAAAAATATATTAATCCAGTTTAAATGTACATGTGTTAAATACTAAACATTCCTGAAACTTTTGTTACAGACTTCAGTGGGAGCAGGATCAAACTTGTAAAGAAATATATGCTGTATTGAAATAGCAATACATAATGTATTTTACTACATAATATTTTAATGTAGTAATGATTGTACTTTGCGCTTCTGTAGACCTTTCATCTTGAACGCAATGCTCTTTATATTTTACAATTACATTTAATTAAGATCACAACTCTACTGTAAAGTATGCATCCCCATTTTACAGAGGACTAAAAAGAGACCCAGAAGTTAAGTGATTTGCCCATGGACAAATAGTGAGTTAATAACAAAGTCATGATTAGAATGTAGGAGTTCTGACTCCCACAGACCTGTTACAGTCTGCTCTAACTACTCCAACATACACAATAATCTTGATGACAGCGCACACAAAGTAGTAATTTTCTTGCATGGATCAGTAGATACTGAAATGAAGCTGTAACTTTTGCTCACTTGATCATTCTGATTATGCTCCGGGGCCTTGATTATTTTTATTACACAGCAAGGTGAAGGAGCTACAATCAAACACTAAACAATTTAAAACAAATACATCTTAAATCCCTCATCTAGGTTTTAAAGTGGTATGTTGGTTTTTCTAGCAATGTTACATTGGGAATAGGATGAATAACTTGTTTGTGTCTGGGACAATCAAGTGAATGATTGTCTGAAAGAGTGGCCTGTACTGTAAATATATAATCTGATTGGATACACAGAGATAATAAAAGTTTTAGTCTTGATTGTTGGTAATGAATGTATTTAAATTTCTGGGTTATGATTGGCTAAAATATTCCACTTGGCAGATAATCAAGGAATAGTAAAGAGAAGTTTATATTAACCTGGAGGTAAATATTACCTGACATAACGTCTTTTGACTCTCATTGAAACATACAGGCTGTGTCTATATTGGGCCACTTATTCCAGAAAATCAGCCGCTTTTCCGGAATAAGCTGCGAGCTGTCTACACTGGCCCTTGACTTTCCGGAAAAGCAATGACGCTCTACTGTACAAAATCAGCCACTATTCTGGAAAAACTATTCTGCTCCCGCACGGGCATAAGTCCTTATTCCGGAACACTGTTCTGGAAAAGGGCCAGTGTAGACAGCCCAGTAGTCTTTTCCGGAAAAAAGCCCCGATCACGAAAATGGCGATCGGGGCTCTTTTCCGGAAAAGCACGTCTACATTGGCCACAGACGCTTTTCCGGAAAAAGGGCTTTTCCAGAAAAGCAGCCTGCCAATGTAGACGCTCCTTTTCCGGAAAAACTGAAAACAGAATAGTATTCCGTTTTAAGCAGTTCCGGAAATTCATGCCAGTGTAGACACAGCCAAAGTCAGTATAGCAATAGTATTTATATGCTGAATATTTTAATATGTCTATTCAGCATATTAAATATAAGCATTTTTGGGGTTTGGTTTTGGTTTAAAATAACATTCTAAGGAGATAATGAAGTCAAAAGGGCAGGAAAAAATCTTTAACTCTGAGCCATTCAGGAAGCACACAAATGTACATATATAGCTTCTTGGCTCTAGGTGAATAATAGTTTTCATTGAATTCAGTTACAGCCAATGATAGTGAATACACTTATATGTGGAATTTTAATGATAAATGTTGGTCTATTGTTGTTGGCCTCTGAAAAAGTTAATACATCTCTTACTCAACACCTGACCTTTCATTGATCTGCACTGAGACCTGTGATATGTTACTTCAAGGCTCTATGCTTCAGATTTCCCTTTGCCAACCGGGGTAATGATACTTTCTTTGGCAAAGTTCATTGAGGTACATGGATGAAAAGTGAGCTGTGGGACTTGAGTGCTAGTAAACCATGGAACTGAATAATAAACTAGGATAAATACTAAAGAAACAAGGTAGGTGATGTGTTTTATTGGACCAACTTCTGTTGCTGAGAGAGGCAAACTTTCAAATTTAGAGATCTAGAGAACTTAACCAGCGTGTCACTCCATGGTGAACATAATCACAGCTTAACCACAAGGTGGAAGAGATTGTTTAGCATAAATTGACCATTCAAGGTGAAGTGGCCATTAGCACCGCTCCAGTCATAGGGAAGAAGGGCAGAGGTGTTGGGGTAAGCAGCTGGAGGGGGGGGGGTTGGGAGAGTTATTCTGTATAGGGATGTCAACATGTAGTCAATTATACAATTAACCAATAAGCCTAGGTTTATCGGTTAATCTTGTTGACTACATGCATTTTCACCCCTTTGCTGGGTCAGTATCATAAGCAGTAAGGGGGCGGGGAACAGGAGCCGATGCTAGGGAGAACTGGCTTGAAAGCTAGTTTTCCTCAGCATCAACTCCATGGTGCCATCTGTCCCCCACCCTGCACTGCTGCTTATATGAAAGGCAGCAGTGGGGCGAGAGAGGGCTGCGGAGACTGCCGCGAAGCAGCCTCTCCACGGAGGGTCTGAGCTCCCCACAGACAGAGGCTGCTCTGCCTCCAAGGGAGCAGCCTCTGTCCGCGAGGACCTCGGCCACCCTGCAGAAAGAGGCTGTTGCTGGGGTCCAGTGTTTGTCCACAGCCCGGGTCAGAGGTTGCTTCATTGTAGCAGAGGCAGGAGCGTGGGGCGGCACGGAGCTGATCTTTGCAGGGTGCTGGTTTTTAAACCGGTTTCCATCGTGGACTGGTTCCTGCCTGGCACCCTGCACTGCTGCCTCTGATACAGAGGCAGTAGTGTGAGGTATCAGGGGGCTCCCCAGGAGTGGGGCCAGAGTGCACTGGCTGCTGGCCCCACCCCCAAGAACTATCAAAGAATTGTGTAACCACTAAGATTTCATGCAGTTACACAACTATTCAATTACCCGATATCTAACCTCTCTAATTCTGTACTGTCTTGTACTCAGACCTCTGGGGGCAGGAGTAACTTAGATGAATGATTGCTTGAGAGTAGGTTGAAAAGGGAAGAATTTTTAGTGGGAGCTACCTATGTGGAAAAGAGATAATGTATATGGACACAACCAGCCTTAATAGGATTCCATTCTCACCAGTTTTACAATGCTGTAAATGCAGTGATTTTAGGAGAGGCTAGTCCTAATTTACATTGGTGTAAGTGAGATCAAAATCAAATACAGTTGACGTAACTAGGGTGTTCAGTATCATTTATGAAAATACGATTTGGGTTTGTGAATGGCTAGTGGTCGTTTGTTTGTTTGTTTGTTTGTTTGTTTGTTTGTTTTGTATAACTGTATGGTCTATAGTGCAGATATAACCTAATAGTGGCACAGCTCTGCTGCTGTCAGGTCCCCCGCATAGCTGCTCTATGCCAGTGGCAAAGAGTTCTTCTGGTACTGCTAGCATAATTAAGCCACCCTTATCAAGCACTGGTATTTTTTGCTTTGATCCTCCAATGAATCCCATTTTAGAAATATGGGGAAAGGGGAACATTTTGTTTTCAAAGATGCTGAGTATTTGAGAGAAGAAGACAAGGAACAGACAACTACATGGAAATTAAATTATGACATCTTATCCTTTTTCCTTTGTCCTATATCAGTGTTGCTCAGTGTTTCTGGTCACACTGCTAACTAGCAACTGCAGTTTGTTTATTTACCAGCTCCACAGCCACGGAGCCTCGTGGCTCCCATTGGCTCCAGTTTGTCATTTTCAGCCAAGGGGAACAGTGGGAAGCAGCGTACACCAGGCTGCTGCTTCCTGTGGCTCTCCTTGGTTGCAAACGGTGAACCGCAGCTAATGGGAGCGGCGAGGCTCCATGGCTGCAGACCCAGTAAATAAATAAACGGGAGCAGCAAGTTAGCAGATTTCTTAGAGTGGATCCACAGATCACTTTGAGAAACATTATCCTATATACTACATACTGTCAATGGAGCAGATGGGAAAATGTCCACCAATTGATTGTCCCTTTGAGGTATTATTTCCTACATCCTAAAAGATAAAGAGCATCTTCTTAAGAAAAGACCTAATCTTTTTAAATGTGATGGTGTAGCTGTGTTGGTCCCAGGATATTAGAGAGACAAGGTAGGTGAGGCAAAATCTTTTAGTGAACCAATTTGTTGGAGTAAAGGACAAGCTTTTGAATTTACACAGAGTTAGGGCCGTACTCACCTTGTCTCTCTCATCTCTTTAAATGCTCCTAAGGTGGTTTTATTTTATTTCAACTCCTACATCTTTAAACATCTGGAATGTAATATACTGCAGCTATCATGGGGCAAAAAAGTTTGCGTTCTGAACAAGAAAATGAAGATAATATTGGTCCTGAAAGTGGCAGAACTAGTTACAACTGGTTCTAGCAAACAACTGAAGTTATACATTGAAACACTTAGATTCCAAGTGGGATTTGATAGCTTTACATTCCAGATGAAATATTAATGGCGTTCACACAATATTCTCAGCAGAGATGCCCTAGCATACCAACCTTTGTGTTTTTTTATTCTTGGAATTTGTATTTTATCCAGGAGCTGCATTCTTCTAAGTGTTACTTCTATTTTTGGACTGACTCCATGCTTTATACAGAAAAAGCAGTGCTCTTGTTGGAACATATCAGATTATTTGAGCTATGTCTCTATACAATAGCACTGAATTACCCTTCCCTCATATGATACACTTCATCATTATCACAGGAGGATTTATGGAATGCCAACATTTTTGACAGAGTCCAGTCTCAAGCCTCCTGTGTTTTAATTCCTGTTCATGTTTAACCATCTTCACAGTATGTTGTTCAAAAGTGGGTTGTCAGAGTGGGCTGGATTCTGCAGTAGCTCCAATTTCTCATTTTTGCTAATAAAATTTAGTGGCTTTTTGTCAGCTTTTGGCTGCATATCTGTAGTTAACTGCCTGAATAATAATTGTATGAATGCTAATGACTATCTTTTATGAATAGAAATTATTTTAGGCTGTTATACAACCTTTTAGGCAGCAGTTCTGGCTCATTTACATACCTTAAACACATCCTTTACAAATTATAATGATCAGGCTCTTGCCTTAGATGAAAGGGGATGATATATATTTTAGAGAGCATCTGTCTGTTGTGTATTTGTCTGTGAGTCTGTTTGTTCAAAAACTCCTATACAGTAAGTTCTAGGTCAACCAAATTTGGAATGCAGCTTCCTCTTCTCCTAACTTAAAGCAAGGACAGGGTTTAGTTGTGCCAGGACAACCAGAAGCCCTGGGCAAAGAAATGTTTTCCATACAATGGTTGCTGTTTGGAGGGATGTGATATGAGAGGGGCCACTTTTAGAAGCGAGCCCACGGGGAGTGCTATCCTTCAGAGTATCCAGTGGGGGCAGCCTTACCACCAAGGGAGTGGTCAGCAGCATTGGGCTCCACCATCTTGCCTGCCAGCATACTACATAAGTACTCTCCTGCCTCAGACTCTTTCCCCCATCTTGGCTCTTGGCTGCAGTGCTGGGGGCAGGAAGGGACTGGGGGGGGAGGGGAGAGGGAAGGCCCCTGGTGGCCTGGGAGTATGCTGGGAGGAGAGAAAAGGCCCATCCTGAGCCCCTCCTCAGCCCCCAACATTCACCCTTGTACCCCTCTGTAGCCTCCTGCTCCCCCCACACCACATCCCCGAGGTCCTGCCCTGAGTCTTACACCTCCCACATCACCAGCCCACTGCCCTGAAGCATCCAGACAACACTGAGTAAGTATGCTAGTATTCACACAAAGCACCGACATGTTTATCCAGCCTCATTTAGTGTTATCTGAAGTATAGTTATGTCTCCCCAGTAGGAACTATTTACCAAGCTACTTCCCGGATTGGCTTAATTCCTGTTTATCGGTTTTGGATTATCCTTGAAACGCTTTATGTGATCTAATTTCTGAAAGTATAATCAGTGGACATTTCCAGCCCTTATTTAGAGCCAATTACTGATAATTTTACTGATATTTATTTTTGAGACAAGGTGAGATTTTCAAAGGTTCCTATAGAGGTGAGCGTAGGTATCCAGGTCCCACTGAAACTGAATGGAAATCAAGCATTTAACTGCTGATTTGCTTTCAAAAGTCTCAGTCACAGAGCCATTGATGTACCTTACAATCAAAGGACACAACCCTGCTCTAAAGAGGACACAATCCATGAGTGCATCTAGACTGGCAAGATTTTGCGCAAAAGCAGGCGCTTTTGTGCAAAAACTTGCTAGCTGTCTACACTGTCCGCTTGAATTTGCGCAAGAGCACTGACTTTGTAATGTACAAAATAAGTGCTCCTTACACAAATACTTTCACGCTCCCACTCGGGAAAAAGCCCTCTTGAGCAAGAATACTTGCGCAAGAGGGCCAGTGTAGACAGGGAAGAACTGTTTTGCGCAAAAAAGCCCCGATGGCTAAAATGGCGATCGGGGCTTTCTTGCACAAAATCGCGTCTAGACTGGCCATGGATGCTTTTGCGCAAAAGCACTTTTTGCGCAAAAGCATCCTTGCCAATCTAGACGCTCTTTTGCGGAAATACTTTTAACGGAAAAACTTTTCCATTAAAAGTATTTCTGCAAAATCATGCCAGTCTAGATGCAGCCCATGAGTTCAACTCTGCAAACCCTGCCTCCCACGTGAAGTCTTTCCTGACATTAGTGAGCTTCCCATATCTGAGTGGGTAGCAGCTCATTTCTCCTTGAGCATTAACATCCAGGTTTGTATTTTCCATCACTATACCTGCTGCGAATATTGTAATTGCTGAAGTTGTGGGGTCAAGATTTCTAAACGTTTTGGTCTGAGCTGTTTAATGCCAGCTTCTTCCTTGCAGAGTTAAAAAAATCAGCCCCTTCCCACAATACTTACAGGCCTCACAGAAGAGGATAACATTGGGATAACAATATCACCTCAGGGGTTGCTGTGAAAGTATATTAATTAATGTTTGTGAAGAACTAAGATAATTCAGTGAAAACGCCATCAAAAAATCCATGAGAAAATTAATAATTCTATATTCAGTTCAGCTTTGGATGGTGTGTAGTAAATAATGAACCAGAACACACCTTGATCAATGTTTTCTCTAATCTTTTCCATCCATGTGTCGATTTTTTTCCATCCATGTAAGAATAAATTTTATGTGCACTGAGGCATGTGTTTATGTGCACCACCAGGAGAAACAAGAAACCTAGCCAGAGGGTGGTCTTCTAATCAGCTGGGTGGCACTGGAATTGCTCCTGAGAGGCCGCACCAGCACGCAGCTTACAGGAAACACTGACCTTGAGCAATGAGGATAAAATTAAAAGCTTCAGAGGGGTAGCCAAGTTAGTCTGTAACTGGAAAAACTTAAGAACCAACAAATAGTCTAGCACAGGGGTAGGCAAAGGGCCCTCTGTGGGCCGGATCTGGCCCGCCAAGCCAGTGGATCTAGCCTGTGGCTACCCTGCTGCTCCCCCATCCCCAGGCCAATCAGGGTTTGGGGGTAAGGGAGTGCGTGAAGTCTCCTCACCCCTGCAAGAGCGTGGGTGGCTACAGAGACACACGGGCTGTTTTAAAACAGCTGGCATTTATCTCTAGCTGCTGCAAGCCTTTGGCTGGGGGGGGGGGGGGGCCTTTGCGAGCTCCCTGCCCCCAGGCCAATCAGGTGGGGAACACATGAAGTCTCTTGCATCCTGTCCTCGCCCAGCCAGGGGCACGCAGTGGCTAGAGAGAGATGTTGGCTGTTTTTAAACAGCCGCTGTGTCTCTCTAGCCACTGCGTGCTCCCCTGCCCCCAGGCTCTGATTGGCCTGGAGGCGAGGGAGCAGCAGGGTAGCCATGAGCTGGATCCACCAGCTTGGCAGGCCGGATCTGGCCCACAGAGGGCCCTTTGCCCACCCTTGGGCTAGAGATACATGCCAGCTGTTTTAAAGCTGCTGCCATGTCTCTTTAGCTGCCGTGCACTTTTGTGGGGGCAAGGAGACTTAGCGTGCTCCCCTGCCCACAGGCACTGATTGGCTTGGGAGCAGGGGGAGCACATGAGCTCTCCTTCTCCAGCTGGTGTTTCTCTCTAGGGGATGGGTGAGGGAGGGAAGGAGAAGACTTCTTGAGCTCCTTGCCCCTGGCCAATCAGGATAGGGGGAAATACAAGGTGGTCTGGCCCTGCCCCTTCCTGGGTGGCTTGGGCCAATTCAGAAATTTCTGAAGTGGCCCCCTTTTAAAAATTATTGCCCACCCTTGGTCTAGCGGCACCTTAGGCTATGTCTAGACTGCAAGCCTCTTTCGAAAGAGAGCGTCTAGACTGCACGTTGAACTTTCGAAAAAGCGGCTTGCTTTTTCCAAAGAAAGCATCCAGTGAGTCTGGATGCTCTCTTTTGAAGAAGCCCTATTTACATTGAAGAACGCCTTCTTTCGAAAGAGGAACTTTCGAAAGAAGGCGTTCTTCCTCGTGAAATGAGGTTTACCGCCATCGAAAGAAAAGCCGCGTTCTTTCGATTTAATTTCGAAAGAACGCGGCTTGAGTCTGGACGCAGGGGAAGTTTTTTCGGAAAAAGGCTACTTTTCCCGAAAAAACCCCTGAATCTGGACACAGCCTTAAAGACTAACAAAAATGGGGATGGTATCATGAGTTTTCATGGGCACAACCCACTTCTTCAGATGAATGGAGTTATTAAAGGTCTATTTCCAAATTAAATTAAATGCGGGGAGGGGAGAAGGAAGGGAAAAATATGGGGGGAGGCAATTAGAGTGTTCAGGTTACATGAATCTGATAAAGAAGGTACAAATTTTTCTTAGATATCCATTGTTTGTTTTTTTTAAAGTCATTAGGATGTGGAAGGTAGTTTGCTAGCCAGGTAATGTCTTTATTCAGACCTTTGTGATGGGTCCCAAACTGTAAATGAAGTTAAGTTCCAAGGCTTTCTTGTGTATTTGGCTTGTGGAATTGGCCTGAAACATCACAGTGACTTGGAGATCCATTAATGAGTGCACGGGCAGGTTAAAGTGTTCTCCAACAGGATTCTGTGTGTTGCCTTTTCGGATATCTGATTTGTGTCCATTAATTCTTTTCCGTAGGGACTGTTTAATTTAGCCAATATACATGGCAGTGGGGCATTGCTGGCATTTGATGGCATAGATCACATTAGTGGATGTGCAGTTAAATGAGCCTCTGATTTGGTGGCTGATGTAATTGGGTCCAGTAATGAAATCGCTAGTGTAGATGTGTGGACAGAGTTGGCGCCGGGGCTGATTGCAGGGGTGAGTTCCTGTTTGATTATGGTGAAGATGTGCTGCATGGTTACTGGAAAGCATTTGTTTGAAGTTGGGGGTTGTCTGTAGGCGAGGAATGGCTTTTCCCCCAAGGCCTGTGGGAGTGAGGAGTCATTTTCCAGGATAGGTTGTAGATTGTTGATAATGAGTTGGAGGGGTTTAAGTTGTGGGCAGTAAGAGATGACAAGTGGAATTCTGTTGTTTTCGCTTCTTGGCCTGTCTTGGAGTAGTTCATGTCTGGGTACTCTTCTGGCTCTGTCAATCTGTTGACACATTTCCACCACCGTCTACTGGAAACCTACCTACTGCTACACTTACCTTCATACCTCTAGCTTCCATCCCAAAACACCTCTCTCGGTCTATTGAGTCAAGCCCTAAGATACAACTGGATTTGCTCCAATCCCACAGTCACAGACAACACCTACAGGATCTATATAGAGCATTCTTAAAACTTGAAATACCCACCTGGAGAAGTGAAAAAGCAGATTGACAGAGCCAGAATAGTACCCAGACATGAGTTCCCAGCCACTGTTGCCACTATTGCAGGAGCAGTGGCAGCTGGTGTCCTGGGCCCTTTAAATTGCTGCTGGAGTGCCGCACAGTTTGCCTTGGGTGGCCCTGAGGGCTGGCTGCTCCCAGCTCCACCCCTTCTGCCCAAGGCCGTGCACCTTATCAAGTCCAGCGCCCGGCCCAAAGGAGGACCAACCACAACTAAATCATCCCAGCCAGGGCTTTGTCAAACCGAAACTTGAAAATCTCTAGGAATGGAGAGTCCACCACCTCCCTAGCTAGCCTTGAGCAGGAGGGTTTGCCAGTATTCCTACCTTTATAGCTATACAAGCAAATCTTTTCCAAAGTAGATTAGACCCTGGGATTATTAAAGGAGCCTGGCCTACTTGTCACAAAAGAGATGAAAACAGGCAAAGGTTGGCACTCTAATATCATAGTAATGCCAGCTCACAGAGAGTTTCATGTAGACTCCAAGGCATTTTAAAAAAGGACAATAACATGTCCTTATTTCTGAAAAAAAATCCTGCTTACTGCTCACTAGTAAATTTTTTATATGAGGGTGAGAGCCTGGGTTTATTTAAGAGACTGTCATCAGGTTCCTTCTTAAACAAGCGTTCCATGCTCAGAGACTACTTGTACTATGGAAACACAAACAAATGTAATGAAATAAGAAAGGCACATGTGCTGTTCTGGATGGGGAAAAAAATCCTCCCTGTTCACTTCTTGGCCCAGAATTTGCATGTTACATAAGAAGGAGAATGAGAAAGCGGGAAATGGGTGGGGGGGATGGGACCCAAAAGCCTAAGAGAAGATAAAATCTGATTAAAATGCAGACTAACATAACTGCAGAACATTAGTCAGTCTTCCTTATGGAAAGAGAAAAATGTCTACTATTATGCTGCTATAGAAACCAAGTAAGGTGTGTGGGTGGATGAAGGATTGTGTGTGTGTGTACATGTGTGTCTTCCCGCCTCCTGCTTTCTTGGAATGAAGATCTTATCTATTCTTAATCAATAGGCCTTGTGCTTTGTTGTTTGGATGATCGTTCCTAATACAAAGAAAAGTTGTTTCCTATTTATTTCATTTCTCTTAACCTCAGCTCGTCCCCTTTCTTTCTGTTGTTGAGTGATGCATCTCTGTGCCAAAAGAGCAGTTAAACTAGGCTGTGAGGTTTAACTGCCTTCCCCAGTGACTGATCTATACTGATTTACATAAGAACTTGGAACATGGGGAGGTACTGGGACCTTCAGACTGTGGTTACTTGTACTATACCTAACTATACACGTGACCAAGGATGCTTTGGAAAATAAACACTGACCTGGAAGGAGCACACATTGTCCGTGTTTCTGAACACTGTGTGTACACAGCTTTTTTTTCAAAAAAGACACATTAGATATTAAATGCCACACACATTAAAAAAAGAAAATAGATGGAATCAGAGTTATGAAATTAAACTCTGCCTCATTGTTGGAGCTGCCAATAAATTATCTTCCTTATGAAGCTTCAGAGAATTGTGCATGAATGGTTTCTTTCTGAACAACAGCACAAAAGAAATGGATAAAAAAGACCCTATTATGAGAAGAGTTCACTGGAATGTAGGAGTTGTCACACTATCTAGTCCAGTATCCTGGCTCTAACAGTAGCCCATATCAGGTGCTGCAGAGGAAGGTGAAAGAAACCTCACACTAGTCTGGTTAATTTGCCTCCCCTAATACTCAGAGATTGGTTTAAAAAATCTTGAAGCATGAGGTTTCATATTGCTTCCAAAACTTATATTAGCATTAACTATTATAAAATGGGGATGCTTGTTACCCAGATACATGTCTAATCCCTCTCCAGTCTGCTGACTCTCTGTAGCAACAAGTTCCAGAATGGAATTATGTTCTGTGACAAAATATTTCCTTTCACCAGGTTTGACTTTTCTACAGTTCAATTTCATTGACTGTCCCCTGGAGCCACGGAGAATAACACTCCTGATCTGCCTTCTGTAGACTGAACAGTATTTTATAGACTGTTGTCACATCCAGTGGCACTGAAACAATTTGTATAGTGTGTGTGGGGGGGAGAGGGGGGACAGGGGCTAGGTGCTGTGAGCCATTGACTAAAATAATAAACCCAGTATTGATGGAAACCAAGCCAGGAGGTGTTGCTACATTCCCGGCCCCTCTAGTTCCAGCACCCATGGACTCATGCTATTTTAATTATCCCTTTCCCAAAGGTAAACAATCCCAATCTCTTGGGAGGTGGGGTGCCTTTCACTTTCACTTCTTATGAGTTTTCCCAGCTCTGTTCTCAGTCTCAGCACTTTTCTCCGAACCATCTCTGAGGCTGAGGCTACAATGCCACTTTACTGTGCTGAAAATACACACAGCAAGTTGCAGTGCTGTAAAATGCCAGTATAAACAGATTCCCAGCACTGATGGACACTCCCCTCATGGAGGTGGCTTATGTACAGTGTTGGGAGAGTTCTTTGCCGTAGAAAAACACATTCACTTTAAAGCGCTGACACGCCTGAGCTCTAATTTTAGCATGTAGACAAAGCCTGAGTCTACAATATCCTTTCTGAGAAGGGGTCACCAGTACTGCATGTTACTCTAAAGGAGGTAACCCACTGATTGGTTCATGTACTGGCATTATACTACTCTCCATCCTATTCCATATGCATGCTAAAATGTTATTTCTCTTTTTTAAAAAACTACTGCTTCATACAGTAGAAGTCCTAAGTTAGCTGGCCATGATGATGTCAAGGTTCCTTTTCCTGAGCTGATGCAGTACTAGGTATATCCCTTTTCTGAGCTTATACAGAACCCTGTAAGATGGGTCAGATAGCAGAGGCATAGTAGCTACAGAGCAGCAATACAATGCATACTTTTTTCCTCAGGCTGTGGCTAGACTACATCCCTCTTTCAACAGAGGGATATAAATTAGACACTTTGAAATTGCAAATGAAGCAGGGATTTAAATATCCCGTGCTTCATTTGCATAATGGCATCATGGCGCTCTTTCGAAAAAGTGCCATTTCGAAGGTAAAACCACGGTCTAGACACGGTTCTTTTGAAAATGGCAGGCTTTTTCAAAAGATCCTGTGAACCTCATTTTTTTAGGAGTACAGGATCTTTCGCAAAAAATCTGTTTTAGAAAGAACTGTGTCTAAATTGCGATTTATCTTTAGAAATGGCGCTTTTTTGAAAGAACACCATGACACAATTATGCAAATGAAGCGTGGGATATTTAAATCTCCACTTCATTTGCAATTTTGAAGTGTCTAATTTACATCTCTCTGTCAAAAGAGGGATGTAGTCTAGAAAACAGCCTCAATGTCTTGTACAAGCCCTGAGCCTGCTCTTGCACCATTTGAAGACAGTGGAACCAGGATTTCCAAGATTGGGGAGTAGATGTGTAAATATGGAGGTTTGCACCTAACCCATGTGGAAGGGGAACTTGATGTAATCACGGCATTTTCAAAAAGGCAGCAAAGCAAAAGCTGTTGACTTCAGTGGGAGTTGGCTCTGGCGCTAGGGAGAAGAATCTGTATGTTCCCGGGGAGCAATGGGTGTGGCCACAAAGTTGGTGCCCTCTAGCAGTGGTTCTCAACCAGGAAAACATATACCTCTGGAGGTAGCAAAGGTCTTCCAGAAGGTACTCAGCTCCTTTAAACTAGTATTTCTCAGCTCTGGGGGTGTGGATCAGTGGATGAGTTTAGGAGGTTTGCAAGTGCAGACCCGACTGTACAGGGTGGCAATTGCCCAGGACTCCCACACCACCAGGGGCTGCACAAAGATAAGGTAGAGGCTTCATCCCCAGGTGGTTGGGATAGGGCTTCAGAAAAAGCTTGCAAGTAAAAAGACAAGCTCAAGTATCCCCCTGAAATGTAAGTACAATATTTATATTCGTCATTTTCATTCATAATTCTATGGTTAAAAATGAGCGTCAACAATTTTTTTAGTACCAGTGTGCGGTGACACATTTGTATTTTTATGTCTGATTTTGCAAATTTTAAAGAGAAGTGAAACTTGGGAGTACAAAAGTCAAATCAGACTCCTGAGGGAGATACAGTTGTCTGGAAAACTTGAGGCTACGTCTACATTGTGCTCTCTTGTGCAAGAACATATGCAAATGAGGTGCAACAAGGAATAATGCTGCGCCTCGTTTGCATACTTAATGAGCCGCCATTTTTGCACAAGGAGCAGTCTACACTGCTAACAAAGCGGCAGCATGGCTCTTGCGTAAGAGGGAGTTTTTGTGCACGAAGGAGCAGTGTAGACTGCTCCTTCTTGTGCAAAAGCCTCTTGCGCAAAAATGGTGGCTCATTAAGTATGCAAATGGGGCACGGTGATAGTCATCGCTATGCCTCTTTTGTATATGTTCTTGTGCAAGAGAGCGCAATGTAGACGTAGTCTGAGAGTACAGTAGCTATAGTAAGCACCTGCAATAATAGAAACATTGGTTCAGTTCCTCCCTAGGATTTGAACAGTGACAACATTGAGACTTGCATGTTGAAACTGTTCCACTTTAATTTTTTTAACTGGGCAAAGCAAATTTGAGTGTGTGAAGCCCTCTCTGGTATTATCTGGGATACTCATCTGGGCTGTTAGATACTCTGGTTCAATTCCCCTGTCTCCCAACTGGAACACAAGGGTTGGAAGGGAGCACTGTCTTCCTTGCTGCCTGTTGAAGCTGTTCCACTTTAACTATTGGGCCAAAGCAAAAGTTAAGTACAAGAAGTCTTCTATAGTATAGGGCAGTGGTCCCTAATGCGGTGCCATGGTGCCTGCCAGGGCATTTATGTGAGCCTGCCGAGTGACCAGGGCCATCCCAAGCCGTTCTTGTGTCTGGACCCCAGGCGTGTGGCGCATGCGCAGCCCTACCCCCAGGCACCTGGCAGCCCCAAAAGGTTGGGGACCATTGGTATAGGGGCTAGGGTAAAGGGGGAGGAGGGACCTTGATTCACTTGTTCCCTGGGCCTGAGGCATGAGTCAGCCAGGAAGGTTTCTATATATTCCATAGGGACAGAGCTGACATAAAGGTATCTAAAAGGGTGACACAAGGAGGAGGGAGAAAAATTGTTCTCCTTGGCCTCTGAGGATAGGACAAACAACAATGGGCTTAAACTGCAGCAAGGGAGGTTTAGGTTGGACATTAGGAAAAACTTTCTGTCGGAGTGGTTGAACACTGGAATAAGTTGCCTAGGGAGGTTGTGGAATCTCCAGCTCTGGAGATATTTAAGAGCAGGTTAGATAGACATCTCTCAGGGATGGTCTAGACCAGTGGTGCCCAAACTTTTCGGTATCACACCTCCCTTTTTAATTTTTGAAAAACCCTCTCCCCTTCCCCTAAAAAAATAGCAGCAAAACTTGGGGTGGGAGTGACGGTGTGTGTGTGTGGCTGGGTCGCCTCGTGCACCTCTCCCCGGAATTTCTTCATGCCTCCCCCCCCCCCCCCAGTTTGGGGATCCATGGTCTAGATGGTACTGTCTGGACTTGATGGACCTCTCACGGTCCATTCCAGTTCTAGTGTTCTATGATAATGGCCTGCTGGGAACACAAACAGTTGGGCTTAGAAGATCCCTAAAACTATTTTTACACCAGGGTTCAGCATTCATTCTAGGCAGCCAAAGAAGAGGAGAGGCATAAAAGTGGTTTAAAGCCACTTTTGCAACCCCATTTTCTGGAACAGTGTGAAGTTCATCTTGAACACAGCCCATGATGTAAGGCCCTCCTCCCCATCTAGATCCCTTTTATTCTCCTGCATCTTTCTTTATTTCTTCTCTCACATCTTCTGCACCCCCTACCTCCCAACTGGCTCCTATTCCAGAGTTAGGGCATGTCTACACTAGGACATTATTTCAAAATACTAACATTTGAAATACGCGTTATTCTTAGTGGCAAACAGACGTTATTATTTCGAAATGACCAGCTCGTGTGGGCTGGTCGTGTGGATGCTCCACTAGTTTTGCAATAAGGGGCTTATAGTTACATTGTGGGAGTTGCCACCCGAGCGTGAGCTGTTTAATGAGGCAGGTGTAGCCCTCCAGGCCAGCATCTGGCATAGCCCACTGCTGGAGCCAGGACGGCAGCAGAAGAGCTGGCCCATCAGTCATAACCCCGAGGTCTGGCACCTGAAGGGGACTTGCCGCCCTTTGGGGCTCCCCCTTGGCCCTTTCAGCTCTGTGGCAGACGGTGTACGTCAGGGGAAGCGTGTGCCTGTGACTCAGGGGAAGGGGCCGCTCCTGCCACTGGGGCCAGCCGGTCCGTGTCTGTTCCAGCAGAGCCGCCCCCCAGCCCGCCGTGCCCCTTTGCCCCTTCGAGCTGCACTGCCGAGCCGGAGCGGCTGGAGCCGGAGCCGCCCTGGGCGGGCTGGCGGCGGCGGAGCGGGGCGGGGCCGGGCGCCGCGCGGGAGCGGGGCGGGGCTTGTAGCTCGGGAGAGAAAAGCGCGGGGGCAGCGGGATAGCGACACAGAGCCGGAGGCGGAAGGACGCGCCGGGCAGCTCCTCGCGCGGAGACAGCGGCTCCTGCCCACGGCCCCGCCAGCCTCCCTCCCTGCAGCGCCCGCTCCCCGGCGCCGGCTGCTCTGCTCGCGGGCAGCTGCGATGCGCCTTGTCCAGAACATGTGCACCATCGCCGAGTACCCCCAGGCCGGCAGCGCCAGCGGAGACGGCTGCAGCGGGGGCTCCTCCGGCCGCCCCCGCCTCATCAAGATCGCGGTGGTGGGAGCCAGTGGCGTGGGCAAAACCGGTGAGTGCCTCCCGCCCGGGCGATCAGCGGGGCGGGCGCTTCGCTTGTCCCCTCTCCCATGCCGCCCTTCCTCCAAACTGGGCTGCTGCTCGCCCCCGGGGCTGCTGCAACCGCATCCCAGGGGGTATAGAGGGTGTGTGTGTGCATATGTGTGTGTGTGTGTGTATATGTGTGTGTGTATATATATAAAAAAACGGCTTTTTCTTGGGTCTCTTGCAGCCCTGGTGGTGAGATTCCTCACAAAGCGCTTCATCGGGGACTATGAGAGAAACGCAGGTACGGCAAGTGGCTGGGGTACTTTGTGCCTTGAACAGTGAACATCTAATCCCCCGGTTCTCCCCCCACCCCACCCCCTCCCTGGGCCTGGCTCACTGTAACGTGCAGGGGCCACGTAGCAGCAAAGCAAAAAGCAGCCTTGCACCGTAGTGTACCGAAGCCAGGCTAAAAGCGGACTAGGCGCATCCTCCAGCTATTTTGATGGGGATAACGATAGCGAGATTATCACAGTGTTTGAGCTGCACTTTGACTTGTTAAACCCACAAGAACCCCCTCTTCCCCTGGCTTATCTTGTTCAGACTTGTGGTTCTAGCTGAGTGATCTTGGGGTAACCCAGCTTTCCCTTTTCGGGTGTGCTGGAACCAGAGTTGCTGCCACACTTCTGGCTTGAAATAATTTCCATCTTTATGTAGAATTTACAGTTTTGTTTAATGGCTCTCAGCATCCCTACTGTAACAACTGTTCCAGTACCACTGGACCTGTTCTCTTCCTTCCACTTCTAAAAGTAGTTAATGATCTAGGGAAGACAGACTAGCAAATGAGCTTAGACAAGAGGTATGAGTGACAGAAAGTTTAAAAAAAAATGAGCCTAGATCCAGGTAATCTGACTAGGAATTGGCTATCCTACAGAAATACAGCAACAAATATATTCAAGAAAAGAGTGTTTCTAGTGCCATCCTAAACCAATCAAGATATGGCTATTATTGTAGGGACATATGACTGTAGACATTTCAAGACCATATTGACTGGAAATGCATCCAATCCTGAAACACTTCAAAGAGAAAATATTTGCTCAAGTGCAGAATTCCTAGTTGTCCAAGGCACTGATTTTCTATAATAAAAGTTGGTTTGTCTTTGATCATTAAAATTGTCCAGTTCTCTTGAAAGACCCAATCCGCTCCAAGTCTTTTATAAAATTTAAAATACTGAAAACTTGCAAGCAAGCCAATACAAAACTAACTTCTGTGGGTTCTGATGATAATCACAGACCACTACAGCCTTTCCTCTGTCTTAATGTTAAAGTTGTTAGTCTCTGATTGCAGTTGCTAACCCTTTATAAATTGTTTGGCTACTAATAAAACACTTATATTGTCCTGTGCTCTTCTGCATTTATGTCACCCCACCACAGGCAATTTTTGTGTCTGCTCATATGACTAGGAGCTTATTTGTAACAAAATGTTCTTATTGTTAGGTAACCTTTATAGCAGACAGATCCAAATAGATGGAGAGATGCTTGCTATTCAAGTACAGGATACACCAGGTGTTCAGGTAAGCTACACATCTCTTAAAATGGTAAAACAAACTTTAATCTTTGTATCTTCTTTTGCTCAAAGAGCTGTTTAACTACTTATCAGTCTTTCTAGAAAATGGTTTACTACCATTTTAATATCAAGTGTTTTGAATGGCAAAACTGGTAACCTCATTTATAAACAGTGAAACCTTGATGTACTGTATGTGTATAGTGCATTGACAGCAAAAATAAACAACCCGCTACTTCAATTAATCTTTGTACTCTTGAAGATACAAGGAGTCTTGTATGGAAAGGCTGATTTATCCAATATGGATTCACATTCTAATCTGTTAGGAACACTGACTGTGAAGAAGGAACTTACTATTTTTGTGCCAACAAGAAATGCATTAGAAAAACTTGGAAGGAAAAATGTCATTACTACAGCCTAATAAACTTCAAAGTTTCACAAACATGCACAATAGAAACTAAAACCCCATAGTGTTGTGGCTGCATTCATTAGGATTTGTTATGACTTACACTTGTATTATGGAAAGTTTGAGTGTGTAGACAAGAGCAGTGCTGGATTTTGCCTTTTTGAACTGGGCAATTTTCCAGGTTTAAATGCTTCCAGCTCATATATTTGCTTCCCCAGACTTACTGTCTAGCCAGTTAATTTCCCATTCTGTGGAAATACAAAGCTTTTTTTCTGCATGCAGAACCACTCAGGTCAGTTTTCCATTGGAGTATGGCAAACTCCAGTGTTATTTACTCCAGATTTCTGCAGCTGGATCAAGATACTTTCTGAAGGTGCAAACAAAATATAGCTCTATTTACAAAATACATTTTATGTTACAATACATTTGTATTTAGCATTACAGGCTTTAAGTCGGATAACTTTATTTTTTTTCTGACAACCATCTAATTTAAAACAATTCCTCTTTCTCAGATCCATGAACACAATCTGGACTGTAATGAACAGTTGAACAGATGCATTCGATGGGCAGATGCTGTTGTGATTGTTTTCTCCATCACAGATTATAAGAGCTATGAACTACTTAGTCACCTTCACCAGCAAGTTCGACAGTTACATCCAGGAAACAGAGTCCCTGTTGTTGTTGTAGCAAATAAAGCTGATCTCTTGCATATTAAAGAAGTGGAGCCACAGCATGGACTTCAACTAGCAAACATGCTGGGTTGTACTTTTTATGAAGTGTCTGTCAGTGAGAACTACAATGACGTCTTTAATGCCTTTCATGTCCTGTGTAAAGAAGTTAGTAAACAACAGATAACTAGCACCCCTGAGAAGAGAAGAACCTCTCTTATCCCAAGGCCAAAATCACCGAACATGCAGGATCTGAAGAGAAGGTTTAAGCAAGCTTTGTCTGCTAAAGTTAGAACTGTCACTTCTGTCTGAAAGCAAAGTTAAGTGGCGGTTTTTCTTCTCAACTTGTCAAAAAGTTCCAACCTTGGAATGTTAAACAGTGGCACTGTGGAGTACAAGGCAGCGTGAAAGAAGGATGGTTCAGAGGTTCTTTTGAAGTGCTTTAGAAATAAACAGTTGCTTAAAGGAGAAACAGTGCAGCTTGAATGAGCTCCATAAGTGGTTATAGAAAGCGAATGGAACATCAATCTTCTTTTGAAAACCAAACTTTTAAATAATCGAAAAGAAAACCCACAAAACTTTAGTCTTGTTTTCCTAGGATGGGACACAGTTGGCTTGATGTACAACCACATCACTTAACTAAGTTTGGTGACAAAAAAAATACGCTGACTGCAGCTTACTCATTGGAAATAACTATTTGAGTCTTACAGTTGTATGCTTGTTTTCAGTATTGAATGAAGGACAGCATGTCTGTATTTTAATGGCCGTTAAAGCTTGGTTTTAACCCATATATTCAGAAGCACAATTGAGCTTGTTTTGAAAAGTCAGTGTAAAATGAGTCCATGACTGAGTTTCATGACTGTAAAAACAATGCTACAATATTTTTACTAGCTACATTATTACTGAGAGTTAGACCCTGTGCACAATATTTTTGGGTACAAAAATTCTGGTCAAAGTGTATTTTATCACCACAAATAACTTTTTTACTGCCTGAAAAAATCTAATTTTAAAATATGCTCGTTACACTATTGCTGCTTTTCAGATGCAAGTCCTGAGTTGAAATGAAAGTCCTTAGTACTTGTGTAGTGCAAAACCCTTTCCATTTCTCCCCTTCCATCCCATTCTTTGTAGTAGGTATGGAAGCAGCTCACTTTGTCAGTTGAGTATTGCATGACATACAGTTGGCTCTAGGTAGTGAAACTGGTTGGATCATTCTTAACTGAGCCATTCCTCTCCAAGTTCAGTGGGATATTCATTTTAACCACACATAGCAGATGTGTGCATTTTTACATTGAGCCAATGGAGTGTGAGAATATAGGCTAACGGCCTTTATACAAATGCACTTTAAAAAGCCACTTGTGCTTTTGCTTAAACTGTAACTTATTTATTTTGTGTACAATAACTCTTTCTGTGAAGCAGACTTTTTACACTTGCAGTCTGTTTGAGCATTAAAATTTTTTGGAACTGTATATTTTCTCAGTGTTTTTTGTTATGAAAAGAGTTAGGAACAATGAGTGAACTGTGGGGACAAAGCATTGCTTTGTAAGTATCTCTTTCTCTCAATTTCCTGTATACTAACCACTTTTTAAAAATCAACGGGAAGAAATATTGATTAATCCTTATTTTTTTTTTTTTTTTTTACAGGCACAAGTGTCTTGGGTATTGTGGGAAGCAAATGTACCATCTTTCTTAGTTGCCAAAAGTGAAGGGGGTGCTTGACCCTTGCTCTGCCCCAAATCCGTACCCCACATCACCCTTTCCACCAAGCCCTGCCTCTTCCTACCCCACACTATCCCCTAGCCCAAGTGCTTCTACCCTCACTCCTTCCCCCCTCAGCCCTTCCTGTGTGCTGCTAAACAGTTAATCCATAGTAGGCAGGAGGTGGTGGAATGGGAGGAAGGAGCTGGGCAGGGGCAGGAGGCCTGCTGGTATTCCAGAGCACCCGTGGAGTTGGTGCTTAGGGTAGGAAGGAGTCAGAATCTTTTACTGAACATACACTGTCCTTGATGCAATCAAGCAGGAAAAAAATCAAGGCCTTACAAGCTAGGAGTCAGGATCCATCCTTCTGGCATGTAACCCTAATAGTAGGGCAGTGGGGATAATGTTGCTTGGATATGAACTTATTCATGAGCTAAACACCAGCTTCTTCCACTTTCAACTCTGCTGTTAGAAACTGGAAGTATTAGCACAACCTGCACTAGTTTGCCTTAGAGATAAATACAATGCCTTTAAGAATTAAAGTGAATGTGATCAAGGTATTATGGGATATAGTAAATTGGCACAAACCTCTGACTTTATTCCATTCACACAAATCTAGACTGCTGAGCCAGACTGACTGACTGGGACATAAGGATTGTATTATCATACTACAATAATCATGGGGAAACAAAACAGATGAAAAGAGGTGACACCCATCCATAACCATTCTGCGTTCTTAAAAAGGGGCTACAGTTGACCTAGGCCAACTCCCCAGAACCTCTAGCATTGAATCCAATTGTCCTGAGAGATCTACATTCTCTTCATCACCCAACTAGGAGACTGTAACCATTTATCCAAATTAATTTCCAACTGCTTACAAAATGTCACCAAGACTAGCCCTGCTCCAGGATGCTACTAGTCATTGTGTGGCTGTCACCTGGACAAATTGTTTGCCTGCAGAAGGAACGTTCTTGTAATCAACAGGTGAAAGGCCGACCCTGGCAGGCATGTTTCCAATCCCCCATCCCGACCTAGGGTACCCCCTTCCCAATACCAAGCTAAGCATTTTCCATCCATTAACTGCAACAGGGGCATCGCTGCAGCAGGTGTGGCAGGGAAGCAATGTGCAATTATACCAGTCTAGCCAGAAGGTGCTCATACTGTAGTCTCATTTCAGCTTCACTAGTTGCATTAATGCAGACATGACACTAAGTGACTAAGGACCCAGGCAGACTGGCCAAAGTGCCGTGTACAAGCCAAAACCAGGGCAGGTGTCAGGGTTGCAAACATTTCACCTTTCTCCTGATGCTAAATGAGAGCCGGTTCCTGTTCTGGTGCGGGCATGCCAAAAGTGGGGGAGGGAGGAGGAATTCCGGGGGGGATGGAAAAGATTTGAGAGCTGCTGGTCAATATGCATGACCAACTAGACCCCCTTTTTCTTATTCTCAAAGACCCTCTCCCCACCACCTATTTTGCTACAACTAAGATAGGGGAAGCCTTCCAAAAGCAGCAGGTCTCTCATAGTAGCCTTTGACCTCCCTGCTTCCTTGGCAGCATCCTACACCTCGCCACATGCAAAATTCAAACTTCTACTGCAGTGGTGAACTGCTACATCCTGTATCTCGGAGATGAAGTTTGCCTGATGAAGCAGAGGCATCTTCTGAGCTGTTCCTGCTTGTAAAAAACGGGAGGGAACGCAAAGGCTCTCGAATTCGGTTGTGTCTATGTGGCTGGCAGAAGAGAAGGATGAGCAACAGACACCTTGCTATCCACTTGACCTCTAAAGCACTTTGGGGTGCTACCCCTGACCTCCTTTGGAACAGCATGCAGTACCCAGGCTGAATCCCCCCCTCCCCCATAAGATCTGGTTCCTGGCCTTAACTTGTGCTCTACCTCATCCTCCCTCAAAACCTCTGTTGCTAACAACCACCAAAATCACATTTACCCTGCCCTGCCTTCTCTCAAACTAGGGGACACAACCACCAGTCTCCTTTCATCCCCAAAGGCTCAAGGTCTGCCTTCTTGTCCTTGAACAGTAGCCAATCATCTCTCTCCTTTCAGCCCTGGCTGCTTGACTGCAATAGAATGTATACAACAAAGATGAGGGGTTGGTGTGCATGAAAAAGCCAAGATGATGAGTAGGTTTGCATTCTTTGCTTTATTGTTATGTAATTTCAAAAACATCGATATTTGGATAAGGTGAACAGAAAAAGAAGAAATGTCACCACAGAGACAGGCTGTTTGCTGTTATTTCTCTAACTCAATCAACGAGACAGTAAGCTTTTAGCAAAACATATGTGTTTTGTTTGATATGTTACTTGCCCATCAAATACAGTGTAATCTAATGTTTCTATATTCATCATTTAAATCTGTTTCCATAAAGGCCACTTTGTTCATGGTTCAGTGTAATCTTTTGTTCCCTTCTGGCCATGGCCGTGCACTCTTAAAACACAATTAAGGCTTTTCAGGAAAAGGTTACATTTAACACAGTGGTCCCCAACCTTTAGAGGCTGCCGGGCGCCAGGGGGGCGTGGCCGTTCGCCTGCCAGGCGCCAGAGAGTGGGGACACATGCACACCCGGGGGCGGCCCCCCCCACAGCCGCGTGCTCGGAGCGGGGCCCCCCCCACAAGCGCCATGCTCCCAGGGCCGGCACACCCCTGCAAGCGCCGCATGCCCGGGGCCCTCCCCCCAAGCGCCCGGGACCGGCATCCCCCCCCCGCAAGCGCCGCGCGCCTGGGGCTGGCGCCCCCCCCCCTGCAAGCGCCGCGCGCCCGGGGCCGGTGCCCCCCACTGCAAGCGCCGCGCGCCCGGGACTAGCACCCTCCCCTGCAAGCGCCGCGCGCCCAGGGCTGGCGCCCTCCCCTGCAAGCACCGCGCGCCTGGTGCCCTCCCCTGCAAGCGCTGCGCACCCGGCGCCTCCCCCCTGCAAGCGCACGCGCCTGGGGCGTGAGCGGCCAATTCGCGGCGCTCCTGGGGCCGGTGTCTGGCTCCGGCTCCATGCATGCTCCACGTGCCCGGGGCCAGGCCAGCCCCGAGCATTTGGCGGGCGCACACAAATGGCCCCGCGGGCGCCATGGCGCCTGTGGGCACCGTGTTGGGGACCACTGATTTAACAGAACTTACATCAGCTAGTGAGCAAAGGTTAAATAACTAGTTTCTATTTAATCTAGTCTCCTCTGGGCATAAAAAGAATGCTAAAGTAGGGGAGCTTTGCTGTAGATAGAGGGCTTAAAAATGTGCCCCTAAAATGTAACTTCAAATAATCTCTTAGGCTATGTCTACACTCGCGGCTTCTTGCGTGAGAAATATGCAAATGAGGCTAAGCATGGAATATTGCCAAGCCTCATTTGCATACCTAATGAGCCACCACTTTTGCAGGAGAGGCTCTTGCACTAGAAAGAGCTGTCTACACTGCCCCTTCTTGCGCAAGAAAACCCCTCTTGCACAATGCCATTATTCCTGAAAATAATTGGCGTAGCAGGAGTGCGCAAGAAGGGGCAGTGTAGACAGCTCCTTCTGGCGCAAGAGCCTCTCCTGCAAAAATGGCAGCTCATTAGGCATTCAAATGAGGCTCAGTGATATTCCACACAGCCTCATTTGCATATTTCTTGCACAAGAAGCTGCGAGTATAGACATAACCTTAGGGTAGAATGTAGTCTTAACATCCCTGGGTTGAATAAAGTGAGACAATACACTGCATCTTTGTGGCACCAGTGTATTCTGCTACATTTTTATGAATCTCAATGCTGAATACAGTTGGAATCCTCAGCCACTTGTGTTTTTCTCCTCCGAAGATTAAAGCAAAATTTAAAAAAGCAAAGTTACATAACTCAGACAGCTTGCCTTGGTAAAGGCTGTTGCCTAATTATAAATTAAAATCAAAAGCTTTTCCTACCCTTGTGATTCAAAGTACCATTTAAAAGACTATTCTGTTTTTGGACTCCACAATGTATTTGCAAATGGGAATATGTTATTTATTTGCTGTGCCTCAGAGACGCATTCCTCTAGGATTAATAAAGTGAAACATCTAATCATCACAGACCACATGTTCTCCTGTGAATATTGATGCACAGGGGAATGCCATCATAGTGACTCTTCTCATGGGACAATGACTGGGGCAAACAGGAGAGGAAACCAAGGACCTGTGAGAGAGTCAGTACATGACTCACCAGCTTTATTATGGTGGGCTTCTCTCTGCCTCTCCCCAGTCAGCACTAAAGCCATCAGCAGGCTGGTAGCTATTTTACTACTGACGGGACAACGCAGTTTCACTGCTGTGCTTCCTGGCTTCTCTCTGGAGATAGGGTCACAGACTTCACAGGAGTTAAACACTAAGGCACATATGTTTTGCAAGGAACAAAACAGGTCAGGCCTAGGTTCTGCTACCTTTACTTCTATTTTACATTACAAGGAACCCCACTGAAATCAATGGGACTACTATGTGGAAAGTCCCATTCAGTGAAGGTAAATGACTGAATCTGGCCCTTGGCAGTTGTTCCAGAATTACCCCCTTATCTGGGGAATTACTACAGGCAGCCATTGTTTTCTGGGCAATGCAGTGGGGAGGGCCCATGCTAGCACTCCTTAGCGATATCATTCAACAGGGAGGAGCTGAGTGCCAGCTTGACATCATGGAAAAAATGAATGCTTTTTAAGTGCTCTAAGAACCCATTCAATCCACCCTCTTGCAGGCAGCTATCAAATTGCTCAACTCAGTTTGCAATTACAGCCACAATTAGTTTTAGATGAATTCATTTTTGGAAGACTATTGGAAAGCATGACAGGCCAGAGGGTGGTATTTCCAGGGAAGGCAAACCACTTATCTTCTCTGCAGATCTGCACTCTTCAGATGCCTATGTCTGGTTGTAGATGGTCTGTTGCAAACAACAACTCAGGAATGTTAAGTGGTGTCAGGAGTGTTGAGGAGAGCATAATTACCTGAAGACAGAATAAAAAAATACAATTCAGGAGACTAATCTTGTCTGCAATCAGAGCAAGATCTCTAACCACGTTCCATTCATTTACAGAACAGCAGAGGAGTTATTGGCGTCTTATGCTCATTGAGGGTGGCAACTACTGGTCCAATGCTACCACCTGCTCAGCTAACGATTACCTTCAGTGGGAGCAAAACAACCATTACTATCCTACTCCTAATGCATTTGTAGTTTGACTCATTCACCCCACACAGTTCCACTACCAAGGTAGCACAGTGAGTTGTTATGACTCCCATTGTGTTTACTTTTGACATATTAGTTGATCAACCTGCAATTTCCCCTGCCACAGCACTGAATTTTGTCAACAAGTGACTCCAAATTGCAGCTGTTTCTTCTTTGTTTATGCTGAGGGGGAAATTACAGAATGCTCTGCCTTCCTGCTGTGGCTAGTCAATGAAATTCAGTCAACTGTCAGAAACTTGCCACTTGAGACAAGGAACATGGGGTTCCAACCAGCAGGATCACAGTTCAACCAAGGCCACAGTACGGATGATCTTTGTTACTCTCTTTATAAGGAGAAAGTATGCCCCGAATGAAAGGCAGCATCACCCCATTAACCAGAGTTGGTCAAAACAGTTTTGATAAAATCTTTTGCCACAAAGATACTGTTTTGTCAGAACCCAAAGTATTTCCCAGAAACATCTTGGTTCTGACACAATACTTACTGGGAAGGTTTCTCAGGTCAGGGTTGAATGTCTAGTTAGAAACAGAATATAGGAATCCCAGATTGAAGCTGTATTTCCGATTCGGAGCAGGGATTTCAACCTGAATTCTCTCCAATCCCAGACAGATAACCAATGCACAAAGCTTTAGAGTTAGCTTCCCAATCCTACTCCCACCGTCTGGCCCAATGAATATTTAATTCTTTTCACAGAACAGTGCCAACATCCAGCACTGGAACAAAAACAAATTTTGAAAACTAAAGTTGTTCACAACACATAAATGTTTTTCAGCCGGCCTACTCTTTTCATCCTTTAAGCAGCAGAATATCATAAACTGATATTTGTACACAATGCATATTTTTTTTCTTCCCCAAATGATAGCAGGTTTGCATATCCCTAACATGATTTGATTAGCAACTAAATTCCCAATCCTGCTGATTTTATGGCGTGTGTAGGGCTTACTTCCAAGAGAGTCAATGTGATTATTGAGTATAAAAAGCCCTCTGCTTAGCAGTGTTTGTAAGATCAGGCCCAAAGATCAGGGCAAACTGGAGAAGAGGGTTCTACTAGACTCACTTTAAAAATGAATTTGTTTTCTCAATGTAAGATTAAGGGTATTTAGTTTAGAAAAATCCCAAATAAAGAAGTATAAATTATGTCAATTCTAATTTAAATACCAACAGTGAGTGTGCATGCACCTATTTTCTTTTAGTAGTTGATCTTCATTTGCTGTAAAAAAACATGCATACATATGTTGCTATCTGATATTCAAATATTACAGGTGAGTAGAAAAAAAAAAGATCAGATCCTCCAGATCTCCGTAGTACTACATTTAAGCCTCCTCTGCTCCATATTCCTGTCTTTTCTTTCATCTCTTTTTAAATAATGAAAAGAATCTGGAGATAAATTACTACACTTTCTTTTGAGATAACAACCTCCTGTGCGCTTCCACATAAACTACATCAAAATGACACTGATTATCTCTTCTATTTCCCATTGCTTAAGACCAGCTCTGTAATTTGCAGGTGCCATTGTGCCAAAGGCTGCCACTTTTCTATTTATGCTGTAGAGGAACCAGAGTACAGTACAGTTTGTTCACTCCTCTTATGTGCTCCGCTTAATTCTAATACAAGATGATATATTACTAATTTTTTTGTCTATGTATCAACGGGCCAAACCACCACCTCTCACAGATAAAAGCAATTTCATCTTTTTCATATCAGATGTTCAACTGATAAAATGAGACTGCATAAACAAATGAGAGTGATGATTTATTCTGACATTAAGATAGTCTTGCTGCAATCTATTCATGTACACTGATATCAACGGGGGTTTCACCTGTGAATAAAGGACAGCATATGACCCTCTGTTTCTATGGAGAGCAGACAATCCAGTCTTTTGTAGAACTACCCATAATATAAATGCGCAGGCAAGTCTCTTTAAGAAGATACAATTCATTTGCAGATTCTCCCCCAATTTAACATGTGTGGCCTTGTCTGTGGCACTGCTACATTTTGTCATGAGAGTCACCACAAAGTGGCTGGAGGATCACCCCCATGATTCACTACACTGTAATGAGGAGTGCCCCATAAAAAACAGGAAGGTAATAGAAGATTTGTTTAAGAGAATTATGAAACAGAAACCAATTCATTTGGCAAATTAATCATCCCATAAGGCAAACCTTCCATCAGATGGTAGTTGGTAATTCTGGATATCACCAGATATGGCTTGCAAGAAGACACAAGGAAAATGAATTCACAAGCACTGAAGTTTCAGACTACACTGCTCAGACAGTATGATGCAAGCAGCAATACTAATGAAAATGCAGCACAGTACAGGATCTTTCGAAAAAGCCTGCCGTTTTCAAAAGAACCGCATCTAGACCACGGTCATACTTTCAAAATGGCGCTTGTTCAAAAGAGCACCATGATGCAATTATGCAAATGAAGCACGGGATATTTAAATCCCAGCTTCATTTGCACTTTCGAAGTGCCTCATTTACATCCCTCTGCCGACAGAGGGACGTAATCTAGACGTAGCCTGGGTGAAATCCCCTGGGCAATGCTTCCTTTGACTTCAGCGGGACCAGGATTTCACACAATATTTCCAGGTAGAAAAAGAACACAAATCAATCACCCCCAAATGATAATCAGGGGTCAGAACTGTATTTCATAAATAACCATGCTGTGTTACAACTGGTCAGTTTAACGTCTGTCCCAGGGAAGATAATGGAGCAGGTAATTAAGGAAATCATATGCAAACACTTGGAAGGTAATAAAGTGATAGGGAATAGCCAGCATGGGTTTGTGAAGAACAAGTCATGCCAAACTAATCTGATAGCTTTCTTTGATAGGATAACGAGCCTTGTGGATAAGGGAGAAGCGGTGGATGTCATATACCTAGACTTTAGTAAGGCATTTGATACGGTCTCACATGATATTCTTATTGATAAACTAGGCAAATATAACTTAGATAGGGCCACGATAAGGTGGGTGCAAAATTGGCTGGATAACCGTAGTCAGAGAGTTGTTGTTAATGGTGCTAAATCCTGCTGGAAAGGGATAACAAGTGGAGTTCCACAAGGGTCTGTTTTGGGACCCGTACTGTTCAATATCTTCATCAATGATGTAGATATTGGGATAGAGAGTACGCTTATTAAGTTTGCAGATGATACCAAACTGGGTGGGGTTGCAACTTCTTTGGAGGATAGGGACATAATTCAAAATGACCTTAGCAAGTTAGAGAAATGGACAGAGGTAAACAGGATGAAGTTTAATAAAGAGAAATGCAAAGTGCTCCACTTAGGAAGGAACAATCAGTTCCATACATACAAGATGGGAAGCGACTATCTAGGAAGGAGCATGGCGGAAAGGGATCTAGGGGTCATAGTGGACCACAAGTTGAATATGAGTCAACAGTGTGATGCTGCTGCAAAAAAAGCAAATATGATTCTAGGTTGTATCAACAGGTGTGTTGTAAGCAAAACTCGTGAAGTCATTCTGCCGCTCTACTCTGTACTAGTTAGGCCTCAGCTGGAGTACTGTGTCCAGTTCTGGGCGCCACATTTCAAGAAAGATGTGGAGAAATTGGAAAGGGTACAGAGAAGAGCGACAAGAATGATTAAAGGTCTAGAGAACATGACCTGTGAAGCCAGGCTTCATGAACTGGGCTTGTTTAGTTTGGAAAAAAGAAGATTAAGGGGGGACATGATAGCGGTTTTCAAATATCTAAAAGGATGTCACAATGAGGAAGGAGAAAATTTGTTCCTCTTGGTTTCTGAGGACAGGACAAGAAGTAATGGGCTTAAAGTGCAGCAAGGGAGGTTTAGATTGGACATTAGGAAAAAATTCCTAACTGTCAGGGTGGTCAAATATTGGAATAAATTGCCAAGGGAGGTGGTGGAATCTCCCTCTCTGGAGATATTTAAGAACAGATTAGATAGACATCTGTCAGGGATGGTGTAGACGGAGCTTGGTCCTGCCTTGAGGGCGGGGGGCTGGACTCGATGACCTCTCGAGGTCCCTTCCAGTCCTATGATTCTATGTAAGGCATGTTTGAGACCTCACTGAAATAAATAATTTAAAATGAATTTGAATAAATTGGGCATGTTTTTATATTTCAGCTCTCGTCTGTCATTGTTCCATCAATATGCTGGGACTACGGTAAACAAGGTGCAGGTACATAGATTGCCACATGCCACCATACTCTGCTGTAGATTGGATCTCTGAAGTTTGTATGCATGCATGTATAGACATGTTGGCATCTGGTCAAACATTTGTGGGTTGGTAGTGATGTGGCACACAAGAAGGGGCTAAAACATCCATGTTTCCTCTTTCGTTTCTTATATTTTTAAAAGCCATTCTTGTTAGTTCTGTTGTTTCTGTTTATTCCATATTTAGAGGGTGTTAAAGGTACCAGTTCATTACAATTATGGGTGGTATCTCTAGTGAAGTGGTATGCAGAGCTATTCAGCTTCACCCAAAACCAAATGAGGCCTGAAATACACTATTCTCTTTTGTGTCTCACAATGAAAAGAGATTAACCAAATGTTCCTGTAACTACACTAAAATATATAATTTGCTCATACAGATAAAAGATATGTTTCAAATTAGTCAGACTTAATTCTCATTTATCTAAACTGCAAATAACTGCTGGAACAACTGGTGGAAAATTGACCTGCTGACAGGTTGACTATTGTTTTATAAAACGCTTTACTTTCACATTCCCTCCGCAACTCTGGTTTAAAAGAAGTGCCAATAATTAGTGCAAATGTCAGGTTTTTGTTTAAGTAAAATGGAATGGCGAGGCCAATGTTTTCATCTTGCCCTGCTGTCTGAAATTGATCGTCTGAACGTCACAAAAACAGCTCTGTTAAACACTGGCTTGTGGTAGATGAATGCCTGGCTCTTTGAATAGAGAATAATCCCAAACAGGTGGCATGTATTTACAGCTGAACTCTAGAAATCCAGGTAAATCCAACTAACTCAGACACTTTTATATGCAAGAGACTCAGTCATTTCTTTTCTTCCTCCCCTCCTCCTCTCAGAACGCTCCTCTAAAGCTCTTTAGCCCCTAATGTAACAATTTTATACAAAGGCAAGCAGCAGAAAAAGCTGTGGCAACTCTAAATTCTTTGGGAATCTGCCTCAAAGGGTGACCTGCCGTGAGGGTCAACCAAAGCAAAGCAGCACCAGATTCCATGTCACCACTGTCAAATCTCAATCCCTTTTAGCCAAAAGCCTTCTTGCATAGTTTTACACCATCTCTCTCATTAACTGTGTGCTTATTTATCAAGCTATTTTAATACATTTAGAGTCTGGCTTAACTTGTCCATCAGTACGTCACAGCTCAGTCCCTGCTCTGGACAGCACAGAATTTGACTCACTGTGTTAAGGAGATAAGTGAGAAGCTAATTGGGGAGAAACATGCTATCAGATAGAAAAAAGTGTTCTTGGAATGGGCATTTAATCTTATAAAAATATTGAGTTCTCAACTCAAGGATGCTGTTAAAGTGTGGAAATCATGCTATTAAGCCAGAGGCAGGTCTGCCTTAGTTGGCTCCATTTTGCTGAAGACTTTTCATTAGTCAGAAATGCAGGAATTAAAACAAGAGAGTGGATAGTCAGCCTTTGGAACAGGACTTATGTTTAATGACACAGGCAGCTTGTTATGGAGTAGGGATGTAATAGTGTAGTAGATTAACCAATAAACAGATAAGTAAAAGCTTATTGGTTAATGTTATAGACTACACACATTTCCCCCTTCCCAGTAAATTTTTAAGCAGGCTGGCCAGCAGCCTAGTTCAGTCTTGGATAGCGCCGGGTCTGGGACCTACCCATGCTGTGGCTCTGCATTTGAAGTGTTTTAGGAGCCAGGAGGGCAGGCAGCCCAGCTCAGTTCCAGCTTGTGCCAAGTCTGGGAGCTCAACCCCGCCCTAGACAGGGGCTGCTGCCACCCCACACTGCTGCCTCTGTATCAGCCGATCCATGAGGGGAGCTGGATGTTTAACTGGCTCCCCTCACAGACCAGTTCCCGCCTTGCCTCTGTCAGCGTGGAGTGGCAGGGGGCTCCTCAGGAGTGGGGCCAGAGTGCACTGGCTGCTGGGCCCACCCTCGGGGACTATAGAATAGCCGACTAACCAAGAAGAATTCATGATGTTAATTGACTATTCAATTAACCAATATTTAACATTCCTATTTATGGAGTGTTTCTCTGCATCCCTCTTGCAGCTAAAAGGATCACCTTCTGTGCCTGCCTCCCCACTCCCAGGAGAAATCCAGCTGTTCCCATACACCTTCTTCCAAATGAAAAATTATCAGTATCTTAGACCTTGCCAGAAGCAACTTCTGCCCTTTCCACTCCACTAGGATGTGACTGTAGTGAGGACTAGTCAGATAGACTTTTTGTCCTCTCACTCAGGAAACCCACGCCACATGGAGCTAAACTCTCTCAGAAGCAGACAGTGTGTGGAGCAGCAGACCTTCAAGATGCTTTCCAACAGTTTTCCCTTCTCCTTTACTGACTGAGCCCAAAGCTCTTTCCAAGTGTGGGCAGGGTCAATGAACGGCACCTTTGTGCCAGGGGCATGTGGACAGATGAGAGAGGATGGGTCAGGGGAGGAGGCTGGTTTGGAGACAGAATGCTACAGGGAATGGAAGGAATATTTGAAAGGCTGCCTATGTGGTTGTTTATGGACTTTGTCCATCTTGTTTATTCAGCTGTAAATTCTTTGAGATGGGCGTCTTTTACTATGAGGGATGGGATGGCAGCCAGGTTGTCAACTTAAGCACAGCATGCTGAATTGCAGGTGGCAAAGGGGAAATTGTAAACTGTAAAGTTGGAACAAACTCTTACAGAAAATGTTTTGGGATCTGAGGTCCATGCAAAGCAGATAGGAACTTGATTTTTAAGGTCTCATCCTGACTTTCATTAAACAACAAAGAAACCATTTAGCCTGTATAGAAAGATGAGAGGCTAAGCCAGCCCTGCAATAACTCAACCCTGTTGCTGTGTAGAGAGTCAACTCAAACCTGACTATGAGAAGATGGCTCTGCTTGGGGCACCCTCGTGTGGCAGGTCATGGCGTGACAAGTGTGTCTGCCTCAGTTTCCGAGTTGCAAAGGCAAACTGTTTCTCTTAGCAGCAAATTCAAACCCTTTTTATTCATATAAAATGCCGCAGTCCTTAGCTCCCTCCTAAAGACAGTTCTTCTCAAAACCCCGAAGTAAAACAAGGCTAGCCTTCAATCCCGTTCAAGGGTCATCACTCTCAGGTCACCCACCCGCTTTGCCCAGTTCATTTAGCCCGTTACAGCACACACCCCTTCTACAGACCTTCTACCCAATAGTTCCTGAATCCACTTCTCTAGCATGAATTTTCTCTCCTGTAGCCCACAGAATTCTGTTCAGGGTTCCATTCAACCAGGCCTCCCTGCTTGACACTCCTACCACTGCTCAGGAAATGTCCCTCCACATGACCAGCCCCTTGTTCTGGGCTCAAGTTCTTGCAGCCTCTCAGTCAGGCCCGCTTGCCACAGTGTTTACATTCAGCCAGACTCTGCCTGGAAGTCCTGCCCATGCTCCTGGGATCCACACTCCAGGATCACACTCTTCACTCTCCTTTTGCGCGTACCTTCTCCTAACTTTCCCTTCTTCCAACAGGTCTCTGCCAAGGTTCCCTCTAAGCTGTGCCACAGAACGGCCCTACTTAATTGGCCTAATCCAGCCAGGGGCTTGGGGCTCAGGGCTCCGCACACGGAGCTGCCTGGCTGAAGGAGGGATACTTCTCCCTCAGCTACAGCAGCAGCTCCCTGCTGAAGACTTAGTCAGGCAGCTCCATGCGCAGAGCCCTGAGCCCCTGGCGAAGTGGTAGGGTTGCCAGATGGTTTAACCAAATATACCGAACATCCCCCCGCCCCTCTGCAAAAAAAAATTCTGTTGGGAAAAAAAGGGGGAGACCAAAGTTGTTGAGAAAAAAACCCCAAGAGTTGTTAAACAAAAAAAATTTAAAAAACCCAGCATGGCCCCTTTCAGAAATGCTTTTGAGGCTTTTTGGCCCATCCGCCATCTTGTCTTCCTGCTCCGGGCCAGATAGCTCCCCTGCGGATAGGGTTACCGGGTATCTTCAGAAAAAATACCGGACACACTTGATCGGGGGGAGTGGAGCGGGGCTGGCCCATGGGGGGGGGGGAAGGGAGGGGGGACAGGCAGCAGGGCTTGCTGGGGTTGGGGGCAGCGGGGCTGGCCGCGGGAGATTGGAGGCGGCAGACAGGAAGCAGGGCTGGTCGGGTGGGGAGGTCAGGGGCAGCGGGGCTGGCTGGGGAAAATCGGGGGGTGGGGGGGTCAGGGGGAGTGGGGCTACCCGGGGGAGATTGGGAGGAGAACCAGCTGGCAGGAAGCAGGGCTGGCCGGGAGGAGTGGGGCTGGTTGGGAGGGGTCAGGGGGAGTGGGGCTGGCTGTGCGGGGAGCAGGACTGACCTGGGCACATGCAGATCCGAGGGTGCTGCCTGTCCCATGCACGGTCCTGGCGAAGCACGAGCGAGTCCGGCTACCGCTCCATAATGCACTTGAACAGTGCGCAGGAGCATGGACAGGGCTTCTCCTCCTCCCAAGCTGTCACTCCTACGTCAGACACTCCCAGCACCAATCGTGCCCCTCCTCCCAGCCACTCCCCTCGCCCCCGCCAGGCTTCTGTCGGGCGCCCAGCTGGAAAACCAGGAAATACCAGACATTGCACATGTCCAGTATTTTCTGTTTTTTTTACCGGACAGAGGGCCCAAAAACCGGACTGTCCCATTGAATACAGGACACCTGGCAACCCTATCTGCAGAACCAGGTAAGCACCCGGGATTTTCGCCTCCTGGCCAGGAAAAAAAAAATCAGAAAATAACGGACATTTTAGGTGTCCAGTATTTTCTGAATTTTTTTTTACTGGACAGGAGGAGAAAATACCAGACTGTCCGGGTTAATACTGAACATCTGACAACCCTACTAGGCAGGGCTGATTAAGCAGCTGTGGGCTGTGCTGCAGTGCAGTTTAGATGAAACCTTGACCTCTGCACAGGCTCTCTTCCAACTCATCAGGAGTTCCCCAGTTTTGGCCAGTCTTCTCCAACAACCTTTTGCTCTACTCATATAGCTCTCTGTAACAGCTCACTGCTGCCACTGTCAGGAACTCTCTTTTCCTGCTCAAGCAGCTCTCATCTGCCCCTCTCTGCTTCTATCAGGTTGCTCTGTCTTACTAGGTCTCTCTCCCATAGAGCCCACATGCCCTGTTTTAAGCCCCAGTGAGCAATTATTGGTGTGCTGGCCTTCTCTCGCGTAAAAAGGGTCAGAATCACTTTGATAGGAAGGTCTCTAATACAAACTGTGAGACCCCTAATCCCAGCCATTTTCTTTCTGGCTGAGGAGAACTGAATATTTTGGAAAGGCAGTCATTTCTGCTGCATTTGGTAGGACTGCTACTTGCAGTTGAATTTGTGCATGTAGATTCCCAAGCAAATCTTTATTCACAGAAAATTGCATGTGCAAATTCTGAAGTCCTATGGAATGTTCTGAGCCTCACGTAACAAATTTTAAGTAACTTCCACCTGAAAGTTGCTTGCCTGCAGATGTTTCACAACAGACACCTGACACCATTATTTTCCAAATTTCTGTGTGTGTGTTCTGTACCAGGGCAGTATTCAGTGCTATAAAAAGCATTTTCTTTGTTATTCTTCATTTGTCCTTCATTACTTTAGACAGGAATCCCAGCATTTAAGGTTTCGTACCTGGATACCAGGTTTGTGTGCTGATATTAGGTCCCTCACCATTCTGACCTCAGACACTGTCACACCACCAACCATATACAAAATCAGGAGAGGATGATCCTTGGGGTGAGGACGACTCACCTATAAAACAACAGAAAGCATTATTCACATTGCATCCATTTATTTTGAAATACAAGTGTTCTTGACTACAAAGCTGCACGTGGCATATGATAAACAACATAATGCAATGGCTATTTATGACTGATAGAGATGGAGTACTGAAGGATCAAAAGGAAACTCTGAAGTGATTTTTTTAAATGCTGTTTTCTCTGGAAGTTGGATAGAAAATTAAAGAGATGCTGGCAAGTTAAAAGTCACTGGAACAATATGTAGATGTGGCATATTCACAGGTCTCACTGAGGTCAAAGGGAGTGTGTGTGCTTAGCAGACCTTAGAATCAAGCCAATGACTTTCAATAGATCAAATGTGCTTACATACATTACCTTATATTGTGGAATCTGAATTACAAGTGTCTAATGTGCTTTGTATCATTTAGATGAATTACCCTTTGCAATTCCTCCAGCATAAACACATTAGTCCATCTACTTTAATTTAAAAATCAGACTTCAGACAGTTTTAGTTTAGTTTTCTCCTGCAGTAGAACAACACTGCAGTGTTTGGGTTGCAACCACTGGTTAGGACATTTAAGAGCAAACAAAATACTGTTTTCATTTAAAAATAAACAAAACAAAGTAAGTATTCATCTTTATCTTCATTGTTTACATTTAGCACATTCTACTGGTGCAATTAGCTTGCTTATTTTGCTGTTTTCTACAGTTATGTTTTGATAGGAGTCGTTCATTGAGATCATCCTGGGGCAGACTCAGCAATCCCTCTTCTTGTAACATCACATCCCTATGCATGCGGCTCCAGACATTTGGTTCTGAGGACTGAGAAGAGCTTAATTTGTTTTTTTCGTTGTTTTTGCCAACCTTCAGTCTATATAATGAAAGTAGCAATCTATGTGTAGGCGGAGCATGGTTCCATTTCCTTTCACCACCCACAGCTTCTCTCTGATCCTGATGGCTCCAGCTCCCCGGAGTACAGCTCCTCCTCTATTTTCTATTGTGCCTCTCTTATATTTAGTCCTTGGGCTGTTTCTTTGCCAGCAATCCAATTCATGATTTCCCTTCTGGATCTGACTGGCAGTCTGCAGAAGGGGAGGCTCCCTCTGAGGTTTTTCCCTTTGAAACTAGCAGGAGGTTTCCAAGCTCTCCAAGCAAAGTGCCTTTGATAAACCGGTGGGTTCAATCAAGTGCTGCTCCCAGGTGCAGAGCTGTTGGGCTCATCAGGGGTTTGAAATTAGGGCAGATAATTTACATACTGCCAGTGCCTGAACAGGGTGTCTGTGTGTGATGTTTAGTCTCCTAGCCTTCCCTCATTCATCTTTATTCTGCGGGCAGCAGAAGCAAATGCAATTGTCACATAATCATGTCTACCCCCCAATTCAAGAACTTCATGCAGCTCCTTTCCAGTGAAACCCACAATCCACCAGTAGGTCAATATAACTCATTTTTCCCTACACACAGGTTTTCCCTAATTTCCCAGGGCAGCACAATGGCTTCATAAAATGCATTGCTATCCATAATAAAATACCAAATCCATTCTTATTACAAATAGTGTAAGGAGTTCAAGTAAAGTGTAAACAGTTGAATAAAAATTGGCCCAATAGGATCATAAAATTAGCTTAAGTGCTGGAGAATTACAAGGAGTTTACAGTGAACTGCATGGGCAACTGCCACAACGCTGAAGAACAAACTGTTCATAAAGCTGGTAAACATGAAGACTGGCCAACCGGCTGTGCTAGGGTACTCCTATGCAGTACAAGAACTATTAGTTGTCAGCCGAAAGGCTAGCAATGAATAAACTTTACATGGCTGCTTCTTACTTCCTAGTGTTATTTTAGCTGACACACAGAATAAAGATGATGATCAAAAAGTAAGATTCGAATAATTTATGCTTCAGATATTCACCTCAGAATGTCCTCCTTAAGAAATTCATCTGGGGACTAAGAAACTCATTGTAAACATGTATGTACAAAACCTACAACTTATTAAAAGGTTACTAAATGTAACCTTTCACAGATATAGAAAAGGAGAAAAAATTTGACAAATCATTTCCATCAGTCAAAATAAGCTTCTATCCAAACACATGGTTCATATCTAAAATGTATTATTTTTCAGAAAACTAAAATTTAAACCACAAATTCCAGAAATGCATATTAAAAAATACCAACTATTAGACATGCAAGCTCTAAATTAAATTAAAGTTGTCATGAAAAGGGCTTGGAACCTGTAATTTTATTATACTATTCACAAGTGCTTTGGAGGAGGACAATACTTTGAGTACAAAATATTTGTGTTAGGAATGTGGGTTTCTGCCAACATTTTTCCATTTGATAATACCACCACCCAAGGCTCTCTCTTTTGATGAGACTAGCTCCATGTGGCTAAACACAACCCAATTCTGTGTTACAGAAGAATAAAAATGAACCATAACAAAAAGCAACATACATTCTGTCATGCTGCTACAAACTATGCTTAGTTAAGATTGGAGGGTTTTTTTAACTCTCTCAATATAGCACACGCTCTTCACCAGTTTATTTCATGAGGTTTTCAAGTCTTCAAAAACTTGTTTTTTAATATGAAATGTCAATGACCCCCCAAAAATTTTGCAAATCACCTACAGAAATACACTTCAAAACATCCAGATTTAGAAATTTTGCAATAGAAAAATAATTAGAGCTCAAGATGGCAACCACCGTTGGTAATTTTGGTTGGTGAAGAGAAGACAAAGACGACAAGGCAGCACTCAGAAAGTCTCCTCTCAGAGGCACATGCAGAGATGCATGCTTGGTAAGATGGTTATAAAAGTTGCCAGGGACACACGCACTTTGACTCAACCTCCAGAGGTAGCCTGGTATGATAGAAATACATACCAGGCCCAGGTCTTGCAAACACCATGGACAAGATGTATAACTTGTCATCACAAATGTGGGCAGATAAAGGACGAGAAAAGAGATTATAGTGCAAGCATGACGCTTACGATTACGGGCATTATTGATGTAGTATGGCAGCACAGCAGTTCCCAACTGCCGGTCCGCAGACTGGTGCCAGTCCGCGAACCGCTGGCTGCTGAGCACAGTGGTTCTGGAGGCTAGGGCTGGGGTACTCTACATAGCACCTCCCCTCCTGCTGCAGCTGTTGGGAGAGGTGTGTCCTACCCAGCCTCTCAGCCAACCAGCGGTGGGCAGGGGTGGGGGTCTCCTCTCGGACGTGGAAGAGCGTGCACGGCAGAAGGTCTGCGTGGAGCCCAGCATGGCTGCTGTGACTCAGGCAGCAACGCTCAGATGATGGCTGGGAGGCAGCACAGGGTGAGGTGGGGGGGGTAGGGGAGCTCTAAGGGCTGGGTGGCTGGCACTGGGGGACTCTAAGGATGAAGCTAATACTGAAGATGTGGGGCTCTAAGTGGGGCTAGTAGTGAGGGGGGCATCTGGGGTGGGGAGCTGGCACTGGGGGGCTCTGGGGCAGGGCTAGTAGTGAGAGGGCAATGAGAACAGGGCTGGCACTGGGGCACACTGGGGATGGGGCTAATATTGAGGATGGGGGGCTGGCACAGGGAGATCTGAGGGGTTGGGTGCAGTGGGCTCTGAAAACAGGAGGCTGGCACTGGGGGGTCTGACAGTGGAGGGCTGGCACTGGGGCATTTGGGATGGGGAGTTGGCACTGGGGGGCTCTGAGGGTGAGAGGCTGTTGGGTGCTGGGACTCTGAGATCAGTGGCTGGCTCTAGGAGTAGAGGAGGGCTACAGGGGTTCAGGCTAGCACTGGGGGGCTCTAGGGGCCAGGGCTTTTTTACCGCCTATTGGCAAACCACTGACAAACTTTTGGTGAACTTGTAATATTTGCATATTTGAATATTCATTATTTGTATAATGAATATGCAAGTGAAATGGCCACCAACATTTTGTGAATGGGTTTGCCAGTCTGTGGTATTAAAAAAAGGTTGGGAACCACTGTTCTGTGGAAAGTAACTGTCCTAGGCAGGTGTGAACTGAATGAAGAGCAAGTCCTTTTGCACGTGGCAGTATAGTCCAGTAGGATGGCATGCTACGAGACACGGAAGAGCAGGGACTGTTTTTTGGCTGGAATCTTAACCCGTAACTCATCAAATGCCACTTGTTTGACACATCACATAAGGACAACGAATTTAAGGCTTCTTGTGAAATAATCATGGAACATGACAGTCATGGAAAAAAAGGGGGGTAAACTGTGAAACGTCTCCTATATGATGAATCTGGCTAACTGTTTCATTCAGAATCTCTCACATAGTAATGAAGCACCTTGCCAACCAGCCACAGGTGTAAGCAACATGCACAGGAGAAAATGGAGGGATGCAATGACAGTTTTGTGTCCATGAAATATTCATACATGCACATCTGTTATGCATTTATATTTGCTTTATATTACTAGCAGATTTACAGGCATTTAAGGTGGTAAGTGTATGTTGCTGAAAGACCATAAACTTAAAAGCCTAGAATGACTCAAACATAGCAAGTTTATTTATTACATTACTACAAGGACAAGTGAAAATATACAAGATTTTAAAAGTTGCCTCTCTCACAGACAAAGGTGCGTGACTTAAAAATGTTTATTTAATATGAAGTTAAATTAAAAAATGTAAACATGCAACATTTTCAGTAGCCAACTTCCTCTGTTTATAGCCCTCTACTAGAGCCTCCCTCAGTTGAGCTTCCTCCTCAATTAAATCAGGCTCTCCTTTCAGAGAACTATGTTAATTGGCCTTTCAGACTAACATTTCTGAGCTTGTGTCAGTGTGGCAAAGCTCCAGCTATGCCCTGTGGGCCTTGCACTATTGATGGACAGTGTTGGCCTCAGAGGCTCGCTGTGGCCCTCCACATGGCCTCTTTCTCTTTACTAGAGGCAGGAGACACAGCCTACTGAGCCATACTCATTACATGCTTGTCCATAAATTTGGGGTAAAATCTCCTCTGGAGTCCTCATCTACCTGCTCGAGGAAGAGGTTGAGATGTTGTGGGGAACCCAGACCCAACCACTACTCTGGGCTCCAGCTCAGGTACCTCAATGCAGCAACAACAGGCAGGGTCACTGCCACCCACAATCTGGCAGCCTTTTCCTGGGCCACCTCCCCAAACGATCCCTCCCAGTATGTTTCCTTTGGTGCCTGCTCCTCAGTCCTCAGCTCACACCCACACCCACACCCACACATCTTCTGCACACAACACTTCCTGTCCTTCACTCTTTTCCTTCACCCCCTTCCTTGCTTAGGGGAGACCTTTTATGGCTGCAGGTGTCTAATTAGCCTGTGGCTTCTAGAAAGTTCTAATTGACTCCAGGTGCTTGCCTGATTATGCTGGACTTAGGTTTGGCCTTTTTTTTTTTTAATACTCAGGAAAGAGAAAGCTGTTCACCCAAGCTGGTGTTGGTCTGTCACCATAGGATACACTCTCCATTATACACCTAGACAACAGCTTACTGAATATTTCTCTCCATTCACATTGTGTCTCAGGGCTATATTTATTCTGGATCAGAGGTGAAGTCAATCCCGTGTCTCTTCACCACTGCCCTTCACTCTGTTTATTTATTACAGATAAATAGCCAACTTAGGAAATGCAGATACCTGGAATGCTTGTTCTGCACAAAGACATAAATCAGAGCTAAAGCTCTCTGATGAATTAAGTGCAGATTGCCCTTGTCTGATTTGATCACCTCATAGGCATTCTTCAAATCTTAAATGTCTATTCATACAAATACTGTATAAGAAAGGTGACAAATAGTGCTCTTTGCTTCCAGAGTGCACAGGCAGTCTAGCAGGACAGCTCTGTGTCAGGGTGGCCTGTACATTCAGGACTCATGAGTGGCTGAGCAAGGCAACTAAATCTTGTGCAGCCTTCCTGAGGTTCTGGTGTATGTGTGTTAAAATCACCCTCATGACATCTCATGAATGCATGCCCCTTTGTAGGCACTGAGTTTGTGCGGAGGAGTCTGGGAGGGATTCTGCAGCTGAATAATGTGAAGCTGCACACGCAGGGACTCTTGCTGTTCACTGAAACGGAAAGGGAGCACTCCTCTGCTTGCACACATGTCTCCAGGGCATTGCAAAGGCAAGGGAGAGCATCTGTTCACCAAAGAAGGGCCTGTGAGGAAGTTTCAGATAAAACTTGAGCACATCTCACACAGCGCCTACCAAAACAGCAGCCCCTCAGTAGCTCTCTTGGCAATGTCAGGAGAGAACTGATGGGCAGACTGAACTGTCTTCTCAGCCATGGAAAGGACACCTCCAGACGGGGCAGAGAGCCCCCAGGACAAGTGGGGAAAAGGAAGTGGGCAGGGGCATGGGTGAGCATATGTGAGGAGCTCTGCACTGCCTGTGCTGTTCTATGGCTAAATAGAGAGCACAGTCTCCAGGCCTTTCAGTCCTACATCTTTCACCTAGGTTAAATTTTACAGAGAAAAGAAATACTATGCTGAAATAATGAATTTGTTTCCCAACACTCCCCTTTCTCCTTTTCTTCAAAAGAAGAGAATTCATGTGGTGTCCCTCTTTAATCTCCCCTTATTTCTTTGCCTCTCCATCACTCAAATATTTCTGTAGCAAGAAATGAAAAAAGTGATGCTGTTGGTACAGGATGGTGCTGGCAGAGTAGGATCTGCCAGGAGAGAAACCAGGTCATGAGAAGAGAAAAGCTTTCACTCAGATTACATATCTCTGTATTAATTGTTGCAAATGGAAAAGGGGATAATATCTTGCCAAGCTAATAATGGCATTTTTAGTGTGTGTTCTTCTTTGCTGTGCTTTGAAGTACAGTTTTGCTTTCAGATCATCTATCTTGTGCTGGGGAAATTAACCCCATCAGTGATCCCCTCTGGTTTTTGCTCTCTGACTGTGAGTTGCTGCATTGCAGTAACACCTCCTCTCCCCCACACCACCCTAGTCACTGGCCAAAGGGGAAGCTGAACACAGGAATCCATCTCTGACGAGTCAGCTCACTTTTTTGGAAGAATGACTGTATCCTGGAGTAGCACAGCACACAGCACCAACAGGAATGGCAAAGTTTGGAACCCAAGCACAGATGCTGCCATTTAGGCCTTTTTTCCAAGGCCAAGTTACATCATAAAGTGCCCTACTACAGTGATGTTTGTGCCTCAGTCAGTGGGGGAGGGGGGGGGAGGAGGCATTTCTCCAGGATTAGTATTTTAAACAAGAAAAAGTTAATTAATAAAATAAGAAAGTAATTAGAAGAAGTTGGGGGTTGATGCATGGAGACCAATCTTCCCAACAGCATTCTCCCATCCAGTCTCCCAAGCAGCTGTTGCAGCTATTTATACAGCTCTTACTTGAAGAACTCGTGCATAGGGGCAGGGAGCACTCACCCGGAGTTAATCCTTTCTTTACTGATCAAATACTGCTGCTGCACCCACTCTTGGCCCTGGCACCGGCTCTGTCCACTGCCATGCGGACCTAATTCCAGCTCGTGCCACCACCATGCGTCCCTTGCTCCAGGAATGGGTTCATTTGCCATTATGTAGCCCCTAGCTCTGGGACCGGTTCTGGCCACAGCCATGTGGCCCTAGCTCCGAGACCGGCAAAGACTCCAGCTCTGGCTGTTGCCACATGGCCCTAGCTCTAGGACCAGCCTCATTTGCTGCTATGCAGCCCTAGCTCCAGGACTGGCCACGTCTGCTGCCACGCAGCCCTAGCTCTGGGGCCAGCCCCATCCACTGCTACGCAACCCTAACTCTGGCTGGGACGGGCTCCGTCTACCACCACGCAGCCTGTGGCTCCAGCCGCAGTTCTAGCAGCCACCATGCAACCCTGGCCCCTACTCTTCTGGCCACTGCCACCAGCTTACCTTCCACATCGTGGAAGCAGAGTGCTGCAGTGTGGCTCTGTTGATGAGGTAAGCAGGAGTAAAATATTTTGTGTGTACCCACAGAGACACGCACCTTAGAGAGAACCATGCTGGAGACTACACGTGTTTTTAGAAAAAAAATTATGTTCCTGCTTCAAAAATAAAAAAACAACCCCTCCCCCCAAATAAAACTCCAAGGAAATACAAATCAAATACATGCAGACCTGAATTACAGGGAAACCTTCAGGATATAAAACCAGTCATTTCAAATATTGTGTGTGCACCAGTTCATTTATACATGTTGATAGCGGAATATCTGTTCTTGTTCTTTCTTTTTTGGAGTTGCAGCAATGGATTGTTTTTTAGAAATCACACAGGTATGGAAAGATCTTCCAGAAACAAAGAACTGTGGGTCAGTTTTCAGGTCTGTCAACCCTCACATCGTGTATTTTTATAGACAGTAACTTTACCATCAGGGTTCTGAGTATAGTGGAAGCTGCTGGGTGCTAGCTCTGGCTACTTCATTTTGGCACCTAAATTGGCAGCTGGCTCTTTTGAAAATGCAGATGCAATTGGGGGGCAGAGAAACGAACATCAGGCACAGGTATGTTACACTTTGGGATTGATAACAACTTACTCTATACTAACACAACAAGAATCCCTCTTATAAACTGATAGCAAGTACAAAGCATTTTCGGCACAGGTTGGGGGGCCTTATACTCAACTCTGACAATTGTATTTGCCTGTCTGTATTTAACACAATAACTTTTGAATGGCACATTTGATTGCAAAATTTCAGTGAATGTTCTAGGCAAGGCAGAACCTCTTGCTTTTGGGAACATTGGAAAACTGAATGAGGGAAAATAGAAACACATGGAGCTCCTGACAAGGACAAAGGCAAACACAGTTGTGTACCACTTCCTGGGTAGCTGGTAGAAGACAACCATATAGAATATCAGCAGCTGAGCTGTTTAATTATGGAGAGGTGCAGATTTTATATATGAACTTGGAATGATCACTTTACCTTCATGAACATACTGAATCCAGTTTTCAGAAGATCAGTGAGGCCTGCAGATATGTGTTCAATATCAACAGGGTCAGGTCGATCAGAATTGAATATCTCCTCTACCACTTGCTTCAGCAATGGCTTGTACGTGGCCTGCAAAAGTAGAACGTGAGCTGAAAATAAGATTGCCTATGCTTGTGGCTAGTTGTTTTTCTTAGAATTTAATTTGTATTAAAGGAAACAAAAACTTTTGTCATGGATACATTTACAAGGTTGAAGCAGCAACTGCATTTGCAACACTACATACCAAGGATATGCACAGAATTCCCATGTAATTGAAAAGACAGATACAAGCTATTTTTATCCGGGTGCTGTGTGTACTGTACGTGAAAAGGGAGGCAAGGAAAAAAGTGTGAAGATTATTGTGGGAGAAGAGGTCAAGTGGCTAGTCAAGGCTGTTATTGTTAGCAAAGTAGAGTGCATGGGCTTAGGTTTCTCTGAAACCCAAAGCTCCTTTAGGGTCATACAGAGAGGGCAGAGCACTGTCACCAAATCTGCAGGTTAGCTCAAATCCAGAAGGCAGAATTTCATGCGGCTTTGTTGAACACACAAATCGAAATGAGTATTCTGACTAATTATTTTTAAGAGCATTTGAAACAGGCTGTCCTGGCTGCTAGAGAAGGGCATGTCACATAATGTGTGAAATGACAATTCAGCCCCTATGCTTCGGTGAGGGAGAGCTGTAGGAGAAATGATAATGCACCTCTAGCTCTCCCTGCCAGCCACTCTTGCCTCTTACCTTCACAGGAGAACAGGGACAGATTAAGACAATATGGGCCCCTAGGCCCATAATAACCTAATCATATGCAGCCGCCTGCCAGTCTTTCCTTCCAGCTCAACCCTCCATCTGAAGTGATAGTGGAAGGGGCAGAGGCCTCTTTCCCCTGCAGGTGTGGCAATCAGGGCCTCCATCATTTTGGACACAGCAGGGGCAACAACAGGGGTTACCTGTCCCACACAGTCAGGGGCCACTAGTGGGAATCCCTGCACTTACCCAGCAGTCAGTTAGGGTATGTCTACACTACCCTCCTAGTTCGAACTAGGAGGGTAATGTAGGCATACCGCACTTGCAAATGAAGCCCGGGATTTGAATTTCCCGGGCTTCATTTGCATAAGCGGGGAGCCGCCATTTTTAAATCCCCGCTCATTCGAACCCCGTGCCGCGCGGCTACATGCGGCACGAACTAGGTAGTTCGAACTAGGCTTCCTAGTTCGAACTACCGTTACTCCTCATGGAATGAGGCTGTGTTGCTGCAGTGTTTTTAGTACAGACATACCATGAGTCTGCTGTTTGTGAGGTCTTGGCAGAGCCCCACCAGAGTTAGTGAGTCTTGGAATGAACTCATCCCTCAGAGCTATTATTTTAGATTGCTGGCAAACTCATGCAGATGTCACTGTATTGGTGAACATGTGTCTCATGTTTTCTTCACAACCACGACAACTAAAAACCTAGTTTTGTTTTTCTAAACGAAAGCTCAGATTCTGATGTAGTCTCCCACATGAGAAGATGGAGGAAAAGGCCCCTTCAGCTCCATTGTCTTCAGGGCATGGCCAGATGGTCCCCTCCCAGAACTTCAGGGTTAGCTGAGTGGCCCATCCTCTACTGAAAGCTGGTCAGCTCTGCCTGTTTCTACCCCCACTCCTGACAGCAACTGCACATCCAAGCACCCCTCTTGCTCCTGCTAAAAGCTACACTTTTAACTTCTATAGCCTAGATCACACAAGGTGAAATTGGACCAATGAGTAACCTTGTTTGATGGCTGAATCTTGAGTACACTCTGGGATGGTCTGGGCTTTCGAGTGTTAAAGAGTCAGTACTGGTGGAGTATTGAAAGATGTAGATCATTTCCTGTTTCCCCCAAAGATACTTATTTAGATTTAGGGTGCACTGAGCCTATTGGTCTTCTCTTGAAAAGGACAGAAAGAGGAAGGAGTTGACAGCTGCCCTTGAAGACCCAGGAAAAGGGCAGCAAAATACCCTGATGATCTGAGAGTAGAAGGATGCTCCCCTAAAAGGAAGAGGAGAAGAGCTCTTCAGCAGAGGTAGTGGGAGAAGCTCTCAGACTCAGGTTTGATATTTAGAGGTCTGAGTTTGAGAGTATCAGAGCCCTCTGAATATGCATATGATGCAGACGTTAAAACACCAAAGCAAAGGAGCTGACAGCTACTGCAGGCCCCTGTGCAAGGTGAGGGGGAGGCTTGGTTCTATGCTCCCAGAAAAGGAGGGAGAACCGTAGAGAGTGTGTGATGTAGTGCTCTGGTGGCGGTATAAAGGACCTAGGGCTCCAGCCGCCACTGCAGTAGCAGTGGCGGTAGTCAGGAGCCCCAGGCCCCTTTGAATTGCTAGGCCCTAAGTAAACTATCCCCTTTGTTCCCTGTTGGTGGGCCTGCACTAAACACAAATACCATCTGTGATCTGTGAACATGCTCTCAACCACTTTGAGACAGTGGGTCTGATTTTCCTTACACCTACACTAGCATAGGTGAGACAAGTGGTATTTTTGGTGACATGGACACCTGTCCAACAGTGAATGGACCGAGACCACAAATTCTTTTCATAATATATCAGATAGCTACCAGGTGATGACTATCAGTGTCTATCAACCTGGGCTTAATTTGAACTAGTGATGTAGAGATGAAAGGGTCCATATTCTATTACTAGTGGCTTGAGCTACCTAGTTACCCTAAACAGGAGTTCTAGAGATTTGTCTACATGACCATTTAGTTCGTGGCAAGCTATAAGATTAAAACTTTAAAAAGTAGCTGTAATAGTTTCAGGAATGAGTGTAACAATCTTAGAAAATTATCTGGTTCCAAATCAAGTACACAATATTTCCCTACTGAGCTATTCCAGGATGTCACATCTCTAGCTTTCTTAAAAGATTCATGTGCAATTTCACTCATGCTTTGTAAGAAGCATCTCTTATGACATTTACAATAAAGAAAACATTGAAAAATTAGGCACTTATTATGCAACTTGGAACTTTTCAAGTCATCACTGTAATTAAAGAGATATTTTTGTCCAGCAGTTTACAAAGAGGGAAACAAATCTTACACTTCACGTCAAAGAAGATTTATGTACTTCTTAGTTCTTCTACAATATATGAGCACTCTTTTAAGTTAAGCCAATAAGGCAAGACCATAACAGACATTAGCCGTATTGTTTCTGTAGTAGGACATTCCAGACCTGCGTCAAAGCAAGTTATGCAATGAATGAGTGCCCGAAATACCACTCAAAAGCTTGAAATCCAGTGTAAAACTATATAATACCCACTTAAAACAACATATGAACAATAGAAGTGCATTAAAATGAAACATTTGGAGCAGAGATGAAAGGTTACCAGAAATCTATAATATGAAACAGAAGGCAGATATAATTTAAATGTCATCATAGATGAATACTTACCGGTTAAGATTTTTCAAAAGTGACCAATGAGTTGGGGAAGGGCTGGTCAAAATATTTATGATTTCTTTTAATCAAAAAATGTCATTTTAAGGGAACTAATATGTTTCATAGAACATAAAAGCTTATAGGAAAAATTTCCCTACTATGTTTTTTCAGGTCTACCCAGAATTACCATATTGGTGATATACAGGTGCAAGTTCCCACACCGCCTGATTTAGTGCAAGGATGTGAACCTCAGTGTGATGTTGCACCCCCGTATTCTTTATGGAAATATGCTTTTGAATATGAATATGTCTAACTCGAACAATGTGCTGTGAACAGTCTTGCTTCTCCTATGAGCCTGGACTATGGTTGGTCCTACAAAGACATGTGACCAGGCCACCTGATGCTGGAAACCATGTTCAATGCTGTACTTTTCCACTCTAGTGGAGAAAAGTTTGAATTGAATACAAAGGATTCCCATCTTGGGCAAAATACATATAAAGGCAAAAGGGGTTGCTGCCAGATGTCAAGAAACCCATGGTTTGTACCTAAGATGACTGCTGAAAACATCTAAGACTGAACAAGAGGTTTTGGAACAAATTGATAAACTTAACAGTAACAAGTCACCAAGACCAGATGGCATTCATGCAAGAGTTCTGAAAGAACTCAAATGGGAAATTGCAGAACTATTATCTGTGGTTTGTAACCTATCCCTTAAATCAGCTCCTGTACCTAATGATTGGAAGATAGCTAATGTGACATGAATATTTAAAAAGGGCTCTAGAGGTGATCCTGGCAATTACAGACGGGTAAGTCTAACGTCAGTACCGGGCAAATTAATTGAAACTATAGTGAAGAATGAAATTGTCAGGCACATGGATGAATATAATTTGTTGGAGGAAAGTCAACATGGTTTCTGTAAAGGGAAATCATGCCTTACTAATCTGCTAGAAGTCTTTGAGGGGGTCAATAAACATATGGACAAGGGGATCCAGTGGATATAGTGTACTTAGATTTCCAGGAAGCCTTTGACGAGGTTCCTCACCAAAGGCTCTTAAGTAAAATTAGTTGTCATGAGATAAGAGGGAAGGTCCTTTTGTGGATTGATAACTGGTTAAAAGACAGGAAACAAAGGGTAGGAATAAATGGTAAGTTTTCCGAGTGGAGAGAGGTAACTAGTGGGGTCCCCCAAGGGTCTGTTCTGGGAGTCATCCTATTCACATTATTTATAAATGATCTAGAAAAAGGGAAAAATAGTGAGGTGGCAAAATGTGCAGATGATACCAAGCTACTCAAGATAGTTAAAACCAAAGTAGACTGTGAAGAGCTTCAAAAAGATCTCACCAAACTAAGTGATTGGGCAACAAAATGGCAAATGAAATTTAATGTTGATAAATGTAAAGTAATACACATTGAAAAAAATAATCCCAACTATATATACACAATACGATAGGGACTAATTTGGCTACAATCAAGAGAAAGATCTTGGAGTCATTGTGGATAGTTCTCTGAAAACATCCACTCAGTGTGCAGCGGCAATCAAAAAAGCAAATAGAATGTTAGGAGTCATTAAAAAAGGGATAGAGAATAAGACAGAAAATATCTTATTGCCTCTATACAAAACCATGGTAGGCACACATCTTGAATACTGTATACAGATATGGTCACCTCATCTCAAAAAAGATATACGGGCATTGGAAAAAGTTCAGAAAAGGGGAACAAAAATCATTAGAGGTTTGGAACAGGTCCCATATGAAGAGAGATTAAAAAGACTTGGACTTTCAGCTTAGAAAAGAGGAGACTAAAGGGGAATATGATAGAGGTCTATAAAATCATGACTGGTGTGAAAAAAGTGAATAAGGAAAGTTATTTACTTACTCCCACAATAAAAGAACTAGGGATCAGCAAATGAAATTAATAGGCAGCAGGTTTAAAACAAACAAAAGGAAGTTTTTCTTCACTCAGCCCACAGTCAACCTGTGGAACTCCTTGCCAGAGGATGCTGTGAAGACTAGAACTTTAATAGGGTTCAAAAAAGAGCTAGATAAATTCATGGAGGTTAGGTCTATCAAGGGCTATTAGCCAGGATGGGTAGGAATGGTGTCCCTAGCCTCTGTTTCTCTGGAGGTGGGTGACAGGGGAGGGAGCACGTGAGGATTACTTTTTGTGTTCCCTCCCTCTGGGGCATATGGTATTGGCCACTGTTAGCAGAGAGGATACTGGGCTAGATGGACCTTTGGTGTGACCCAATATGACCATTTTTATGTTCTAAGAATCAAGCCCAAGCTGGGAAGCTGCCTACCTTGTGAGAGAAGGTGATTAAAACTACTTTTAGGGAATGAAACAAGTTTGCTTAGTGTATTACGCTTAGCTAGCATGTTTTGTTTTATTTTGTTGAGTTTCTTATGATCAGGCCTGGGCAAAATATGGCCCATGGGCCGAATCTGGCCTGCCAAGCCCCTGCATCTGGCCTGCGGCACTGTGAGGAGCCCAAGGCAGGCTCTCTGCTTGCCTCATCCCATTCGCACACTGCTCAGAAATGTGGCATGGGGTAGTTTTTCTTTTAGAACTGTGAGTCCAGAGGGGAGGGGGAAGCTTTAAGAGCTGCTCCTGCCCCCAGCACAATCCCATGGCAGTGGGAGCTGCCTGTTTCAATAACAGGCAGCCATGAAACACAAGGGGCTCCAGAGCACATGGCGGCAGCCTGTGCAGGGGCGGGGCAGGCAGGGAGGCTGATCCAGGAACCACTGTTGGCTGGTAAGGCTCCTGGCAGAGCCTACCTCTGGCACCCCAGTCCTTCCATTCCCCAACCTTCTGCCCCCCACTCCTGCCCCCTACTCCACATACCAAAATCCTCTGCCCCCCTCCTGTACCCATATCCCTTCCCAGATCCAGAACCCCAATCCACTGCCCCAGATCACAGTCCCCTTCTGCCCTAGCTCACAACTCAAATCCCTGCACCACTCTCCTCTACCCCAATTCCCTGCCATAGGTCACAATCCAACTCCCTTCACCCCAGTCCAGTGCCCCAACTCACAAATGCCTCCTTCACCCAAACAACCTCCCTTACCCCAAGCTCCCTTTTGCACTCAACCTCTATCCCAGACCCTGCACTTTCTCCATGAATATGATGGAAAAGTGCAGCCCTTGACCACTTTCCAAATTCTTGGAGTTGCCCCCCATCAAAAATTATTGTCCGCTGCTGACTTAGATCCTACTTTTTATACTTAATAAAATAACTTTTGTTTATTAATAAACCCAGTGTAAATACTTGTTACTGGGGGAGACAACTGCTGTGCATCTCTCTCTTTCATTGATAAAGGGGGCAAACAACTTATGATCTCACTGTGTATAAACTTTATGCATAGTGACATGGATTTATCTGGGGTTCTGGTCAGTGTTCCCTCTAAGATTTTCTATCCACGAATGGAGTGAGTTTTGTCTTGTGCGCTAATATTGAAGTCTTATGCACTTGTTCTGCTGTACGCCATTGTGGCACCCAAGTTATTAACAAATATCGTATATATATTTTGTAAAATACTGTGGAAGGAAGAATACAAAAACAAGGGATAATTAACAAGGTACATGACTTTAAATGTTTATTTAATATGAAGTCAAATAAAAATAAATTAATACTGCAAAATTTTCAGTAGACAACTTCCTGTTTATAGCCCTGTCCCAGACCCTCGACCAGCTGTAGTAGATGATCTCCCTTTCTGTCCCTTGGGACTGTTGGCACTACACCATTTAGGATGTGAGGAATGAAATGCACTTGGAAAGTTGCCTACTTTTTCAAAATACAACTAAAAGCTTTCAAGATCCTATCACTTGGATCATAACATTTGGTTCTGGATGACTGAAATCAGAACTCTGTTTGGCCTATTGTGACTTTAATTCTCACTTTATTTCCATTAGTTCTTGGAATCTTTTATTAGAGCTAAAGGTTCATCATTTGCTCTCCATATTCTTTGTTTTTGTTTAATTTGCCAATTTATCTTTTGGTTCTCTTCGTATTACATATGCAATAGTGTTTCCAGTCAGTACTATGCATTAAGGCTGAAATGCACGAGTGATGTGGCCTTCAACCACACTCAATATTTAAGCCCCGAGTTGGAGGCCATACTGGGAAGCTATGTAAACAGCAGCCACTTTGCCAGGAGCCTTGCACATACCCTGGACTCCTCCCTCTGTTGCACTGGAGATCTGGCTCCGGTTCCACCTACTTGCACGGTCCTACTGAGCTGTTCTACCACTGACTTAAGCTCTTAGAGGCCACACAACAGTAGCCAAAATTGGTATGAAGGTACTTCTAATAGTAGTAATTCCTGATTACTGGCCCGAAGACTCCCAGGGGATGCTGCTGAAGAAAGCACAAAAACAAATTCAATTTGTTTTGTAAATAACAGATTTGTATCTATCCTGAAATCAAATGTCACCTTGTTATAAGCTTCAGAGGGGTAGCCATGTTAGTCTGTAATTGGAAAAACTTAAAAAACAATGAATAGTCGAGCAGCATCTTAAAGAGTAATCTGTCGTTAGTCTTTAAAGTGCTGCTAGACCAGGGCTACTCAACATGTGGCCCGCGGCCTGTTTGTTTGTGGCCCACAAACAAACCGGTTTGGGTTTACGCGGGACTCAACATGTGGCCTGCAGGTGGGATCCTTTGAACATGGCCACCACCGGGAACAGGCTCCACAATGGCAAGGCATCTCACAGGCAGGGTGAACATTGAAAGACGCAAGTGGACGGACTTGGCTGAACAGACGGGTACAGTGTGACAGCGTTTCTAGCCCCCATGGAGAAGGTGCTGGGAGCACTGGGGCATTGTGGGAAGTGCTTTGTATTCATGCCTGTCAGTGTGAAAGAAGATATTTTCATATATTTGCATGTATATGAACCACACTTAAGTTATGGCCCTCAGCATGTGCTATGAGTATCATTTGGCTCCCAGAGTTTCCAAAGTTGAGTAGCCGTATGCTAGACTATTCGTTGTTTTTACCTTACTATACATTCACAGTAAAACCTTGAGAATCATCAGTTTGCTCATCTCAAATCCAAATCCTCATTAACACCCTTGTAGTCTTACTCTGTCCACTTCTTTGTGACGATTTAACAGCCAAGTATTGTAGTGAAATCTGATAAGATTAATACTTATTATTTATAAAATACATTATGATGCATATTATTTATAATTCAACCAACTATACATGTAAAAACACCAAAATCCTTTTTGTGCTGCAGTAGTTTTGAGTTTGTGTTTTTCTGCTTACTTGCTTATTTGTAAAGTTTGCTGATTTACTATGACTCTCCCAATCACCAATGTTAGTTAGTGAGTTTCTACTACATAAGACGTTTTCTGTAGTAGATCTTCATTACTATATTTGGCACTAATATGGTCAGCATTATTCTTAAATATACTTTTTTTTTAAACCGAGAAAAAATATTTTTGACCTTAACATCTAGTAACAGCACCTGCCCGCCTTGTGGCCATGGTCCCGATCCCAGCCTGAGCAACTGCCTGCCTGCCCACGATGCAGCCCTGGCCCTGGTCCTAGTCCAAGCCAGAGCAGGCACCTGCCCACCTGCCTTGCAGCCATGGTCTCAGTCCCAGTCAGCCGGCAGGAGCAGCCCCATCTCCTACGTGGCTCCTTCACCCTGGCCACCCGAGCAGCTGCCTGCCTCCCGCCACTCTGCTGCATGACTCTGCTTAGGAGGTGGGTGAGGTAAAAATTTCCTCTGTTCATGTGCAAGCACACCCCGTAGAGGGAACTTTAGTTCTGGTCACATTGGAACTGTGCACCTGGGTGCTGTGTCAAGTCCCTTTGACTGAGTCTTCCCAGAGCTGAGTATATCTCAGTGTCTGTATTGCTCTGCTGTGGACTGCGACCCCAACTCTGCACCATTTCTAGGGTAGACCAGATGTTCTAGCTCAGCAGGACAGGTGGCGGGGTGTCCAAGAGGACAGGTAGGCAGGTTCAGATGTGGTGTGAACAGCACATCACATGACAGTCCCAAGGGGATCTCTGTGACTGAACTCGTCACACAGAGTCTCCCTCTTCCCAGGTGACTGCACTAGCTACCAGGACATGGACTATTCCTGGGTCAGGTTTTCTTTCCTTCTCTCATGTTATTTTGCGAAAAATTTCAGAAGGTCACATTTTTGTTCAGAACAAAAACAGATGTCCAAACCTCAATATTATTTACTTATTTATTTTTGCAAAACAGAATTCTTGTTTTCTGGCCAACCCTAATTTGGGGTGTCTGGATAACCCATGCTCTGAAAATCAAAGACCTTCCAGTGTCTCAGGCTGGCCTCCCCAAACTTGAGAGCCAAAAAAACCACTAGTTAATTTTTGAACATCTTGGCCACAATATTTAAAAAAACAAAACAAAAAAACCAATCTCTTTTAATTGCTACATTAGATTGACAAAAACAAAGACCCCAATGTCTATACTAAGACACGGTTCGAAGATTTGACATTGCTAACGTATTTGTTTAGCTAACGTAACTGTTTAAATATAGTTCTTGCTAGGAAGATGCTAACAAGTTGACTGGTCCCAGATAGACAGATCAGATTACCCAAAACTGTATGAGGATGAGGAATGTCAGGAATAGTGCTGTAGTAGCCACCAAAATCCTCACATCCGCTCATATTTTTGTCCCATTTGGAAATGCAGTACCTTCTGATTCCCTCCAATGGGTGGCTCCTCTTAGAGAGTATGTCTAGACTACATGGCTCCGTCGACAGAGCCATGTAGATGAGTTTAATAGATGAAGGAAAATGAAGCGGCGATTTAAATAATCGCTGCTTCATTTACATCAAAATGGCCGCTGCGCTGTGCCGATCAGCTGTTTGGCGGCACAGTGGGGCAGTCTGGACGCACCGTGGTTGACAAGGGAAGCGTTTGTCGACCGCTCCAGTAAACCTCATTTCACGAGGCAGACCAGAGCGGTCAACAAAGGCTTCCCTTGTCGACCGCAGCACGTCCAGTCTGCCCCACGTCCAGACTCCTCGTGGAATGAGGAGTACAGCTAGTTCGGATTAGGAAGCCTAATCCGAACTAGCTACTCCATGCCGCATGTAGCCGCGCGGCACGGGGTTCGAACTAGCCGGGATTTAAAAATGGCGGCGCCCGGCTTATGCAAATGAAGCCTGGGAAATTCAAATCCCGGGCTTCATTTGCAAGTGCGGTATGCCTACATTACCCCGCTAGTTCGAACTAGCGGGGTAGTGTAGACATACCCTCTCTCTCTCTCTCTGTAGCAGTTGTAGCTTGCCAGTAAACCAACTAAACAGGGGGAGAAAGGACTTAGGATCCATCCACAAAGAATAGCTTGAGAGAAAAGGAGAGCTTGTTTGTGTATTCCCCATACATCCCTCCACCCCAACTCCTGTCTACAGTGAATCTTGCTACTCTCTTTCCTCATGATCAGCTAGCCCAGTACAGAACCAGGCCAGGAAGTTGTAAGGAATTACCGGATCCTTTACCTCCACAAAAAACTTTCCAGGACTTAGCCTAAATGAGTAGAAGTGGGTTAAAATCAAAGAAAATACTGATGCTACCTGGACATCTAGGAGATTTTCAGAAGTACTTTTCTTATCATGCTGTGAACTCTGCACAGAGCTCCCTAATAAGTATTTTGATGCTATTAGCCACATTGGCCATCATTCTGATCATATATGCCAGCTGATGTTGGGTTTAGGTTTTCTATTTTGACAACCATTGTAATTGTTGCTTGATCCCAGTCACTCTTTCACCTGACTCTTGTACAGTTTTCCAACTGCACAGCCTCTTCAGCAATTATATGTAATATCCATTGCTACCCAGCACAGTCTGACTTACCACTAGAATAATTTTATCCATTTGTTGGCTTGCAGCACACTGAAGTTTCAAAGGAATCTTTCTGACGGAAGACCAAGAACAAGTTTAATGGTCTTTTAAAATCTTAAATTACGATGTGTGCTTTCCATGTGGCAAATGTCCATTTCCTCCAGAAGAAGTTATGTAATTTAGAGGGTGGGTGGGGGAAACTAGTTTCAGTCAGGATGACTTGTGCCAAAGGAAAATCATGCTACTTTCAATAAACTGAAGCAGTATTATCAGCCAGTTTCTGCAGCAAAACTCTTGAAATTGTGGAAATCGGAGAAAAAATACTTTGAAACATAGTCACATGTAGGCACCTAGACATCATTTCATTATGCAGCAATGGATTCTGGCCCTGTGTAGTTTTGATCGAGCTCTGAAACTCACATGAAAAGTATACAGTATCCCAACACTGTTAACCAGTTCCTGAAGTCTTTACTCAGGCAAATTCCTACTTAAATCCAGTGAAGCCAAGAGGAGTTTGCTTGAGTTGGGACTGACTACGGATTTCAGGAGGCTGCTGCTAAGTCCTGTTTCCAGAAGCCTTCCCCATGGAGTTGTAGAATAAGTTTTATGGTTATACACAAGTAAATTAGTTACATCTGTGAAGCTATAATTTTGACCATATGCTAGACAAATATCCCACAGATGAAAAGGATGATCTACTTACCTGGCAGGTATTGCTTCCTAGGACATGTACAGAATTAAACTGTTTCATGTGCATTCGAGCACTTGTAATATCCCTGAGAGACTTAAAGATACTGTCCACTGCAACCGTGGCCTTCTCAAATGTCAGGTGAAGAGACGATTCACAGCCTGAAACAATATAGAAACACATGTCTGTGTGAGCAAAGATCTTTCCATTTTTTTGATAATAAACAGCAGGAAAAGAATGATGAGGAGGAAATTTTAAATTAGTTTAATATTTTTACACTTTAGAAACCAGCATGTATTGTATATACAGCATGCTCACCTTATAGAATAGCTCAGTAAAGCAGCCATAAAATCTAGACGGTAAACAAAGCCAACAGTAGATGATTTAATGTGCATCTTGGATAACGAAACAACTTAAAACCAATGCAATCAATCTGGTTGGTACAGCAGGCAGAAGAGGTAATTATGTAGAATGTTCCCTGTAAGCTGGGCACTTGTGCAGTTGCTCAGGAGAGATTCAACGGACACACAGCTGATTAGCAGTGAGCCCACACCTAGGTTTTTGTTTCTACTGGTGCAGCACATTCACACATACCTTGGGGCACATAAATATTCCACACATGTATGCAAAAAATCCACACATGGAGAGAAAAGATTAGAGGGAACATTGGTTATGTCACCGGATCTTTAAGGGATAGAAACCTACTAAAATGATCACCTTCACTTTTAAGTCAGCTAACTGTGACACAATCATGCAAGGAAGTTTACTCACAACATAGTTCCTGAACCTCTGCTGGCAGTCCAGTGACTGAGAAGGCATTTCTTATCTGTGAAGAACTAATTGGATGGCTTAGTGACAAGTATTGTGCATTGTCAAGGAAGATTCAGTATTATCCAAAAGGAACTATGTATGTTACTCACTAATCCATAATTACTATAATATTTTTTAAATTTATTTGCTTAAAAAAAGTTCAAGTTAAGATGTGAGTATTAATTTTCATTGAGGCCTTACTTTTTAACCCAGTTCTCTCTGGTTCTCCATTAGATGGAAGCTCAAATAAGTGGATGGTTAAACGATTCCCCCAAGCAATAACCAGTTGCAAAGACAATGGCTCACTATGGAAGGATTTTAGTCCTTGTCTCTAATCATCACACCATCTGGCTTATATCACAAAAAGGAATGGAAACAGTGCTTTCTACACTTAAATGGTTCAAGCTAAAGAATTATTGGACAATTCATTATTTATATTGAGATGCTTGTCGTTCTTGCCAAATAGCCACACAACTGTAACTCTGTCTACTTTTCTGCTCTTATTTCTCATCATTCTCACCACCACCTCTAAGACTTCTAACTCTCTAAAGCAGGGGTTCCCAAACTTTTTGATACTGGGGACCAGTAAATCCATTCACGAGCTTTTGGAGGACTGGTAACATTTATTTCCATATTTGCATACTCATTAAGCAAATGATGAATATGCAAATAAATTGTTTCTGGTCCTCCCAAAGCCCTCAGTGCCAACAGAAAAGGCAGTCGGGGCCACACAAGTGATACACAAAAACACAACCCTTCCAGACCCCTCAAACCTCACTAATGTGACCCCAACTGTGCTTGTGGGTGCTGGGACAGAGTTCTGGGGAAGGGTGCCAGTGAGTGCTGGGGCACGGGACAGGGTGCTTGTGGGTGCTAGGGCAGGGTGCTTGGGGGCAGGGGAGGGGACAGGGACTGATACCTGGGGATCCTGTAGCTGCCAAGGCCCAGGAAGTGTGTGGGCTGCTCCCCTGTCTCCCAAACAACGGCGCGGTACCTGACACGCTGGTCCGTTGCATGCCTGATGCTTTCCTGCGCAGGGGGAGAGGGAGTCCCAGACTGCGCCAGCCCCAACCACTTGGGCAGCGCGCACCTTGCTCTTCTGCTCCCCACGGCAGCCCGTGCCACCTGAGCAGCTGGAGCCGGCGGAGTCCCGGATTCCCACCCACTCCCCCAATCGCAGGAAGGCAGCAGGGGAACAAAGCCCCCAGCAAGTGATGGTATTACACCGGCTGTTGGGGAAGGGGGAAGAGCAGCCTGTGCACTTTCGGGGCCTGGCACACAGCTGCAGAACTGCCCCCTGACCGCAGAGGAAGCCCGCGCTACCTCCGTTGACAGTGGGAGTTCAGCACAGCATTTATCTTGGGGGTTGCGGGCAGCGAGGCAGGCTCTTTCAAAAATTGTTCTGAGGCCCAATATTTTTTTCCTAAGGACCGATACCGGGCCACGGACCACAGTTTGGGAAACTCTGCTCTAAAGGATAAAGAGAGTGTTAAACAAATCCCCACTCTCAGCTCCACAAACAATTTACCACTGGGGGGACAGGGTGCATTCTGTTTTACATCCTGGTTCTGCAATATGATTCACATGGGCAGGCCCTTGGCATCTGCCTGCAATCCTACTACCATAAGTGAGACTCCCTCTAGGAATGAAAGGCTGCAAGGAATGGGCCCTTCTCAGACTGTAAACTCCTTCAGATGGTATCTTGTAACAATGCTTCATAAATACCATGAAGGGACTAGTGGTCAAATGTTTCTATGCAATGAACACAAACAAGAAAAGCAAAACTGTGGAAATTCAAAGCAATGCCTAACATGAACATTTGACTGCCTGTCAAACCATCAGTGAGACAGTGATCTCTGTATTCTGCAAAGCAATTCCTTCATTCAAACCCTCAAACTGACACTCGCTCAGTTTTCGCCTTCCTCTGTAGCATGGGGTACAGATCACAGCTAGAGGATTCTCTACATCTTGGGGTCTTCAAAGTATTTGAAGGCTTCAAAATCTGAGAAATAAGTGAGAGGATTATTCTGGGAGGGGTGGGTGAGATTCTGTGGCCTGCACTGTGCAGGGGGTCAGACTAGATGATCATAATGGTCCCTTCTGACCTTGAAGTCTATGAGTCTTTGGGCAAGACACGTGAAATCTAGTCAATTTTTAAAAAGCGAGATAAAAGCATTTCAGATACTGTGTTTGTTCAAGTCCCCCTGCAAACTGCTGTGACTGTACAATAATCATTTTCTGTTTTTAAAACAAGCTTATCTTTCCCTTGTTGCTTTCTCTTGTTTCTCAATTCTGCAGTTGCCACTGGCATCTGCTTCCTACCAATGACAGGACTGTGGCCCCAATTCTTCAGACAGTTAAATATGTCCACATTTTTACTCACATGAGTAGTTCTACAGATATCAGTCTATTCACATGGGCAAATTCTCAGGGTGGTAAACATGTTAGTCTGTGTCTGCAAAACCAAGTAGGAGTCCTGTGGCACCTTAGAGACCAACAGATTTATTAGGGCCCGATGAAGTGGATTTTATCCACAAAACTTATATCCCTATTAGTTTCTTAGGCTATGTCTACACTAAACAGTTATTTTGGAATAAGGTATTCCAGAATAGTTATTCTGAAATAGCTTATTTCAAAATAGCATGTCTACACTGCAGGGAACCCTCAAAATTAGTCCGAGGCAGGCTTCCCTAATGTAAATGTGCTATCTCAATGTAGATTCCCAGGAGAAGTAACTTAGAATGGCCCTGGTGAGGGGCTATTTCGAAAAAGCAACAGTGGAGCATCTATCCATGCCTTATTTTAAAATAGCTATTTTGGAATAGGCATTATTCTTTGTAGAATGAGGTTTACAGAAGTCGGAATAAGCCATCTTTTATTTCAAAATTATTTCAAAATAACGGAATTGCTGTGTAGATGCTCGCATATTTATTTTGGAATAACAGCCATTATTCTGAAATAATTTTGCTGTGTAGACACACCCTAAGGTGTTACAGGACTCCTTGTTTTCACATGGGCAAAGTTGGCCCATGTATGCAATTGAAGGATTGGAGCCAATTCTATAGTGAAACTGTCAAATACACACATTTGTGCAATGGAATGCATAAAGTAAATACACTGAAAAAATGATTTTTCTCTAATAGTTGGCAGCTGTAGTAAATGTTATTTATAACAACAGTAGCTAAAAAAATTCAGATAGATATTAAATTGACAGTGTTCTTTTAAACTTGGTTTTGCTTTCCCTAATACTAATACTTCAATGGAGTATGCAACTCTTAGAATCATAGAATCTAGCACTGGAAGAGACCTCAAGAGGTCATCGAGTCCAACCCCCCTGCCCAAAGCAGGACCAACCCTAAATCGTATCTGTCTTCAGGCGGGGTTGTGCGGTTGCTTCCCATCTCTATGCTACATTACATTAATTAAGAGCAAAGCTTTCTCCTGGTATGTAAACACTAGAGTAAGCATTTCTCCCCTTGGTATAGAATGCTTTCTGTGATGGATAGGAGTGCTGGCCACCACCCAGTGACTAAAGGGTTTAACGCAAGTAGCCAACAGAGGTGTTGGCAGGAAAGCCAGAAAAGCCAATGGGAAAGACTGTTGAAATTTTATTTGTATATAGATACCTAGCTGCTTCTTCTTTTGTGTGAGTTCTAAGTTAAGGGCTGGCGGGAGCAACATGTAGTAATCAGAATTACCATGCCTACAAAGATTTTTGGGCATGGGAGTAAACTGGACCCTGAAGTATGGACCCGCATGGATTGTGAGTGGAGAGAGGAATGTATGTTTAGTTGCCATCAGGATATTTTTCTTTGTTTCGTTTTTTTGGTTAAGTAAAATCCATGTGCTCTCCCTGACTCCTATTCACTATATTTAAGTTGTACACAGAGATACTATATTCTCTGTGTTTTAATTTGTTTTTCTCAGTTGCTCTATAACACCTAGCAACCAAGTATGCTTTATTAATGGTATCTTCTAAGATGATGATTTGATTTTTATGTCCTCGAAGTTAACAGGTCAGTGTGTGTGTTTTTGCCTAGCCTAAGAGGTCAGCTATAAAAGAGAGTTTTTCTGTTTCCTTTTGTTTCTTTTTTCAAGCTTTCTTGTGGTAGAAGTGCTTGGGGTACCCCGGGGGAAGGAATCCAAGTGATTCTTCCTGATTTGTCAGGGTTCTTTAAAATCACTTGATGATGGCAGCCTATCTTCCAGAGACAGTGCATCTGTACCTCTTAGGAGGTTTGCAAAAGTGACACGGAGTCCTGTAGCACCTTATAGACTAACAGATGTATTGGAGCGTAAGCTTTCATGGGCAAAGACCCACTTCGTCATGCATCTGACGAAGTGGGTCTTTGCCCATGAAAGCTTATGCTCCAATACATCTGTTAGTCTATAAGGTGCTACAGGACTCCTTGTTGCTTTTGCAGATCCAGACTAACACAGATATCCCTCTGATCTTAGGAGGTTTGTTTGTTTGGTTTTTTTTTTTTTTTTTTTTGGTAAGCAAAGCCTATAGAGGCAGGGAATTTAAGGTCTTCTGCAGGCCCCCACCTTCTGCAGTCAGAGTGCCAGAGAGAGAAACAGCCCTGACAGCAACACTTTATGATAAGAAAGCCATTGCTTTTGGTCAGAACACATCTGGAATGGTTTTTTTCCCTTTTTTGCTAGTGGCCCTCAGAACTCTTTGTTAGACAAGTTCAGATGAAGCAAAACCACACGAGACAAACTTTGTTGCTTTTGCTTTCGACATTTTCCTATTTTATTCTTAGAGTTTATTTTTTGTTATTTCAATGCTCATTGTCTTGTTCTTACAGTTATTTTTCTGTATACAGTTTCTTCCTTCTTCCACTGACAGCTTTTTTACTTCAAAAAGCAGCTTTCAAATTAGAATTTTTAAACTTTCCACCCTCCACTTCTTCTAAAATGTAATAATCGGTCACTTAGGTCCACTGCCTTGCACCTGTGCAGTCTTTTAAGCCTGTGCAAAGTGGACAAGAAATGCTACCAAAAGTGTCTGTAAGTGGAGAGTCCTCATTTGCCAGCATGTTACATGAGTGTGAATGACTGCGCTGAGAGCAAGACAATAAGAATCAGGCCCTAGAAGTGTACGATGCCATTGGTTAAGGACTCTACGTAGACACACTATGACAATCGCAAACACTAGCAATTATCCTTTTGTGCTCTTTTGCTTCTATTGGCTCTTTTATTTTTGATTGTTTAGCTACAGTTATCTTTATTTTTATTTGTTTTATTTTGGAGCCTAGCGATTTCTTTGGTGGTTGTTCTTTCTGCATTTAGCCACATAATAACAACACATCTTGTTCTGATGTCTTTGTTGAGGCCAACCCATTATTAATGCATTTTTTTATTAAGTTTATGACCTTTAACTACTTAGATTTACTATCCATCTTATTTGTACAGAAAGACTGATTTTACGTGTGCCCATTATTTTTACAGTTTATGTTAACAGACTCAGAGATTCTAAGGCCATAATCGAAGGAACCCTTAGATTACCTGGTTTGATGTCCGATATAACACAAGCCATATCATTTCATTTAGTTACTTGTGTATGGAGTCCAGTAACTTTTAAAAAAAAACAAATGCATGCTTTCCAGAAAGGTATCTAGTCTTAATTTAAAGTCTTTAAGAGATGCAGCATCCACTGCTTCCATTAGTTAATCATCCTCACTATTAAAAAAGTATGCCATATTTCTAATTTTATATATTAGCTTTAACTTCTACCCATTATAAACATGGAGTTTTAAAAAGACCTTGTTCTATGAAATATTCATAATCTGGTTAGTGTAAATTTCTGTGTACTTTCTAGGATTCATTGGCTTTAAAATTTAAAAAAGGATGCATTAATTTTTGAACTTCTGTTTCCAGGAAAGGAAGTAAGGAATTCTTCTGCTCTAGAAACATATTCCAAAAATTCAGCCAAGAATCTTTAAGACAATTTACTGTGATTTATTATACATGCAGTCTGAGACACCAAGAGAACCTCGTATTATGGAAATACTTTACATAAGAAAAATTTATATTGCGGAGTGCAAACAGAGAAATGTGCTAATAAATATTCTGCTCAGAGTTTCATTGAGTCAGATTGGTTACAAATATTTAGTGAGTACTTCAGTTTCAGGCAAATCATTTTCGTCCTCTGACCTTTTCCATTTTAGAGCTATACTGTTTTCATGTTTAGAAATCATTGGTATACTGCACAGCTGGGTTTAGATTATAAACCATTGTAAACTCCCCTTAGATAGAATACAGTCAATTCTAACAATTATTCTAATTGGATTAAAACGACTATGGCACACAGTTATGAAAACCATCCTCCCGACATTCTTTAAACTATTACAATGATGGTTTTTCAGATCCCACCACGGCAACCTTTAGAGTCCTGCAGACTCCATATTAGATTCCTAGTGCTCAATGTAACAGCATCAAAAGCTTCTCCTGTAAACCATAGGCATCCAAAGCTCTAGGGCACATTTTTCATTAGCATGTTGGAGAGTTGAAGTGTCCCATACAAATTAGACAGAGATGTAGAAACAATGTGAAAACTGATACATGAAGTGACTAGGAAGTGTAGTAGTCTCATCTCATAGCTCTTTGAAGTGGGAGGAAATGGACAGTTGGCACCATTGAAGAAGTGGGGCTACGTAAAAGCCCGTGGGAAGACAGCGGTGATGGAAAGTGTGTCCTGGGGAGGATGGGTACTGATGGAGGTGCCTATTTTCTGCTTACATGCCCAGAAGTGGAAGCTGGCATTTCACAGGTTTTGGATCCAGTTTGGAGTCTGAGGGCTCTTGGATCCAGAGTTCCAGTTCTGGGCCATTTCTAATCTCTTTCCTCAATTATGTCTATTCCTTCTGTGCCATCTGGAAACAGCACCTTTCACATGGTAGCAAATAAGACAACTGTGCACTCCAGTCAAGTTGCACTTTTTTCATATAGCTCTTTCTTTGGAATCAAAGTTTGCCTTCTGTCCTTGTTAGTGGCTTGGGCACCAGTAGACCATAGTCTTCTAGATAAAAATTGTGTATGCCACTACATTATGGAGTAATAGGAAGCACTACAGGGATAAGAGGAGGTGCAGGCCTCCGCTGAACAATGAATGCTCATTTACACTCTATCTACAAGAAGTATTTGGTATTTTGTTCTACTGTTCTGTGGCAGAGCGTACAGAAAACACTTGCTTGTCATACCTTTCTCTGTCATCCTCTCTCAATTGCCCACACAGAGGTAAAGAAGACAGCTCCTTTTAAGCCATCTTTGTCCATTAGAAAAAGCGGCTGTTTTGGGACTTTGTTGATCCATAAAGCTCAAACACCTAGGGAAATCAAGTCTTTTCTCTGTTTGGCAGCATGACAGTTACACTATTCTCCTTTTAAATGTATTTTCAGTTTTTCATTCCCTTATACTAGGTATTAATATAAAAAAAATCTCAGATTCTTTGAAGCACGGTATGTATTCACCATACCATAATATGTCTGTAAAATAGAGCAACTTTGCCCTGATCTGTTGCCAAAATCAGGAAAAGAAAGGAAACTGTGTTGTACAAATGACATGATCCTACACATCACACCCTGTTCACACCTTTCATGTCAGTGGGAGTTGTGTGTGCATGTGGAGAGAAGAACAGAACCTTTATACTCTAGCTTGCTGACATTATCAGGAAATGTGTTCCTTTTTTTTATAATAATGCAGAGGTAGAATATATTAGCTGGAGTATAACTCATGTGTTATTTAAAATAACTGTAGCTGTTACTGATTTTTTCACTAAAAATGAATGTAACTAAGACAGCATATCAGTTACAGGCATTCCATAGGCTTTAAGAAAATGAACACACAACTGGAATATACTTTATGCAAGATACTCTGTGTGACATTTGATTAGGAAGGTATTAATCTGCTGAAAATTTATATCCTATTTGTATACATGTATCATTTCTGTATTTGAAGTTAAAAATGTGAAGTATAAACCTGTGTTACTACTGTAAACATGCCATTAATAATACTCAAGGAACTCAATGGCCCAGTACTCAGAACAATGATCTATGAACAGACTTGGTTTTTTTTAAGCTTGTGAGGAGGGGCTGTAAGGGGTCCTGCTAAGCATGTGACCATGTCTGCTGATACTGGAATCCATCAGAAACCATGTACTTTTCCAGGAAAAGGTAGAAGGAAATTTAAACTCAACACAAAGGGTTCCCGTCTTTTGACGAACCTTTAAACAAAGAAGAGGGGCTGCTGACAGACAGCAGGACATCCCTGCTCATGCCCCAAGATACCTGCTGGAAACATCTAAGATTGAACAAGGGGAAGGGGAAGGATCAGGCCCAAGCTGGAAGGCTTTCCAGCTTGTGAGAAAAGATTATTCAAACTACTGTGGGGTAAGAAATTGCACGTAACAAGTTTCTTAGTAAATTAGGCTTACCTGGCATGTTTTGTTTTATTTTGCTTAATAGCTTACTTTGAACTGTCTGCTATTATAGGTTGAGACTCCACAATCTGGAAATCCCTAGTGTGGCAACACCCCTGGTCCTGCATTGTCAGGGTGACCCCATGGCAGCACTCACAAGAATAAACCCACTGGCCAGGATCAAGAGCGTTTCCAGACTAGGGAGCTGAGTGAGTGGAGTCCCAGGTGGCAACAGAGTTGCTGGGCAGAGCATGAAGTCCCTGGGATTAGGTTGGCAGCCATCAAAGCAGCCAGGCAGAACGCAGAGGGCTGGGGGCAGCGGGGCTCCCTGAGCAGCAGCAGAGCTGCTGGGGAGAATCCCAAGCTTGGAGCAGCAGCAGGAGCTGTTGGGGAGAGCCCTGAATTTCAGGCGACAGACCAGGAGCACCTGGGAAGACCCCCAAGCTCCTGGCAGCAGTGGGAGACACCAGGAAGAGCCCCAAGCTCCACCCAGGAGCATGAGAATCGCCAGGGAGAGCCCCAGGCTCTGGGCAGCAGCACCGCTCCCTCCCCCCTCGGCAGAAAAGCAGAGCCAAAGGGGAAAAGCAGAGCCCCCTCATCTGTAGGGAGAGCACAGAGCCACAGGGGACAGTGAGCAGAGCCCACCCTTTGCTATGGGGAGAGAAGTATCCCTGCTGGCAGTGTGGTAGCCAGGAGGAAAAGCTGAGCTCTTGGTGCATTGACTTCCCATGGTCTGGAAAATTCCCTGGTGGTTCGGAACCAGTCAGAACCTGAGGGTGCTGGACCAGGGAGTTTTATCCTATACTTGCAATACTCAATTTAACTCCTACCTTTTATACTTAATGTTTACTGGGGAGGAAACAGCTATGCATCTCTCTCTTTCATTGATAAAGGGGGAAAACACTTTATGAGCTTGATCTGTATAAAACGTTATAGATTTATCCGGGGTTCTGGTTCCATTGGGGCTGCGCACCCAAGTGCTGTGGCAAGTTCCTGTGACTGAGTCTACCCAGAGTGGATCTGATCTCAGTGTGGTGTGTATTACTCTCTTGTAGGCTGCGACCCCAACTCTGTGCCAATACTGGAGAAGACAGCAGGACCTGAGAAATTTCTGCACATTGCCTTATGATTGGCAAATATAAAATAACACTTGTAAAAATGGGAAAATCTCTATTAATGGCTTGTGGGATTGGAGAGCTTTAGGAAGTAAAAAGAAAATATTCAGACTTTGTTCTAATCTGAAACTGCTCAACTTCCACTGACTTCAGCAGGAGCCGAGGGAGTTTAGAACTACAACGTCTGTATTCAGCTCTAATAGGATTCAGGCACTGGTTGGCAGGCCATGTGTTTGCCTACTTTTGATTTCCCCACTCAGAGCTACAGATGTCCTTCTGAGTCATACCATGGCTTTTCTTTTGGGAGGAGCAGAACTATGAGAACTAGAACCAACTGATTTCCACACAAAGTTTAGAACAGGAGAAAAAACTGAGACTTTTTGTCTTTAACCTACAGTAATTATAGAAACCAAACTGTAACATATTTGTTATTTGACAAATTTCTAAAACAACTGAAAAAAATCACTAAAAGCCTGCTTGAAAGGAGGACACAAGATAAATTTGCGCTGTCAGCCTATCAATCTTCTTTATTTTTCTCTGCAGGAATACACCACAACTGAGACTTTAGGGAAAACTCATCATGTATCAGAAAATCACCTTCATACGTTTTTACTATACTTTGTGTCTGTTAAGCTATAGAACAGGCATTATAAGTAAGCTTTTGTTTTCTTGTAAAATAATACACAATTGTTGCCATTTAAGATGAAGATGTTCTTTCTGAGAGATGTCCTTAATAAAGATAACGCAGCTTGCAAGGTTGCAAAGTCAGGGAAAGATCAAACACTCCTTTAAAGCTCATAAGTTCACTAAGGTTCATGGTGTAGGGCCATTGTTTGGAAGAACTGATGCATAGTGCAGCCATGATCAGCACCGTGACACGTGAACTTGTACAAGTAACTGCAAAAAACAGCGAACAAACCTCCCCATGCTACTGAGTTGGTGGGAGCTGTTCTATAAGCATAAGCAAAATGCTGAGTTGAAATAAAAGTTGTTAACAATAAATCCCAGAGCACCATGATCTCATTATTAATGTTGCTTTTTTTGTATGTGAGAAAAGTTAGCTCATTTGGACTGTTTATACTTTGGGAAAAGACAAAGAAAGAACAGAGGGATGGAGTGCCAGGGGAGGGGAATGTCAAAAAACTGAACATCACACCATTTTAAAAATTAATGAAAATCTCACATTTGTTCTTCAGCTCTATTTTAGAGGAATATTATCCCTCTCTTTTTCTAGCAGATTAATACAAAACATCTCCATCCTCTTAAGTTTCGTAAGTTTATTAAAACATAAAAGCTATTATGAAAAATGTAGGGAATGTGTATTTAGGTATCCTTACTACTTGTATATAGGTCTTTATATCTATAAGCCAGAAAAAAAAAGAGGCATAACAATCAGAACTAAATTGGTATTTATAGGATATTATCTTTGGCCTTGGCAAATCCCACCATGCTTTGCAATCATTATTACACATAACAATTAATTCACTCTTGCTTGTGCTCAAAGCTGTTTAACACTGTACAATGATACTACAGGACAGTTTAGGAGAGGGCAGGGAGTGAAGAACAGTACTATATGGCCACTGAATTACAGAAGAAATATAGTCAGAATTTAGTTACACAAATTATAACTTATTGAATTAAATGCTTGGAAAGGATCAGCTTGACAGCCTGGGAGAATGAAGTCATCCATTTACCTTCAGAGCACATAGACACTGCAAGTGTAAGTGTTTGCACTATGCTCACCAACAGACTTCAGTCCTGCTTCTAGAGATGAATGTTCATTCTCAAAGTTCACTGAGCCCTTGGGCTTCTCTGCTGAAATTATCCACAAAGGTGCCATTTCGTGCCAGGTGTGGAAGTAATTTTTGTGCTCCTGACAGCTTTCCCTTAGGAATTAAACTGAGGTCCGCTAACTTATTGCACGTAGGCCACTGAATAGCCAACCATAAGATGAAAAGTTGCTGCTAGGACCAGCTGGATTCAGACTGGCCTTGCTCATCTCATCAGCAATTTACTCTGATACTACAGCAACCAAGAGTAGCTAGAAGGTAAAAAAAAACCCAAAGAAGTGGAGGAAAAGGGTAAGTTTTTGTAAAACTGGAGTTAGCTGTCAAGTGTGAACAGAGCAGTTTAGTAAATGAGAATCAGAGTTATGATATCACACAGATCAATGCTGCTTTGATATCCAATACTAAGAGCTGGGGATAAAATCCTAATCCTACTGAAGTCAATGGGAGTTTTGCCATTGACATCAATAGAGGATTTCACTCTGCCTAACTCCAAATTTTCTTCTTGTAATTAATTAGTATTAGTAAGAAAAGAATTCTAAGGAGTTAAAAATCACAAATAATTTGCTGGTATATAACATTTTCTATTTTATAAGCCTCAATCCTCACAACACTGCTTTGCAGGAGGTAGATTATTTACAATTTACAGATGGAGAAAGTGAGGCAGAAACTACCCCAGGGTATGGAAGGGCCCAGCATCACAGAATTATAGTGCAGGAGCTCCTGGCTCTGAGTTCTATACTCTGGCAATTTCTTTTAGGGATGTTAAAGGTTAACAGGTTAACTGTTAACCCATGGGATTGCTGTGGGCAGACGGCTGTTCCAGTCCTGCAAGGGGCTTGATCCGTGGCAGGTCCAGGCACTCCACAGGCAGGGGATGCTCCAGCTAGGCTGGAATAGCTCCTGCCTACAGCAGGGGCTGCTCCATCCCAGCCTTGTCAGGTGGTGGAGGGGCTGATCCAAACCAGTGTGGCTGGAGTGGCCCCTCTGCCTGTGCCCCCTTTAATTGGTTAACCAGCTAAACATAATGTTTAACCAGTTAACCAAGTAAACAGGATTTTCATCCCTAATTTCTTTCTTAAGCACATAGAAAATAATAACTACCATGAAGTCTAGGAAACAAAAAAGACACTGTAAACAGAGTGGGAAAGGAAAGGAAAGCTGAGAAGAATGGAGGAAAAGTATCAGAAAAGAGAAACAGAATAGCAATAGTTTTGATGTCGATATGAAAGAGGAGAAACAGTTCTTCTTTCTGCTCTGGATTACAAATGAACATTTGATATAAACACGTTTGGAAACTGAAGTCTGTATAGAGTTTTATTCATAAAACTCCAGCTGCATTACAATTTTAGAAGAAATCAAATGGGATCACTTGAAAAGCCACAAAATGGAGATGGTCAACTCCCTTTTTCTAAAAATGTCAGTTTCTAGGCTGATTGACATATAGAGAACGTAAAGCAAGTAGTGTGCAGAAACGCTTTGGAGCAATCATCAGTATCAAGTGATTCAAATTAAGGAATGAATATGGTTCCTGAGTTTGGAGGAGGAAACACAAGGCAGAGTTGAAACCTTGCCAAAACAAACACTGAAACTTTTTGAACGAGCAGTATGAGCAGCAAAGATGCAATATGTGGTTTATTTTATATCACAACAAACACCTCCCATTTGAGATTTTATAAAATAGGTAACTAAAGTTTCCAAGTCTGCATTTAGGCATCTAAATAGGTAGCCTAATTTTCAGAAATTCTGGGCACTGAGAGGCTCTATTTGGCCTCCACTGAACAATACAACATGAGTAACTTTCAGATTGTGAGTAGTCCAATTTGCCTCAGTGGATTTACGTGTATGCTTAAATGTATGCATGTGCCTAAGTACTTTGTTGGTCTAGGAACTTCACATTCAATGAGAATTGCTGAGTACTCAGCACTTTTTTTATTTAGGTACTTAAATATGGTTTTAGCAACCTGACTTTTGGGTCTCTTTTTTTATAATCTTGATCTTGGTGTTTATTTCTAACACAATGTTTTATTACAGCAAAGTTTCTTCCCCTTCCCAAAACTCACTGTATTTTAGTCTAACATACCATGCAAGATTAACTTTTATGTAGTACTGATAAGTTCTATTCTGGAGGCTTTTATGTTGCATGAGTTTAAAGATGTCCATTTCATGAACAATTATAGAAAAGACTACCATACATATTAGAATAAATTACACAAACTCAGTGTAGAAGGAATTAAGTTATACCCAAATGGGATTTCTAAAGAAAATTAACGCAGTACGTCTATTAGGATACATCTACACAGCAGTGTTATTTTGGAATAACTATTGGAACGTCTACACAGCTAGTCCGTTATTTTGAAATAATGGGAAGTTTATTTCAGCATTTGTAAACTTCATTCCACAAGGAATAATGCTTCCTCCAAAATAGCTAATTTGGAATAGCAGTAGTGAGGATGCTCCACTGCTGCTATTTCAAAATAGCTCCTTCCCCCGGCCATTCAAAGTAATTACTCCCCAGTGCTTCCTGGGGCTCTAAATCGGGTAGCATGTTCATATTAGGGGAGCCTGCTTGGACTAATTTCCAGGCTTCCCTGTAGTCTAGATGCACTACTTCAAAATAAGCTATTTCGGAGTATTTCTTCAGGAATAGCTTATTCTGAAATAATTGTGCAGTGTAGACATAGCCTTAGGGAACAATGGAGTTGTTTCCTCAAGTAGGCTATATCTTAATTTAAAAAGCACATATTTTTAGAACATAAATAAAAACAGCTATGGCACATGCTTTATGCATCTAAATAACATTTCTTAACAAGGTTCTTGCAGGAAATCAGTAAAATTCCATATACTACAAAGGGTTATAAATCCCAAAGACCATGTTGCACTCTAGATCCTGGACAATTAATTGGCTGGTCTCAGCCTACTACAGTGTAAAAAACAACTAGTAGTCCTGTGACACCTTAGGGTACGTCTACACTACAGAGAAGATCGAAGCTGCCACTATCGATCTTCCTGGGTTTGAATTAGTGGGTTTAGTGAAGACACACTAATTCAAATTGAGAGGGGTACTCTGGTCAATACTGGTAGTCCTGCTTCCATAAGAAGTAAGGGAAATCAAAGGAAGAGCGTTTTCCCTTCAACTTCCTGCAGTGTGGAAAGCACCATAAGTTGAGTTAAGGTACTTTAACTTCAACTACGCAATTAATGTAGCTGAAGTTGCGTATCTTAATTCGACCTTATCCAATAGTGTAGACATACCCTCTGAGACTAACAAATATATATATATATATATATATATATATATATATATATATATATATATAGTATCACGAGCTTTCAAAGGCAAAACCCACTTCAGATTAGATGATCTTGAGTCAGATTCCTAATTTTGCTGAAAGCTTTGGCCTTTTTGCTGTTCGGTGCATGTTTGATATGGTTAGGCTAGTCTTTCTACACCGCGGGCAAACCTGCCAGTGACAACACTTATGGTATAGTGCCAAGGTTCTCTCTGAGATTTATTGCATCTCATCTACATACAGTAAGATGTCTGTGAGGTGATGACACAGGGGTGATAATATGTATGGGTTTAAACAAAGACTCTAATTATCTCACCCATTACAAAGATAGCTCCCCCAATTATCACCCCAATGTCATTACCTCACAGACACTAACCTTCTCCCTCACCCCCACTCTGTTCTAAAATTTGATTTGTCAATTTCACATACGTTCATTTTTTTGATTGTATCACTTTGGTATATATGGTTGTGCCGATTTTCTTCCACATATTGATCTGAGGAAGTGGGTCTGGCCCACGAAAGCTCATCACCTAATAAACCATCTTGTTAGTCTTTAAAGTGCTACATAGTTCTGTCTTGTTAAAAGGTACCTAGTTTATGTTAATATCAAGGGTGAAGGTAACTTAAAATTCCTTACAGGTACTGTCCTATTGCAACCCAGGTCCCTGTCAGCTCTTTAAATAGCTCCCTGCAGGCTTTTGCTGCAGCTCAGCAAGCTCTTCCTGGAGCTGCGCACGAGGGCGCTCCCCCTTACTTTCATCTCTGGCTAACATAGCCCTGTTTGAAATAAGACAATGTTAATACAAACTAAGTATCTTTTAGTTCACATCAGCAGTGCCCACATGGGACAGTTGAAGACCACGCTAGTATGCATTGCAATTCACAGCCCTCTAGTTTGGTTATGTGGACAAAGCCTAACGAAACAACAGGAAAGAGAATGAGGCCTAGCAGGCATAAACTGAATGCTAGAAGAAGTTTTTTTGTGTGACATACTGCACTGTGCAATGGCTAAGTGCCATATAAAGGGAAGAGGAAGGATTTGTTTGTTCGTTCTGAATGATCAGGTATTGGCCAATGGTCTAGATATGTCTATTCAAAAATTGGCCTATTTCCTACTAAACTTCTATCAGAGCCTCAACTAAATTTTCAAGTGCTAAATATTATTTTATATACACACACACACAAAACCAAAAATGTTGGAGAACACACACACACACACACAAATGTTGAGAAACTGATAAAAGTATTACAGTAGCCAAGTCAAAGAAAAAAATGATACATTGCACCTAATTACCTGCAAATTAAAATCACCCTAAACAAAACAGTAATTCTTGGGAAAAGGTATTGGAAAATGTATGGTAGGGGATTGCATTAGGGATGTTAAAAAGTGTTTATTTGTATAAATTTTGTATAAACCACTGAATTTTTTCAGTGGTTACACGTTTACATGGGGTGGCAGGGAGCGGGAGCTAGTGCTCGCAGGGGGCTTCCCACGAATAGCAGCTTGCGTCTCCCTCACACCCTGCTGCCTCTGTATGAGAGACAGCTGCACAGGGGGCAGGTGGATTTCTGCAAGCACTGGCTCTCACCTGTCCCCCTCCTCGCTGCTGCCTCTGTGGGAGGCAGGGAGTACAGGGGGCGGGGGGGAAGGGGAGAGGAGGCAGAAGCAGCTCCATAGGAGCTAGCACACGTGGGGAGCTAACTGAAAAGCTGGCTCCCCTCATGCACTGGCTCCTGCCTTCCCCCCTCCACAGTGCTGGGAGTTTTGGAAAGGGGCTGCATGTAACTGAGAAGGTAAGAATGTACTTGGGTATAGGGGTTCACATCCCTAGATCACATTGTGAAAAATGAAGACTGTATCTAATGCAGTCCCCAGTATAGCAATAAAGTCAATAGTCACAATTTTTCAGATGAAAGACTTTAACTTCAGCGTGATTATCATCTACTACAAAATAAGTCACATAACACATGTCAAAGAGCACGGTACCTGTGTTGGAGCAAGAACTTAAGTAGTACACATCTTAGAATCTACCCCATGATAACTCAAAGCCCACAGCTGCATCCTCTAGCTTCAACAATGCTGCATGAGTATAAGTGTGGGCAGAATTTGGCATAGTGCATCTCATGAATTCTGAATGGAGATCACGAACAGCAGTGCACAGCTTTTTTGAGCCTTTGCATCTTAAACCTTTTATTAGTCAGTCTTTAAGAAAAACAATTTTTTGTCTGTTCAGCTTGAAAAGTCACATCATTGTCACATAGCAGAAAGACTGCTGGCTAAAGCAAATCTAACATACATTTCTAATGTATTAGCAACATGGAATTGTTACTGATAGATCAAATCTACTTTATCTACTGCATAACACACACTCAGGAGACAAAATTTTGTCTGCAGTGAGACAATATATTGATCTGATCTGATTAATTTCAATACATGTGGTTTGTCATGCCTTTCTATGCACAATACACATAGGAAACTAGTCATCATTTTTACAACTAACTGCCTGCCTAAAAAGCAAAAAACTGTACATATGAATTCCGGATGTGTGAGTCACTTTTTAAAGCTCTGAGTCATGAGAAATGAGCTTCCATTGTGGTGGAAAGCTGAACTAACATTCAAGGAGAGTTTGATATTCAAGAGCTTTATGAACAGATAAAATGGGTAGATGTCACATGTGCCTAGTATATGTCTGATTATGTGAATTGGAGTAAACACTGTACCTTGATTAGATTACAAAAAAACATTTTTGCAGGAGTATTTATTTTTCTTTAAATACAGGTTGGACCAGTCCCAGATGAGGGATTTTGCCCAACCAGGGAAGGTCATTTTTTGTATCCCTGCCACTGGCCTTGCTGCCCGGCCAGAGGCCCCCCAGCGAGCCTCCCCACCGCTTGCAGTCCCCACTGCCCTGCCAACCTTCTGGGCAGCCCAGCTCTGGGGCTCCAGGCAGTCGCACGCACTGCATTTTGGGGCTCCGGACAGTCACACGAGCCGGGGCTCCCTGAGCAGCCGCACACACTGTGGCTCCATCGGGACTCCCAGCCCCACTGGGTAGTCACACACCAGATCTCCCCACTGGGTAGTGACACACTGGGCAGCCCCACTGTCAGCTCCCTGAGGGCAGCCCACTACCCTGCCAGCCCCACAGGGATCCTTACTGCTGGCCCTCCATTGGCACTTTCTGGTCTTGTAACATCCATGCTGGACTATGGATGTTGCTGGAACAGAGAATCCTGGTTGAGAGAGTTTCAACCTGTACATCATGAATCTCATAAAATATCCATTTGAGAAACTTATTACAATTTGACAGAGAAATACAAAAGAAGAGTTTTATGAGCCTCCCGGATGACCCTTTGTTTATACATCTATACTCTTAGATTACTTTCTATGCAGATACTTCATTTGAATTCATCACTTTGGAATAACTGGATTTTTTCCTCTCACACAATATTTAGAGCTTTGTACAAGTTACTTCGTTTTGGTAAATTCTTCAGATGATCAACCGGAAAAAAAAATCTATGAAAAATTACATTTATGGAAAAGGTTGTTATATATAAAATAACTGTCATTAAAAATATTCACATAACTGAAACAGCTATCTGACACAAATTAACCTTTCTGTATTAATGAATTGTATTTATAACTATAGCTTTGTGTGGCACTTTACAGAGAATAAAATGGTAATTGGTCCGTGTCCCCAAATAGCTAACAATCTACAAACAATCAGAAAATGAAAACAAGTTAAATGGAAGTGAGGGACCATAGTTAAAACAAAAAAATCATGTGTGCTGTGCTGTATTGTTAATGAATCTAAGTTTGGTGTTGATTTTAAATGGAGAGTAAGACACGGATGTGCAGGGCAATAGTAAAAAGTTAGAAGAAAGGAGGAGGAGAGATTTGGAGAAGAACAACATTTGGTACATTGGAAAATGGGCCACATGGTCTTTTTCAGTCTCAAACATCACCAGGCTATGTTGCATGTTAACAGATTGTTACAGCCATTCTAGATGTGTGCTAACCACTTCTTAAGTCTGTATTCTTTACTTGTCAATCAGTTAACATAGCACCCTGTATATACATAGCAATTGTTTTTCCACACGGAGAAAATTGGTCTACACAGAAGAACAAAGAAAAGCATGGATGCATTTTAAAACTTTACTTTTTCCTGTAAGTTACTGAAGAAGTCATTTTAGTATAGATTTCACATCAGTTTTTCATAGCAGGCAAAACGTCAGTTAATGAAGAAAATGAAACTTCAGCAAGTACTGTAGACACATATTCAGGGGAAGAAAGCGTCCAAAAGTTTCAATGGTCATAAAAGAATGGAATGTGTACAAAAGACATAAAAAGGGCCAAATTCACCAAGGTACTTCAGCACAAACTTAAGTTAAAATATGCAAATAGTCAATGTGAATTTGAGTTTGGTCCAGGCTTCAGTATCTTCATGAATCAGAGCCAAAACATCCCGTATGATGTCAGAATAATACTGTTTTTATTTGCTAATGTCTGAGATGGCTGTGAAATCAATTTATAATATTTTATTGTCTCTTGAGAGGTCTATGAATTCATATTTTCTGGCTAAAATAATCAAATACAGCTACAGAATAAAGTGCACCTCAGTGGGACTACTCTTTTTCAAATATGTGCAAATAGAATAAAAAGTACATGATTTCCAGTCTCAGTAATAATTTACTATACATTGCTAATATTTCCAGGAAAAAGTAATAATGAAAACTACTCATAATGTTGCAACCACATTTTAACACCTGCTTGTTTGTTCTGCCAGAAAGCGTAATGAATAAAAATGATTTATGTTTCAAGCATATTACAATAGCATAAGGCTTTTTTCATCAAATTGTGCTTTCATAATTCCAAAAGGCTAATGCAGTTTCAATGTTAAAATGGATTTTCTCTGATTATGTGTGAAAAAGCTAATATAAACAAGCAACAATAACAGGGACTGAAGTACTGGCTATGGTCTTCTATGGCCAAATTCTATTGACTTGGACATGTATAATCATAATGCCTTCAATGGGACAGCAAGAGTGAAGCTTGGAGGAAAAACTTGGTCCTAGATTATAAGGTCTTTTGGGGCAGGGATTATCATTTGCTAAATATGTTTGTATAGTGCCTAGCATATAATAAATTAACAATAATAACAATAAAATCTTAATGAACAGATTTCAGAAGTTATTGATGGACACATAGCTAGCCCTAGAACAAATGGTGCACCAAGTAAGAAGTGTTTTTAATGCTCCTCCCCATTTGTTAAATTTTGGAATATGTTATTTTTTTAATCGCATTTGTAGTTCATGACTTTGATGCACGATTTGCATGCATGGTCTAACTCTATCATATAAGGCACTTGGATCTGTAAATCTGTATTTATGCACTTCATATACAAGCAAATGAAAAAATTGTTCTTCTAAGCTTAGAGAAACTTTTACCTTTTACGAATAACTGAAATGTACTAACATCAAGAAATAGAACTGTGCACCGGCACCGGGTGAACCAATATTAAAGTGTGTTACAGTAGATGACAGATTTAGAATGTTATCCCTCGTTCTAAAGTTCAGTGAGTATTAGCCTTTTCAGACTACTGTACCCCTTCCAGGTGTCTGATTTATCTTGCATACCATCACATTTCCAAAACATAAAAATCTAATTGCTTAATCAGAAAGAAAAATATCGAAGTGTCACAGCACACTATTACTGAAAAATTGCTGATTCTCTCATTTTTACCATATGAGTATAAAATAAAACAATTAGAATATAAATACTGTACTTACATTTCTGTGTATAGTATATACAGCAAAGTAAACAAGTCACTGTATGAAATTTTAGTTTATACTGACTTAGTTTCTGCTTTTTATATAGCCTATTGTAAAACTAGGGAGGTAGCCAGACGAGTTGAGGCATCCTATGGAAGACCTTTGTCTACCGCAGTTGAGAACCATTGCTTTAGTTCAAAAGTCACTTGTCTTGCCTTTGACCTTGCAAACTGAATCATGGTGTAAGGGAGATCCAAAAACTGGCCAATGGCATTTTCAAGTGATGAATTAACAAGCAATATCAGTCTCTCGATGGCTATCGTCAATTGAAGATATGTTTTAATGAGCCTGAGCTTCAAAAAGCTGTGCTCACCACTCACAACTGTGACTGGCAGCATGAGCAGAATGCTCAAAGTTACTCACTAATTGGGAGAAGAGCCCTTCAGCTCTGCATCATGAACGAATTGGGGAAACTGGAGTTTAGAGTGCTTCCCATGTGACAAACTGTGACCGACGTTGTCCAGTTTGATATAGAGAGAAGCTATTATCACTGACATCAGAACACTGCCCAGAAGTCAGCATCTGGTGAAGGTCTTTACAATTGCTGGAGTGCTTTTCTGTCTGCCAGAAGCTTATTAAAAACATAGAAAATCATCCAGCTCTTTTCACGGTGCTTCATTTGCTTATCAATCTCCAAGTAGTGTCAACAAGTGAGCAAAAACACTTTCTCCATTTTTTTTTCTTACAAGCTTCCTATCAGTTCACCTCTGCTCTCATCACTCAAATATCTATTCTTCCAATGAGTATGAATTTCCTTGAAGACAGGCTCAACTCTATTAGTTTTCCACTGTTTCTTTGGCAGCTGTAATGGCATCTTCAAATCCATTGTCTCTGTAGAGTACAACGAAACCAAAGCAGCATCTTATCAAGTAAGTAGCAGGCATGATGTCCATCGATTGAGTTTGTAATTTCTTGCTTATAATATTTACTTGGAAAAAGATATAATGCCAAGCCAACACTAAGACCAGAAATTTAATATTAGTGACAGTCTGCCAGGCTTTGTGCCTTGTGTTGGATTCTGGCCTTGGTTTTATTTGACTGAGCCAGTTCCATCAGGGTATCATAAACCTCAATCATTTGGTACCTCACTGGACTTATGCCATCAATGTGGCTCTTCCAGCAAGTATCACTTAGCAGCTTCATGGTCAGATTTGTAATATTGCTCATGAGGATCTTCCACCTGATAGAGTACATATTCTTTGCAAAATTCTAAAGAGAGATACTAAATGTAAAGATGACACTGCATCTGATACAACCAGAAGTATCTAAGATCCATGGACCTCCCACATGCACAGCCTCATAATGGCAGCCAGAAGACACAAAGAAAATTACTAAATTTAGTGCAAGGATCCTTGCCTGCATGCCACTGCTTCCTTCCTTTATGTTTGTACCACTGTCATAGCCTTGGCCACAGCAGTGCTGAAGCTTAATTTTATTCTCATTTAAAACTTTTATAAGCAGCTCAGTTGGGCTTTCCCCCGTAGAGTCATCCACAGACCAGAAAAAGATAAAATGTTCCTTTACTTGGGTACAGCCATCCACATTATTAACAAATCTTACTGTAAATGACATCTTTCTACCGTATCTAATGTTAGTTTGTTTGAAATGGTTTTGGGGGGAGTGCAGTCCATTATTGTGGTATAGTACTTTGCTTTGCCAAACTAAACCAATTTGTTTGAAATGGTTTTGCTGCAGTAATGGTGCATAGCTTCTTTACATAGACTACTTAACACAGGTGCTCATGCAGGACATCATAGTATTTCCGAAGGAGCTCTACCAAACTGAGGAAATTACAGTTATGTTCAGTGAACAAGTCATTTGGCAAGCCCTAGAAAGCCAAATTATTCTTTGCAAGGAAGAGGATGCTTGAGATCAGACGCTCAAGCACTGGTATTGCTGCGCTTCAGGGTGGGGGAAAGCAATTTGCACAGTTTCATGAAAGTGGACTTACGCATGGGAAAGCTTTGCAGTCACGGCTAATCACCCATACCTGCATAACTAAGCACTAGTTTGTGCTTGTCTGATGGCACCAGAACTGGCATACAACTGTGTTAAAAGGATTGACTGCTACCAGCATCTGCCCATGGCTCCACTCAAGTGTTTCATACATGTCTGTGTTCATGGCCTCCTCACATTCTTCCTTGTTGCAGCAGCTCCTGGCTAGTCTTTAAACAAACTGCAGTGTAGGGCACGAGGTGCTGGCAATGATTACCATAGCACCTTGCAGCTAAATGAGATCCTAATCTTGAAGACAGCTAAGACAAAGGCTAAGGCTTCAATCTTGGTGGCCTGTTGACTTTTCTGCAGTCTCGAAGAGCTGGCTTAGGGGTGTTAGTGCTGCCAGGAATCTCCACAGCACTGTGTGATGTGGCCTCTCCATGGCCTCCCATTGATGTGCCCCACCTGTTCATAGCACCCTCCCACAGTGCCATGGCTTGAGAGGGGGTCTTTGAAAGGCAGCCTTACTGCTGTCTCCACAGTGCCTGTGCTGGAGGAATTCTCCCTCAGCTTGAACTATGTCATTTCATACCCCTTTACACCACCATGGCCTTTTCACCCTGCATAAAAGGGCTTTACAAACTGCAAAGGTCTCACCCATGCCGCCTGATCTAAAGCCCATTCTATGGAACTTTCCCCACAGACTTCACTGGATTTGGATCAGGCCCATGAGGTTTGTATCTTTTTCCCTAATTTGCAAGATGTAGTAAATAGCAGCTGATGGCCACTAAACTGAGGCATGATATCATAAAACTTAAGTTGTGTCACCTAGATGTTAAGCATCATGACACAATTCAGTGCCCTTTCTGTGCTACCTGAGAGTTAATTAGATTAATATCTACAGCATGCTCATTTTTATTTTTTGTGGTAGAGAGCAGAGATGCATTTTGGCTTATTTTAATTACAGCAGAACCAATTTTAACATAAAAATGGCCATACTGGGTCAGATCAAATGTCCATCTAGCCCAGTACTCTGTCTTCTGACAGTGGCCAATGCCAGAAGGAATGAACAGAACAGGTAATCATCATGTGATCCCTCTCCTGTCATCCATTTCCAGCTCCTGACAAACAGAGGCTAAAGGCACCATTCCTACCCATCGTGGCTAATAGCCATTGATGGACCTATTCTCCATGAATGTATCTATTTTTTTTAACCCTGTTAAAGTCCTGGTCTTCACAATCTCCTCTGGAAAGGAGTTCCACAGCTTGTCTGTATGTTATGTGCAGAAATACTTCCTTCTGTTTGTTTTAAATCTGTTACTTATTAATTTCATTTGATGACTCCTAGTTCTTGTGTTATGGGAGCAAGTAAACTGTTCCTTATCCAATTTCTCCATACCTGTCATGATTTTATAAACCTCTATTGTATCTTCCCTTAGGGTGTGTCTAGACTACAGGGTTTTGTCGACAAAAGTGGACTTTTGTCGACAAAACTATACCTGCGTCTACACTACCACTGAGTTCTGTCGACATAACGTCGACAGAACTCAGCAGTTTTGTCGACGCTGGTAAACCTCATTTTACGAGGCATAACGTCTTTTGTCGACAGAGTTCTGTCGACAGAAGGTGTTATTGCATCTAGGGTTGTGCCTAGACTACAGAGTTTTGTCGACAAAGCAGCTTGCTTTGTCGACAGAACTGAATGTAGTCTAGACGCTCTTTGTCGACAGAACCTTTGTCGACAGTATCTGTCGACAAAACTTCTGTCGACAAAAGCCTGTAGTCTAGACGTATCCATAGTCTCCGCTTTTCTAAACTGAAAAGTCCCAGTTTTATTAATCTCTCCTCAGATGGAAGTAGTTCCAAACCCCTAATCATTTTTATTGCTCTTTTCTAAACCTTTTCCAATGCCAAGATGTTTTTTTTTTAGATGAGGCGATCACATTTGCACTCAGTATTTAAAATATGAATGTACAAAACAATTTTCCTGATGGGGAACAAATGTAATAAAATCACATAATGAAAATGACGCTGATGAAGAAGAAGTTGATGTGACGTCTGAGGTCTTCAAAACATTGGAAATCACTCTGAAGTAGTCTGAAGGTCAAAATGACAGCAATGCAGTGCACCACACTATAAATTATGAATTGCACCTTGTGTAATTTTGAGGTGTTCAATTTTATGAACTTCTCAATCCCCCAATAGATTGTAAATTAAGGGGTTCTCCTGTATTGGCTGTTTAGAGTTCACAAGTGAAACAAGGTCTGTGGATTAGTTAGCAAAACACAGCTCTGTTATAATGAAAACAATCTACTGGGCACGAAAATACAACATAGTAAAAGTAAAAAGTGAAGTACTTGCCTAAAGTCAGTGAAAAGAAAAGTCATTAGGACAAACAGCATCTTCTGCTCCCTGCATATGTTGAAAACCACTTACTTTACAGACAAATAAACTGTCCTGTTTTTTTGCTCATGTCTGCATTGCAGAAGCAACAGAGCTAAAAGGAACTTAACGGGCTTATGTTCTGCCTCATGTATCATTAACAGAAAACGTAACAAATATTTATGGAATCTTTATTACTTGTAATATTTTATTTTATTTACTGTTTTGCACAGTCCCTCTAGCAGCAGCACCTATATATTGAGCTGTGCACATAAGGCTTCCAGAGAGAAAGAACCACAATAACAACAAAATGAAATAATGTTCAGCCAAAAGCCTGACTGAACAAAGAAGCCTCACAACATGATCTGAATTTCTGTTGTGAGAGCCAAAAGGGAAAGTTTGACTTGCAAATCCCCAGAGATGTTTAGAGGTGTAGCAGCTAGAAAAAAATATCCGCTATTGTATGCTAAGCACATTTGATATGAATTAGAGAGGCAATACACTTGGAATCCTGCAGTGTATCATCTGTATGTCACTTTTCTGAGTATAGCCACCTGAAATTAAGTTACTGAAAAACAAAAAGTTTATTGAAGTACTAATAACTTGAGCTTTCTCAGTTTATATAACATTTTCATAAAGGGTGAATGCAGCATTTTGATTATTAGCATTTGTTAAATTCCAGTTCAAACTAGCTGTAGGCTGTTTCTGACCAGTTTTGTCAAGGGCATTTTTCTATTTTGACAAATGATTCCACGGACAGGCATGGGATAATACAATCTGAAAGTTTTACAATCCATAAGTGACAAAGCACCAAATGTTGGAAACTGATCTCTAATGGAAATGATGTTTTCCCCTTGGAAAGTTATTTCAAGTCTCTTTCCTTCTCTCAAGATATAAAAATAATCTCTGGGGTAACTTGTCTAGTAATTTGCAAAGACTGGGAATAACAGTAAAGCCGATCAGACAGCACAGATATATAGCTTTTTTATTTCTTAATATGCTGCACTACTTCACACATAAAGAAGCATGAAAAAGGGCACCAAATAAGCAATGTAATGAAAAAGTCTAGACTTAAAGGAAAGCATAAGGCTTTAAACCTAACACGCATTCTATTACTAGTAGATAAAGGGAAACGGGAAGCTTCCTTGTTTGAATATGTGGCAAATACAGGCAGTCCCCGGGTTACATGGATCCGACTTACATCGGATCCCTACTTACAAACGGGGTGAGGCAACCCCGCACTAGCTGCTTCCCCCCAGCAGACCAGGGAGACGCAAAGCTAGTGCCCCCCCCAGCAGACCAGGGAGACGCGGAGCGGCTTTTCTCAGCAGACACCTTGGCTTGAGAATAAAGGACTGAGGGAAGTGAGGTGTGGGAGAATAAAACTGAGCTCTGGAGAAATGTTTGGCTAGAGTTTCCCCTACAATATGTACCAGTTCCGACTTACATACAAATTCAACTTAAGAACAAACCTACAGACCCTATCTTGCACGTAACCCGGGGACTGCCTGTATGTGATGTTGTTTGACCTGCAATATACTCATTAGATAGTCTCATACAGCATAAGAGAGCAAATGCATGATCAGTTCAGAGCATTCAAAAATTTAGACTGAAGAGGAAAAAATAAATCAAGCTGTTCTGATACATTGGCAGTGATACATCCTGAACAAACTATAAGAATTTGAGGGTCAAGACTTGAATGCTGTAATTCACTGCTAACCCAACTAGCTAGGAATATTGTGGAGCAGAAACTGGGGCTAGGTAGACAAGGAGAATGTGACTGAGGATAAGATAGGACTGGCACAGGAGCAAGAAGGAAGGATACAGCACAGAAGTGGTCAAGTGCAGGGTGAAATGGACAGAAAAGGGTATGATCATTAGATCACACTCATCTTCAAAACTCCAAATGGAACCCAGTTCTGGAGTACTACCATTTCTCTGCTGACTGCAAATATCTGTGAAAACCACTGGGAAAATATGGCTTGTCCCCTGAAAGATTGGTTCACACAGTGAATGATAACCTACTATTGCTACGAGTCTCTCTGTTAGCTCAGAAGACTGAAAACTTCCAACACTGCTGATGACCTATGCGGGTGTCAACATAGTGCTTCTGTTCTTTTGGTTTGTTTTTTTAAGAATCTAGAATTGAATGAGGCAGGGGACTGGAAAAGAATGTGTATGGTAGTATAATTAAAAACTGCATCATAACAAACACACAAGGAGGCTGAACTAAGATTGTACAAGAACCTTCATTCTGTCATTTCCTGTTTTTGAATATTTAATTATACAATCTCATCAGTGTTTTTACCCTAGCTTTTACATGATGTATATAAAATGGAACACTAAGACATGCTTTGCTGTGTGTCTTGATACTGTTCACCCAATGCCATATTCTTGATTTTTGTTAATGTTGCATCCTAGGATTAAATCTTCCAGAAAGCATCTCTGATCTGATCATGGGATTGACTCATTTCCGTACTCACCCCAGTATGCGTAGGCTAGTAAGAAATCATTTGAAGAGATAAGGTCCTTATATAAAATGAGTAGCAGAAAAGTATTACTTTTTTTAATGTGCAGTGATTTATTAAAATATTAGAAGATTCACCCGGCATTGATTGGGTCCCTAAATCAATTAATTTTTGTTTTTAGAAAATAAAATGAAAGTATACATGCTTAATTTAAATCATTGCTCTGGGGAGAGGCTGGGGATGAGGGGTTCAATATGCAGGCTTCCCCGGGAAGAGAGAACTATCCCAGCCCTTTCTCACCGCAGCAGCTTGTGATCAGGTGAGAAGTGCCTCTCTAGGGCCCCTGCAGCTCCTGCAGGCACAGCCAGAAGAGGGGAGCATGTCCTCTGGATCAGGCAGGTCCAGGTTCATCTGCCCCTATATCCCCCAGCCAGAATGAGGAATGCAACAAACTGTGCACTTTCCCCTTGCTCCCTGACAATGGGGAACAGCCAGCAATGTTTCCATTCGAATTGGGGGCTGGGGCTTAAGCCCCCCCAAAGGGTGCCTGGGGGTGGGAGGCTTGGGGCTGCAGCAGTCCCGGATGAGATAGGATGCCCCCAGCCAGCCCCTTTCACGTGCCTGGTGATTTTGTCTTTTTTTTTTAATGGTTTTCTGAGAAGCAATCCCAAGCACTTTTATGGAACAACGAAACCCTTACCTTGTTTTAAGTTATGGTAAGAAGAAGCTGTATACCAAATTTGGTGATCCTAGTTCTTTCTAGGGATGTTAAATATCGGTTAATTGAATAGTCGATTAACCTCATGAATTCTTATCTGTTAGTCGACTATTCTATAGTCCTCAGGGTCAGCAGCCTCATTTCTGAGGAGCCTCCTGCCACTCCACACTGCTGCCCTCTGTATCAGAGGGGTGTCAGATCGGAGCTGGTCTGGGGAGGGGAGCCAGTTTAAAAACCAGCTATCTGATAAAGGCAACAATGTGGGGTGGCAGCAGCCCCTGTCAGGGGGAGGAGTGAAGAGGAGGAGGACTTGAGTTCCCAGACCCAGCGCAAGCCAGAACTGAGATAGGCTGCCTGCCTGCCCGGCTCCAAATACACTTTAAATGCAGAGCCATAGCAAGGGCAGGTCCCAGATCTGTTGCAGTACTGAGCTGGGCTGATGGGCAGCCTGCTAAAAAATTTACTGCGGGGGAGAGGGGATACCTGTAGTCTATAACATTAACCTAAAAGCTTTTGCTTATCAGTTAATCGACTACACCAGCATTTCTCAAACTGTGGGTCCCAACCTCCCGGGGGGTCGCGAGTAACTTAAAGGGGGATCACAAACAAATTAGAGGGGGGTCACGAGCAAATGAGAGGCTGGTTGCAGCAATGGAGAGGGGGGTCACGAGCAACTGAGTGGGGGGTTGCAGTAACACAGGTTTGAGAACCCCTGGACTACACTATTACATCCCTAGTTCTTACTGTTTAGGAGTAGTTCTTGAACAGACGGACGGATACACAGACAGACAAACTATCTCAAATATATAGTATATAGAGGAATTCTTTTTTAAAATGAACAAGTTTACACTGATGTCAATGAACAATCCATGCTTACAACTAAGCTGTCTACCTTATTAAACCTCTTTCTCACCAGGTTAGCATCACAAAATATAAACATCTTGTTTTCATACAAGGCTCAAGCGAACTCTTCATACTTGAAATGTCTAAATGGCTCCAATCAAACTCTTCGCATTTACAAGGAATGCAAACAAAATGACATGACCTTAGCAGAAAACTGGCTTGACTGTTTCACAAACAAAGGACAATAAACATATGGAAAGAATTACAGAACGGGGGTCAGTGGAGCCAAGAGAATGAACTAGCTCACAAGAGAAATAGATGTGTTTAAAATAAATTATAGCAGAAGGAGGGGAAAAAAGGTAAATGTAGCAAAATGACACACACATGAAGAATGCACCTTTTCCTGCAGGCACATATTTTTATGCTCTTGCCAGGGTTTTAAGGGCAGCCACTGTGAGAATGCATATCATATTATGAAAAACAGTCATTTATATGATATATGCAAAGCCAGTGATTTTCTCGGGGCCTACTTTATATGAAAAGTCCAAGCCTCAGTCAATGTTCCCTCTAATTTTTTCCATCCATTCATGGAATAAATTTTGTTATGTGCACTGAGGCATGTGCACATATGCACCACCAGTAGGAACACATGGTGCTCGCTGTGGGCACTCTGCTAATCAGCTGGGTGGCAACTCATGCATTCAGCTTTGGGTAACACTGGTCCCACAGTAGGGTTGCCAGGTGTCCGGTTTTGAACTGGACAGTCCAGTATTTGAGCTTTCTGTTCGGGAAACAAATTGAGAAAATAGAAATGTCCGGTATTTTCTAAATAAGATGTAATATAGATGGTGATGTAATGTCAAGTGTGTCCGGTATTTTTGTTGAAACCATCTGGTAACCCTAGCCCTCAGCAGTGTAAAGGGCAAAAATCACAGACATACAAAATGCATTCAATTACTCATTTAGTTGCAAAATACTCTCCCATCTGATTCTTCCAAAATTTACCATTAGGTATAGTGCAGGTATAGTTTCACTGAGGTAAGTCCCCAGTGTGAGTTAGAGCAGGTCTAAGTCACTGGTCTACACTCTATTGTTTAAAATGGGGTGGGCAATCATTTTTGACTGGGGGCCATTTCAGAAATATTTGAAGTGGCCCAGGGCCACCCCGGAAGAGGCAGGGCCTCAGGTGGAAGGGGCAGGGCCAGGACACCTCCATGCTTCCCCACCCTGATTGGTCCGTGGGTGGGGGAGCGTGTGAAGTCTTTGCCCCTGTCCTCCTCCAGAGAGAACTGCCAGTTGTTCTGAACATCTGCTGGCTCCCCCTAGGCACCTGTGCCCCTGGCAGTGGGAGACTTCACAAACTCCTCCCCATTCTTCCCTGGTCAATCAGGGCCTAGGGTGCAGGGGAAGCAAGCAAAACCTGCCCTCACCTTGCAAGGGAGCGCCACGCAGCAGTTGGTAGTTGGCTCTAAGTGCCGAGCCCCTTGCAGGGTGCGAGATTTCATGTGCTCTACCCCCTGCTCAGGCCAATCAGGGATTGGGGATGAGCGGAGCATGCAAAGTCTCTTCCTGCCCTGCCCTTGCCCTGCAAGGAGTACACAGCCTAGGGGTGGGGAGAGCGTAAAGTCTCTTCCTTCCTGCTCTCCGACACACGGCACTTAGAGTCAATCGCCAGGGTTGACTCTAAGCGCCACTTGCTCCCCCGTTCCTAGGCCCTGATTGGCTTTGTGGCAGGGGAGTGGCAGGACCTTTGTGGGCCAGATCAACCCGCTTGGTGGGCCAGATCTGGCCTGAGGAGGCCCTTTTGCTCACCCCTGGTTTAAGATGAATCCCTAAAGAGCTGTCTGTAAGGCCAGAATAGCAGAATATATACTTCAACATCCCCCAGCATGCCCTCGTGCCAAATTTCAGGAAAGGGGTCAACATAGAGCTCTCACATTGGGGGATATTCCCTGGCAGGCTTTCCTGCTCACTCTGTTGCCGAAAATACTGAGGTACAGATACCTAAAAAGTCCATAATTGGGGTAACTATATTTCCCTGACTTGATCCTCACAGCTTGGCACTCTCTGCCCTCTATGCTTGGCTGGGCCCTCAGGATGGACAAACCTCTCCTGATGTTGTGTGGAGGCAATATTCAGGGGGATATGCAAGGTGGCATCCCCCTCCACAATTTCTGTGACCATCAGCAACCGCCTTTTGGCACTTGGAAGGAGGGAAGGTATAAGAGCAGTTTCCAGCTTCTGGGGAGAGGGGTAGGGAGAGCAGGTCCATATCTTTGCAATGCTCTTCTTTTCTTCTCCCCTCCCCACTGCCTCCAAGGCTGGAAACAGCTGCTCCCTTCCTGCCCCCACAGCATTGAAAAGCAGCTAAAACCTCCAGGCTGCTGGTGGCCACTGACATAACCCAGCCTCTCCTGTCTTCTGGCTACAGCATGAGCGGGAAAGATTAAGCCCTAAGGACGCATTGTGCACCATGGTCCAGGGAACCTGACTGCAGATGCTTCAGCCAACCCAATCAGAGAAGTGGCTCAGCAGGGGAAGGTGCCTAGGGGATGGAGCCACCTCACACTCCCCGGGGCAGGAATTGTGTGTATGCGCGTGCTTACGCACGTGCTAAGCCCCTGTTTGAAGGGCTTCTGTGGAGAATGTAGGGTTGTGGCATGAACAAGCTGGAAATTGCGTCCCTCCCCACATCACTCCAGAGCTTAGCTGAGGGGCAGAGAGGTTTCTCTGTGCCAATGCTGGGGGGCGGAGGGGGAGGCATTGGCATGTGCAGAGCATGGCTTCTCCAAGCCAGCCCCCCCGGGACAGAGGATTGCATGCTTTCCTGGAGTGCCAGCCCATCGCAGGCTCTGGAGGAAGGAAGCAGCCTATCAGTCAAGCTCTTGGGAAACTGAGTGCTCCAACCAGTAGCTGATTTCCTGCACAGCACTGGGAGTGGGACATGCCCCACTAGGGGGAGGGTAAAGAGATAAAGTAAGAGAGGAAGCAGAGACGACACGTAACTGGGTTGGCACCTGCCTGCACTCACCAGTCATCACAGTGCAAGCCAGAAATGGGATGGGAGAGGGGAGTCCTGCTGGCCAAGAGCCAGCACACAGCTGAAAGATCATCAGGGGGAATGCCTGGAACTACATGCTGTAGCTTTTCCCTGCTACCAACCTGGGACCCCCCCCCCCCCAATCACTGACCACTGGACCTTCCCCCCACTCACTGCTGGTGGGTAAATTGTTGGTAAGGAGGGATCAGGTCAGACAAAAGACCTGCCAGTCCTGATTGGGAGGAGACTGAAAATATGGGACAATTTTTTTAAAGAAAAAATTCTTTTTTTAAAGAAAAAGTCAGGAAACATGCAGGAGGGCTTAAATATGGGACTGTCCCTACTCACAATCAAGGGCACTGTTTGAGATCTAAACAATCCAAACAGGACAGAGAGCCTGAGACTAAGGTACAGTGAGTCTTCAACTCCTACTGAACTCAATGCAATACTTCAGCAGATCGCCTGTCAGGTGTCCAATGCAATGGAAATACACATATCAAAGAGACAAAACACATTAAATGCTATAAAACAGGCTCTGAGGGCCAAGAAGGGAATACTTATTGCATATCATGAATTCATGCCCTCACTGGCTAGTGTTAATTTGTATTAGCTTGTAAATTACTATGTTATTTTTTTTTATCTTTATAAGAAAAACCCACACAAAGCTGGCATTGATTTTTTTTTAAAAAAATGACAACATATTGGATGTTTCTATACCAAGGGATTTAACAGTAAACTTGGGCAGCAGTTTTAAGAATCGAAAGCCTTCAGGATGTTAAGGCCAAAGCATTTATTCAAGTTAATTAAAGTCAAAGAACTGAATATATCTGCTTAACAAGTACAGACATAAATCTGGCTCAGGAGTAGTTTTCTCTGCAGAGAATGGGAAGAAACAAAGTGTCTTGATTTATGAGGAATAGATATTTTTGGGGTGCTGGTAACAACACAACACCTTTCACCTTTGAGTACTGCTCTAAATCTGGTCCTGCTCATTAGTGACCAAAAATCACTAATGTCCCCTCTAATCTTTTCCATCAATGTGCAGAATAATTTCTAATGTGCAAATATGCACCACCAGCAGAAACAAAACCTAGCTATGGGCGCTCTGCTAATCATCTGGGCAGCACTGGAATCTCTTCTGAGTGGCTGCACAATTGCCCAGCTTACAGGGAACACTGAAAGTCCTCCCTAACTATTGTATAGTGCCTTATGTGAAAGGAGTTGGTCATTGGTCATGAACTCTGTTCAGCTCTTGGTGCACTGATGTCTTCATCACAACCAGTATGCTCAATACAAAAGCCAAAGACTGAAGGGGCACAGAGCCTAAGCTGGTTCCTACAGACACCCAGAGCAAAGTATGTTACATCAACTTAAGCAGTAGGTGACAAAACAAGTTTCTTCTATATAAAAAGAAGAAAAATACAGTGGCAGATGCCCCATCCAGGAAAAAGGGCTCTGAGGGTATGTCTACACGACAGCACTAATTTGAACTAAGCTAATTCGAACTAGTGCATCTAGACCTAAAAACTAGTTCGAATTAGTGTTTTGCTAATTCAAACTAGCATGTCCACATTGAGTGGACCCTGAACCGAAGTTAAGGCTGGCCGGAAGCAGTGCCGGCAGGGCATCAGGTTAGGACTTAGAGTGTGGAGCTGCTGCCTCAGGCTAGCCGAGGGCTGTGCTTAAAGGGACCAGACCCCCACCCCGGACAGACAGTTCTCAGGGTTCCCAGCTTGCCTGTCTACCTCGATGAGGGACAGCAAAGCAGTCCTGGCTTGGAGTGCCCTGAGTGCCCACACTCGGCACATCACAACACTCGGCCGTCAGCCCGGCTGCACTTGCCGCAGGCTGCCATCCGGGGGGGTCAATCGGGGGGCTGCAGGAGAGCTTCCACCCCGAGTAGCCCGCAGAGCCACCCCAGTCCTCCCCATCGGGGGCTCGTACCCCATTCCTCCCTCACCTCCTTCCACTTACCCCTCCCTAGTCCCCTTTCTTGATGTAAAAAATAAAGGACACGTGTGTTCAAAAATAGAAACTCTATTTAACAAAACTGGGGGTGGAGGGAGGAATTAACCTCTGTGGAGACTGGGAAAAGGAGGTGGGAGAGGGGAGGGGGAAACCTGGGAGGAGGGAGCTGGAAGGGAGAAGCCAGAGGAAGGAGGAGGAGGGGAAGTATAAAACTATGGTACGCCCACATCTTCAGTACTGTGTACAGATGTGATCTCCTCACCCCAGAAAAGATATTTTGGCCTTGGAAAGGATTCCGAAAAGGGCAACTAAAATGATCAGGGGTTTGGAACAGGTCCCACATGAGGAGAGGCTAAAGTGACTGGGACTTTTCAGATTGGAAAAGAGGAGACTGAAGGGGGATATGATAGAAGTCTATAAAATCATGAGTGGTATGGAGAGGGTGCATAAAGAAAAGTTCTTCATTAGTTCCCATAATAGAAGGACTAGAGGACACCAAGTGAAATGAATGGGTAGCAGGCTTCAAACTAATAACAGAAAATTCTTCTTCACAAAGCAAATAGTCAACCTGTGGAACTCCTTGCCACAGGAGGCTGTGAAGGCTAGAACTATAACAGAGTTTAAAGAGAAGTTAGATAAAGTCATGGAGGTTGGGTCCATGGAGTGCTATTAGCCATGGGGTAGGAACGGTGTGTCCCTGGCCTCTGTTTGTGGAAGGCTGGAAATAGATGGCACGAGACAAATGGCTTGGTCATTGTCTTCGGTCCATCTCCTCCGGGGTAGCTGGTGTTGGCCGCTGTCGGCAGACAGGCCACCGGGCTAGATGGACTTTTGGTCTGATCCAGTATAGCCATTCTTATGTTTTTATGTTCTAAGCTCAGGGCTGGGGGTCTCACTGGACCACCTTGATTTTCATGCAAACCTGCTCCTGGGTTCGCATGTGGCCTTTGGTGGCCAGGAGGGTGCCCACCTCTTGCGGCCCCGGGCAGGCTCCTGGGAGCCGCCAGCCTAGTCCCGGGAAGAGGCGGACGGCTGGGTGGCAGCGGGCGGCTGGCTCGTGCTGTGCTAGGTGCAGGGTCTGCTGGCTGGGTGCTGGCAGGCTTGCACCTGGCATGGGCACTGTAGCCAGCCCGTGCCCCTTTAAGGATTCCGGGGCCGGGAAGGGGGCAGAAGAGTTTCCCTGGTTTGGCCCAGAGTGGCCACCAGGGCAACCTGGAAAGGGCTAGCCTCCAACTAGTTCGAATTAAGTGGCTACACAGCCCTTAATTCGAACTACTTAATTCAAACTAGGCGTTAGTCCTCGTAGAATGAGGTTTACCTAGTTTGAATAAGTGCTCCGCTAGTTTGAATTAAGTTCGAACTAGCAGTTTGCATGTGTAGCGCCTATTAACGTTAATTCGAATTAGCTGTTAGTTCGAATTAACTTTGTAGTGTAGACATACCCTTACCCTGTGGGTAAGCCAGTGGCTAACCCTGCTGCAGCTCTGTAAGGGGGGAGGTGTGGCCTGAAGCGCATCCCAATGCCAGAGAGCAAGGGACTCACTGGTATCAGGCAATGACTTTCAGCTGGCCTGGCCAATTCAGGGAACCCCAGATCATTATGGTTATAATTTTTATTTAAAGGGTGTCATGTAACATGTCACTGGAAGACTAATAACTCGCTGATCATTAATGTTTTTACATAATGTATGTATGCCAAGGTATGTGCAAAGAGCTAATGGACAGATGCTGGGACTATGACTAAAATGTATTTAAATCAGGCATGTCAGGGGAGTTAATAAACAGGTCTGTCCTAGATAAAAGAATGTGTTTTTCTCTGATCAACTGGGTCATCTGGAAGAAAAAAAATAAGGACCATTTAAAAATTAGATAAACAAAGCTATCATGCTAACAAGTCGGGGAGAAAACAGCTTGGAATCTGCACCAGCACAGAAGTGGAGTAGGGACTGAGTTTTATGTTTCAAACAATACATTGCAAAGGTTTATTGGTCGATAAAGCCATGGAGGCTAAACCTCAAGCGATAAGTAACTGAACTGACAGGTTGTGTACAACATTACTGTATTATAAAACTGTATAGAGTGAGGTCTCTTCTGAAAGCTAACAACATACTGTGATTAACATTACTGTGATGTGTAGGTATTAACTTCACATAAGGAATTATGGTTACTCATTATCATTATGCTTAATAGTCTGTGAAAAATCAAACGGAGAACCAAAATGGAGAATCAAATGGTCTTTTCCAGACAGGACAGCTGTTGACTTGTGTCTCCAAGCAAGGTGTGATAAGAAACAATAGAAGGCTTATTTACACACAAGGGGATGGGGATCGGGATGGGGAAGCCCACAAGGGGGGGGGGGGGGGGGAGGGAGAGGAGAGAAAGCATTAAGTTATCCTGCCTCTTGAAACAAGTTCAGACAGCTTTGGAAGACACAAGCAAAGAGGTTTGCAAGCTGAGAAAGATGGAGTGATGGTGGGGTGAAGTCTCTGAAACTGAATATAGGCAAGAAACCTGCTTATGCAAAGATCTTTCACCTAATACAGGAAAACGAGAACCTTGTAATCCTTGCAAGATCCTGACTGAGGAAAACTGGCAATGGCTGGGAAGAAGGAAAACTGGTGAGAGAAATCATCTTGAACAAAGAACATGACATAAGAACAGCCATACTAGGACAGACCAAAGATATGTCTACACAGCAGCGCGCCTACACTGAAAGCCATTATTTTGAAATAATGGCAAGTTGGAGGACTTCTTACTCTGACTCCTGTATCTCTCATTTCATGAGGAGTAAGGGAAGTTGAAGGAGGAGTGTTTTTTCTTCGACTTCCTGCTGTGTAGAAAGCGCCAAAAGCCAAATTAAGCTATTTCAACTTAAGCTATGCAATTGACATAGCTGAAGTTGCATAGTTTAATTTGAGTTTTGCCCTGCTGTGTAAACATATCCCAAAGGTCCATCTAGCTCAGTATCCTGTCTTTCAACAGTGGCCAATGATAGATGCTTCAGAGGGAATCAACTGATTTCTCCCTTGTCACCCATTCCTAGCCTCTAACAAACAGAGTCTACAGGCACCATTCCTATCCATCCTAGCTAATAGCCATTTATGGACTTATCCTCCATGAATTTATCTAGTTTTTTTAACCCTGTTAAATTCTTGGCCTTCACAACATCCTCTAGCAAGGAGTTCCACAGGTTCTTTTTGTTTGTTTTTAAACCTGCTACCTATTAAGCCTGTACCTTGGTAGATTAAGTTTTGGACTTTAATATGCATGTTTTCACTTTTATTTGCTTGTAGTCACCTCTACTTTTATTTCTTTTGTACTTTTACTTGGTATCAGTTAACCTATGTCCTATTGCTAGTAAAACTGTTTTATTTTTACTATGAACCAACTTAGTTCTGTGTTCGAAAGGAAGGGTATATTTACCCAAGTTAACTTAATAAACCATGCTATGCTTTTGTCACTTTAATGAGAAACAAACCTTATTATTTCTCAGCTGTCCAGGTGAGGGCTGGATACTTCAGGACACACTGTTTTGGGGAAATTCAGGACTGACCGGTCACTGTCCTGTTTGTGATCAAGGGTGGCAAAATCCAGAATGGAGCTACAGACAGATTGTAGGAGCCTGAGCTGCTGAGCCAGGGCTGTCTAGCACGCAGATGCTCAAGATGTAACGTACCTGCTTGAAAGCGGACACTGAGCACCCCAGACTGGGAGCTATATCAGCAAAGGACTAAAAGGCATCCAGGGTCACAGGGCAAGAGGTGACACAGCCCATTATTATATCTTCTCTCCTTCCCACCATACGCATACATACGTTTTTCCAGAGCAGAGTTCCTGGCCTATGGTGTTTCAAAATACAGCAGGCTTTCTGAAACCTAGAAACATGAAATGCCACAGCATTTCAAAGTGGCAGCCACATGGATCCCGGGTTCTAGCACGGCATTTCAAACCTTGCAGAGCCTGGAGTCCCCAGTTGACCCCGGGTTCTGGGGAAATGCCGCACAGAGCCTGGGGACAGTCCCCAGCTGACCATGGTCTTTGCGTGGCATTTCAAAACGGCAGTACAGCATGGAGCCCAGGATCAGCGTGACCCCAGGCTCCATGCAGGTGCTTCCACTTTGAAATGAACAACAGCCCCCGTAGGGAACTCTTGTACATTTCAAAGCTGGCACCCATATGCAGCCTGGAGTCAGCGGGACTTACCACTGGCCCCGGGCTGCACGCGGAGTTCCACAGTCCCACTGGGGACTCTTGTACATTTCAAAGGAGGAATGGGGAAATTTCATTGACTATTCAACTACTAAATTACTCAATATTTAACATCCTGAGTGTGCATAAGCAACACGTAACACAATCATAACAACAGACTGCAGAACAATTCTATCCATGGAAAGAGACTGAGATTAAACAATTATAACTATTTCAAAAGAGGCTGCCCACAGAACTTTCTAGTTTAGCAACAATTTCTATAGATTTTTTTCCCCTGTAATGTACATCATTTTATACCCAAATATTGAACATGTTAATTAAACTAAATTGTTTAATTTCCTTCCCTAAGCTTTACCCACATTGTGCCATTTGGTTCTTAAATTTTGCAACTACAGATGGCCCCTGAGATTTCACACCTTATCCAGGAGAAGAAAGAGATGATGAACAAATAATTCTCTGTGCTTTGATGCTTTATTGTCATTTGGCTATCCCTTAACTGAAGACTCCTGTGACACAAAAATCTCTTGGATGTAACCCTGTAACAAACTGTAGAGTTTCTGCTCTTCTCTTAGCTATTAGATCCTCTAAGATCAAGAAGCTTAAGTGTGGATGCTTCTGCCGCGCTGTCCAGTTCTACTGGTTACTGGTCACCATATCTCCTGCAGGAACCAAGCTTACAGAATTTATCTACTGTGGCTCCTGCCACAATCCCACTGAAAGCAGGTAAACTGGCCTTTGGCTTGTTGGTCTTGGCTGACATGATTTTGAAGGCAAGAATTTGGAGGAACTTCTTTCTGCTTACTCCAGCCATCTCTGGAGAGTCAACATGGAAGAGCTTCCATTGGCTGGGAGGTGAGACATAGCGTGCAGCAGGAGCAGAACCCCCTTTCTTTGTGGCACTGTGTCTCCTATACACCCTCCTACAAGGACGTGACTTTTAATTAGGATGGGAAGTCACACAAAAATCCTAGATCCTCGTCTCTGGGAACACACAACAGTATATGATTATGGAACCATTATAGCGCCATTGTAATTAGGGGGAACCATATTAAAAGTTTCAACTATCTCCCAGTGTCTGAGGTCAAAACTGCGCAGGACCCATTTCAGGTACAGTGCTATGGTTCCAGCCACCTTTAAATTTGTCTCTGAACTAAAGTATGTTCAGAGTATTCTCACTAATGAGCCTCAGAGCAGCTGCTTGGCATATTTATACAGCCCAGTGTTTACTGGACATAGACATATATCTTCACAGAAGAACACATTTTTGCTTTGTTATTTCTTTGAGGTATTATATAACACTGTTACTCTGGATAGCTGTGGTAAGTAATTTTATTATCCTGACTTATTCTAAATTTAAACAGAAGTTGCTACCACATTTTTCACAATCCCCAAAGTCAACAGAACGTCACTAATTAAAATAAATAAAACCAAGATATCAACGTAAGTAATGGCATTCTTGACTTTTAGCCCATTAAACAATTTTGGATTTAAATTACAAGCATTTCTATAAAACAGAGATCTCTACTTAATGATACAAAATAGTGTTTTAAAAGCTTCTATCACTTTTCTGATGGAAACAAAACATAGTTCTGTGACTGCCTGTATTTTATCCCAAAGTAGCTTGTTTTAAAGATTGCATCCAGTTTTGGACACCATTCTCTCCTCCCTCCCTTCCCTTCTATTTATTTCGAGTTTTCAAATCCCCTACTCATAACTCCAGTCATCTGAAGAAGTGGGCTGTGCCCACGAAAGCTCATGATACCATCTACATGTTTTGTTAGTCTATAAAGTGCTACCAGACCATTTGTTCTTTTCTGTAACAGACTAACTTAGCTACCCCCAGAAGCTCCTGTATCCAGTTTTGGTATTCAGAACAATTCTGCCCTCTGCTGTTCAATTCTAAACTTGCTATAGTTAAGCTAAAAATTAGCTGGAGAGTATTTAAACATGAAAAAATGGCACTTAAAGTACGCTTTTAAACTCGCTCAGATCTGTTTAATATAAGCATTTCTACTTACATAAAAACATATGCTGAAATGCTAAAGTACATGCTGTAAAACTGTGCTACCCATATAACAAGTGTGGTTAAAAATCCTTGAAAATCTAATAAATATCACATATTCCATATATTTTGATAATATTTTCCGTCTGCATTTCCCACCCTTTCCATCTCTCTATTTTTAAGGTTCTCCATTTCATTTGGTGCTATTAATGCTGACTACACAAGGGACAGTTTGAGCCTAAGTACCTACACTGCCATCAGGATGCCTCAATAACTAAGTTTACTAGGATAACTTTACTGTGGAATAATTAGTGATCCCTCTGAAAAATTCTAGTGGATATAACTAACTGTCAGGGTGGTCAAATATTGGAATAAACTGCCAAGGGAGGTGGTGGAATCTCCCTCTCTGGAGATATTTAAGAACAGGTTAGATAGACATCTGTCAGGGATGGTGTAGATGGAGCTTGGTCCTGTGTTGAGGGCGGGGGGCTGGACTCGATGACCTCTCGAGGTCCCTTCCAGTCCTATGATTCTATGATTCTATGATAAGCAGTGTTCCCTCTAAGCTGGTGATTAATCAGCCCCGCCCAGTCAGAGGCTCAGGGCTCCATGCAGGAAGTTGACTGACTGGGCAGAGCTGATTAATCACCTGCGAAGCTGTGCGTAGCTTAGAGAGAACACCGGACACAAGGCACTATTGTTTCACAGTGAGGTGAACATGGTGATGGCAGGGATATAATTTGATGTCAATAACCTACTTGGTGGTTAGTTATCTCACTGTAAAAGCCCCACCTTTTCTGCAGTGAAGGCTTAGCCCACAGTGCATGCCTCTCTTGGTGGTGAGTAGAGTATGCACCTGCAGAGTGCCCCCGGCATGAATATAAATAGTACTACAGCTGTTGGGTTCTGGCATGGACAAGTAAGATATGCCTGAAGTAGGCACGTCAGAGACTAGTCCGACTAGTGATGTGACTAGTCACTTCCTCCCTCCCCTTGTTGCCTGTATCAGACAGAGGCAGCATGGAGGGGACAGGCGAGGGGGAGCAGGAGCCAATGCTTGGGGGAGCCGGCTTAAAAGCTGGTTTCCCACAGCACCATCTCTGTGGGGTGCAGGAGAGGTATAGGCACAGTGGAAACGGCGCAAGCGAGGGACTGAAGCAGTCTCCACTCACACCGCTTCTGCTGCGATTCTGCTTTTGAAGTGGCTGAGGCGCTGCAGGGAGCCCCATGCTGGTCCTGTGTTCCCTGTGGGGCTTTCTTTTGAAATGTACAAGAGTCCTACTGGGGCTCTTCTACATTTCAAAGGCTTAGGCACTGCAGGGAACACGGAGCCAGTGGGGCAGTCCCCCTCTGGTCCCACGCTCCCTGCTGGGCTTCCGCTTTTGAACTGTAGCAAAAGCTTGGGCTCTTGCTACAGTTCAAAGGTGGAGGCGCCCTTATAGACTAATCAAATAGACAACGGAAATCCCAATGATTATTCAATTAGTTAATTAATCTAAATTTAACATCCATAGCCTGAAAAGTGTGGGTAAATATGTGAGCATGTATCTTCTATCTGCCCATGTCAGGCCTCCCTGTTTACATTGCTATTGTTAGCAGTGCAGTGTCCTGCTGCCAAAGCCTCTCCTCTGCAGGAAAGGACTCCCCCACAGAAAAAGGCTCCCTGTCCTGCCACAGGAAAAGACTGGTCCGTGGAAAAGGCTCTGTGAGCTGCCCACTGCTGAAGCATTTCCCTTCCATGCGGAAGGCTATGGGGGGGGAGAGAGAATGGCATTGTCAGTTCTCTACCATTGGAGATCTTCCCCCACCACAAGGAAAGACTCTGGCAACTCCCCACTGCTGCAACCCTTGCCCAGTTGCAGGGAATGCTTCTGGCACTGGGAAAAGGGCCTGGCAGTTAGGAGGCAGCCTTTTCCCTCAGCCTCTTCCTTGGCAGAGCCTTTCTTGACTCAGTGAAAGCCTCCGGCAGTGGGGAGCTATGAAGCCTTTCCTTATGACTCATCTCTGTGAAAGCCTTTCCCTGCCACAAGTAGCTACACACCACAGTGTGGTTTCAGCCTGTTTTTCCACAGTGGTGTGTTGCTACACATACACCACATGCTGCTGCCAGTAGTGTGCAGTGCATATGTAATATGTTAATTTGTGCCCTAAATACCTTTTAAAACTGGGAACTCAGCATGATTTAAAGGGTGGTTCATTTTGAAAAGAGACAATATAAAAATAGGTTCTTCTTACTTTGTCAGTCTGCTTCATGTATGGATCCACTTTTATCTGTTCACTTTAGTGACAAAAAATATGTTTTTACTACTGTCAGGTCCTCCAGATCATATAACTGAGTTCTTATCGGACTAGTACATTATCAACTGAATTGTTCCCTAAGTTCCAACTGCAAATCCCTGCCTTCCAGTTCTGTTCTCTGTTACGCAAGTGCAACTCTGTTATTGCTAGTAGACAGCACAGGTGAAAGTCATGCACAGTTTGGGGATGACAGATATGTACAGAGGTAAATTAAAGCAGCAATGGACCTAAAGTATCTTTTCAAGTCAGTCATCAGTGACGATACACAAGTCAGACAGAGCTAAGCTTGATGTTCTGGTACCAAATTTGCAAGGCAGAGAGAAAATAAGACATCTTTTACTAGTAAGCTAGATAAGTAAGTACTCACTTGTATCTTACTTCAAAGAAAGATATTACTTCTTAAAGAGCTTTTATGAGTTTTAAGAAACTGCATCTCTAACATGAATTCCCATGAGAGTAGGAAAGGAGAAGGAATGGAAAAAAAGACCAGTTAAAATGATGCCAGTCATTACTTCTGTTTTAGGCAGTCTTCAATTTATAATTGTACAGTGTATCTCCTTTAGGATAACCATTTGGTGAAAACATCTGGCTTTAAACGATTATGACTTCACCCAGAACTCTACAGGGAGGAAAATGATTATGGCTAGGGTGTACTAATTATATTCTGTTATTAAGAAATCAGGGACTGCAGAACCGTTAGTATGTCAGACGGCCTTCAACACCTTTTCATAATGAGAACAGTGACCTCTGCTGTTTTGTGCAAGATATATTGTTTAGAAAAGCAATAAGCACAACTTAGAAACTATTTCCCTTTATCCCTTGCTTGGTAAAAAAAATCAGCATAATTTTACACGAATGCACTTTCTGTAAAAAAAAATGAAATAAGAGAATGTTTATTCCAAATAGTCATATATATTTTTAGGTGTGAGATCTGGCAATTTTACTGTGGTTGGATCCTAGTGAGATGATTCTGTTATGAACTGCATATGTTTCTGTTAAAGCAATAAGGTGATGATCTGAGAACCCAAATAAAAAGAAGATGCACTTATTTCTTCCCATCATTTAATGATTTCATGGACTGCAAGCCTGCCACATCTCACAGCAGAGGGAGATCTGGTCCTTAATTTAAATCCACTCTGGGAATCATAAAAATCTTGTTGACAGAGGTCACAACCACAGGGGAGTTCACAGTTGATTAGTCCTTCTCCACTGAGCTTTTGCAATCAATAGGATGCACACTATGGCAGAGAAGTGCTGAACTAATCAGAAACAATTTGAAATGATTGCTAATTGTTGCGTCTGCCAAGATCCTAAATAAATGGGAAACTAACACAACCATGATTCTGTAGCAACTTTCAATTATTTTGGTGTGTCAGTCAGTCAATTAGTCTGCTAACTATCTGCTCACTTGCATCAGACAACTCCTCTGCCAAAACATATTTATGCTTTCAGTCATCTCACCCTGACTGCTCTAATTTCTTCCTTTGCAGTCTCCTTAAATCCTGTTTTTCTAAACTTTAGCATGGTAAGAACAACATGGCTCTTCTTTTCAACTATATTCCAAATCAGGAAAAGCTTACTTACCTCATTGTTGAATTTCAATTTGTTTCCTATCCACTAACAAATAGCCAACAATATGGCAAATACCTTTTGAGTGACTCAAAAAAAAAAAAAAAATCAGGACAGTGCAACGTCCATCATTTGACCCAAACCATCAGTTTGTACTAAGGATGTTAAGGACTAGTTGACTACCTGATAAGCAAATGTGTATCGCATAGTTGAGTCGACTATTTGATCCCTTCCCCTTGCTGCCTTTGTCAGATAGAGGCAGCATGGGGGGGGGGGGAGGGGAGAGGAAGAGAGGGTATTTAAAGGGGCAGAGCCACACAGCTGATCCTGGGCTACTTGTGCTGCTGCCACTCGGAATTGCCACGTGGAGTTCGGGGTCAGTTAGGGAGTCCCCAGCTCAACCCAGGCTCCACGTGGCACTGCCACTTTGAACACCGTGGAGGTGTTTCAAAAGGCATGCTGTATGGGGCCCGGGGTCAGCTCTGTGCGGCACTGCCGCTTTGAAATGCTGAGGGGACGTTTCAAAGGGGCAGCGCTGCACACAGTCCAGGATCAGTTGTGCAGTGCTGTCCCTTTGAAGTACCCTCTCTTCCCCCCGCCTTTGCTGCCTCTATCTGATAGAGGCAGCAAGTAGGAGGAAATCGGCTATTTCAGCACGACATTTCAAAGTGGGCAGGGCCTGGGGTCAGCCGGGGAGTTTGACCCCAGGTTCCTGGGAATGCTGTGCGGAGCGAGAGGTCAGTTGGGGAGTCCCCAGGTGACCCCGGGCTCCGCATGGCATTTCAAAGCAGCAGCGCAGCATGGAGCCCGGGGTCAGCGGGGGATTCTGCTTACCACAGGCTCCATGAGAGCGCTTCCACTTTGAAATACACAAGAGCCCCTGCTGGGGACTCTTGTACATTTCAAAGCTGGCATGCCCCATGAAGCCTGGGGCCAGCAGGAAGTCCCTTGTGGAGCCCGGAGTCAGCAGGACTTCCTGTTCCGCATTCCTCCTTTGAAATGTACAAGAGCCCCTGCAGGAGGAATGCAGAAGTGCCTATCGACTAGTCAATAGAAATTCCATTGACTACTTGACTAGTTAATTACTTGTTAGTTAACATCCTTAGTTTGAATAAAACGATTATTTTTTGCATATTTTGGCATCACATTTCCAAAAACAATTAGAGTGTGAATTGCTATATTTCCCTTCATTTTTTTCTCCCCCCCCCCTTTTATTCTTTGTTTTCTTTCCTTTTCTAGTGTATCTTGCAGTAGCTTTCCTGAATCTTGGTCAGTATTCTGTTTTGACTTAAGTTCTCCATAATATTAAACATTTGTTCCCTCTTTCCTTATCTCCCTCTCATTCTCTTTCCTCCCTCTGTTCCTCTCCCCTCTTCACATTTTATGTTTGTTTGTTTTCTTCATCCTTCCCCAGGTTTCTTTTTAATGTTTCCCTCCCTGGTTTTCCTCTGTCCATTCCTGTTTACATTTTCATCCTTATTTCCCTTCCCACTTAGAATCATAGGACTGGAAGGGATCTCAAGAGGTCATCGAGTCCAGCCCCCCGCCCTCAAGGCAGGACCAAGCTCTGTCTACACTATCCCTGACAGATGTCTATCTAACCTGTTCTTAAATATCTCCAAAGAGGGCGATTCCACCACCTTCCTTGGCAATTTATTCCAATATTTGACCACCCTGACAGTTAGGAATTTTTTCCTAATGTCCAATCTAAACCTCCCCTGCTGCACTTTAAGCCCATTACTCCTTGTCCTGTCCTCAGAAACCAAGAGGAACAAATTTTCTCCTTCCTCCTTGTGACACCCTTTTAGATATTTGAAAACCACTATCATGTCCCCCCTTAATCTTCTTTTTACCAAACTAAACAAGCCCAGTTCATGAAGCCTGGCTTCATAGGTCATGTTCTCTAGACCTTTAATCATTCTTGTCGCTCTTCTCTGTACCCTTTCCAATTTCTCCACATCTTTCTTGAAATGTGGTGCCCAGAACTGGACACAGTACTCCAGCTGAGGCCTAACTAGTGCAGAGTAGAGTGGCAGAATGACTTCACGAGTTTTGCTTACAACACACCTGTTGATACAACCTAGAATCATATTTGCTTTTTTTGCAGCAGCATCACACTGTTGACTCATATTCAACTTGTGGTCCACTATGACCCCTAGATCCCTTTCCGCCATGCTCCTTCCTAGACAGTCGCTTCCCATCTTGTATGTATGGAACTGATTGTTACTTCCTAAGTGGAGCACTTTGCATTTCTCTTTATTAAACCTCATCCTGTTTACCTCTGACCATTTCTCTAACTTGCTAAGGTCATTTTGAATTATGTCCCTATCCTCCAAAGAAGTTGCAACCCCACCCAGTTTGGTATCATCTGCAAACTTAATAAGCGTACTCTCTATCCCAATATCTACATCATTGATGAAGATATTGAACAGTACGGGTCCCAAAACAGACCCTTGAGGAACTCCACTTGTTATCCCTTTCCAGCAGGATTTAGAACCATTAACAACAACTCTCTGACTACGGTTATCCAGCCAATTTTGCACCCACCTTATCGTGGCCCTATCTAAGTTATATTTGCCTAGTTTATCAATAAGAATATCATGCGAGACCGTATCAAATGCCTTACTAAAGTCTAGGTATATGACATCCACCGCTTCTCCCTTATCCACAAGGCTCGTTATCCTATCAAAGAAAGCTATCAGATTAGTTTGGCATGACTTGTTCTTCACAAACCCATGCTGGCTATTCCCTATCACTTTATTACCTTCCAAGTGTTTGCATATGATTTCCTTAATTACCTGCTCCATTATCTTCCCTGGGACAGACGTTAAACTGACCGGTCTGTAGTTTCCTGGGTTGTTCTTATTCCCCTTTTCATAGATGGGCACTTTATTTGCCCTTTTCCAGTCTTCTGGAATCTCCCCTGTCTTCCACGATTTTTCAAAGATCATAGCTAAAGGCTCAGATACCTCCTCTATCAGCTCCTTGAGTATCCTGGGATGCATTTCATCAGGACCTGGTGACTTGCTGACATCTAACTTTCCTAAGTGATTTTTAACTTGTTCTTTGTGTATCCTATCTTCTAAACTTACCCTCTCTCTGCTTGCATTCACTACATTAGACACACCTCCAGACTTCTCAGTGAAGACCGAAACAAAGAAGTCATTGAGCATCTTCGCCATTTCCAAGTTTCCTGTTACTGCTTCTCCCTCCTCACTGAGCAGTGGGCCTACCCTGTCCTTGGTCTTCCTCTTGCTTCTAATGTATTTATAAAAGGTCGTCTTGTTTCCCTTTATGCCTGTAGCTAGTTTGATCTCATTTTGTGCCTTTGCCTTTCTTAATCTCTCCTTTCTTTTCTTTTTCTCAGCTTCTCTCTCATTTTCCTGCCCCCATTTCCTCCTTGCTGATCCAACAATTCAGCATTCAGTCAAGTACCACAGGAAAGTTCTTGAACATGACACAAGTACAGCAGTTAAATGCAGCAGCAGTGTTGAAGCTGGAAAAGGGACAAAATGTGAGATACTTCCTTGAAAATCTGGGTTGCTCTGTGGCTCATGGATGTGGAATTTTCATCTCAACTGACCTTAAACAAATACATTTTCCGAACTCAAATTCACAGACACACATGAAATATAGGGGAAATGTTAACATAAATATGAATTGTTATTGTAAACCTTAAAGGCTTCTTTAATTTTATATAAATTGATGCTCTAAAATGCTGGCAATTTGATTTAAAAATGCAGTTCATGTCAGAAGAGTTTTGCCATTACTGGTATTAACGGAGAGGTGCTGGTAAGCTCTCACACAACACATATTGTAATAGTGAGTTTTTTATTTATATATTATTTACTCTAATTTCTTTACAAGTAAAATTTTATTTACAAAATTTATAGACCATTGTCCAAGACTCGAGCTGGCTGATTTGAGTTAGCACTATACCAGTTGTCTTCATAGAGGGTCTATATGGTTCCTGAGTCTACCCATAAGATCACATTTCCAAACTGGGGACCGATTTAAGATATGCTGCATGTGAGTTGCACTCCTCCAGAAGTCAATGATGTGATACCCACTAATATCAGGTCTGAATTTTGCCCAGCCTTCTGAACACATCAAACTATGAATCCGAATGCAAGGAAAATTGGTTTCTCCGTTATTTGAATGGAACATGTCAATGCAGCAACAGCAGTCAGTGTCAGCTACAGTTAAGGAGGCAGCCTGCTTCCATTCTAAAAGGCCCTTTTATCTGGTGCTCATAACTGTTAAATGTTAGCGTTTGGGACTGACATTTTATACATTTGATTTCTTCTCAAAGGGTGAATGTTTTTGGAAGGTAGGACTAAAAATAGATCAGCCACTTCTGGGAATGCAGATTGTAGTACCAAGAATATATTTTTGCTAATTTTTTTGCAGCAGGTTTTTGAATAGTTCCTGTAGTACCTTGGGGTTATAGCAGCTAGAAAATTTAAACCTTACAGTGGTCTGGTCAAAATACATTTTAATATCGAATTTTGACTGTAAAATTTTAAGTCTAGAGTTATTTAATAAAATAATATTAATAACTTGAACATCTATAGCAGCTTTTATCCAAGAATTTCAGAGTGCATTAAAACATTAATTAGGGAATGTAAATCACAGCTCTAATGTGAGGCTATACTTTTTGTTTTCCAGATTGGCAAACTGAGGCACAGAAAGACAAAATGACATATGATGAGTCAAGGAAAGCACTGAGAAAGAACCTAGCTTTGTTGGCTGTCAGATCCTAACTTTAACCACAAGAACAGGCTGTCCACCACAGAGCATTATACGTACACAAAATTGCTAATTTGAGTCTCATTTCATTGGGGCCTTTTTCTGTTTTCATTCCAAACATGACACATTGGTCACTTATACTTAACACTAACAGTTTTATTTTAATTCCTTAATTCTAGAGTTTAAGGGGTTAAAGAGCATGCTTCAGGTTTATTTTAACACCAAACACTCTCCCACAGTGGAGAGAGCAGTATGAAATGTAGTCTCTACTAGTGTGGACAGTGTAATCTACACCTTTCAACCTGCACCACCCAAAGGGCTGGAGAAAATAAAAAAACTTTTGCTAGAACTTTTTACCATGATTCACTTCCATCCATGGATAAAAGTATTATAAACATTTTATTACATTTGTTCTCTCAAGTTATCCTGATATACATAACTCCACTGTGGTTTTTACATATCAGTACAGCATGTTTCATGCTCATTTTCAGGGAACTTGTTGCCCATCCAAAAGAAAAAAATAGCACAAAAGTCAGACTCCGATTAATTGAGCCCAGCTCAAGCAAGGAGAGATTTATAAATTATTACATTTCCGACCCTCCCAGCATTGCAGATTCCGGGACTTGCCAAGAACAAATTAGGTTGTCTGCATTTGTTACTCCTCTCCAGGAAAAAACATTCCTTCAAAATGGAATAAACAAGATGCTGTTCCAATGCTAGAGAACAACAAAAAATAAAGATAAAGATTTCCTTTTCAAAATCTCATTTGGAGAGTTTTAGGATTTTAAAGATAGACGATATGACCAAATAATTTTAAAAATAATTAAAAATCTACAAAAAACAAGGCATTAATTTTCCTCTGAGAAGGCAAAGCTTTGAATTCCAATAGCTTTGGTCAAACAGTTGCCTCCTGGTGGTTCTTCAGTGCCATGGTCTGAGGAGAGCTCCCATCTGTTGTCCTAGTGGGGACCTCTTGGGCTCTGAAGGAAGTTAACAGCCCAAATATAATCCCAAACACTGTGCTATCCTCCCAATACTGCTTCTATGTATAATTGGCTGTCACTCTATACAGGAATAAGCTACAATAGGGCAGAGTCTCTGGGATGCTTCCCTTCTTTACAAAACCACCACAAAAGTCTGGCATATTAATAGATTGAAACAGGTCAAAGGTTTCTCACAAAACTATTCTAGAAAACTGAAATAAACTAGTCATAACTCCCTTTCTCCTGAAGGCTATTGACCTAATAAGTAACACCCACTTTTAAAAAATTAAGCCACTACAGGCAGTCCCCGGGTTACGTACAAGATAGGGACTGTAGGTTTGTTCTTAAGTTGAATTTGTATGTAAGTCGGAACTGGTACATATTGTAGGGGAAACTCTAGCCAAACATTTATCCAGAACTCAGTTTTATTCTCCCACACCTCACTTCCCTCAGTCCTTTATTCTCAAGCTGAGGTGTCTGCTGAGAAAAGCCGCTCCACGTCTCCCGGGGGGGGGGGGGGGCGGGGAGGGGGACTAGCTTCGCGTCTCCCTGGTCTGCTAGGTGGAAGCAGCTAGTGCGGGGTTGCCTCACCCCGTTTGTAAGTAGGGATCCGATGTAAGTCGGATCCATGTAACCCGGGGACTACCTGTATTAGCCAAATGGTGGCCTAATTTTTTAAAAGCAGGTGTCTTTTGACTCCCGGCAGTTGGAGCTTTAGGGAAAAAGCACCAAATACCACAAGAGTCATGATAAAAATAATTCTTCAGGGGGTAGCCGAGTTAGTCTGTACAGGATAAACTTAAAAAACTACAAATAGTCTGGTAGCACTTTAAAGACTAACAAAACATGAAGATGGAAAAAAATAATGACATCCATTATCCAGCAATACTGGGTTCTGTCCGTCTATGAGACTAATATTGCAATCCAGAGGTATACATTTCTAGAGGTGTACTCTATTTCAGGATGACTGGCTTTCCTTTTGCTTCTCACATAGCGAATAAGGGTATGTCTACGCTTGCTCTCTATCTCGAGATAGGGATGCAAATGTAGCGTACCAAAATTGCTAATGAAGAGCGGGATTTAAATATCCCACACTTAATTAGCATAATCGTGTCCGGCCGTCATTTTGAAATTGCGTTATTGCGAAATAAAACACCCCGTATAGCAGCGTTATTTCGAGAGAAAACCCTTCTCTCGATATAACTGTTAAACCTCAATGTATGAGGAATAATAGTTACTTCGAGAGAAGGGTTTTCTCTCGAAGTAACACTGCTACACGGGGCGTTTTATTTTGCAATAATGCAATTTCAAAATGGCGGCCAGACGCGATTATGCTAATTAAGCACAGGATATTTAAATCCCGTGCTTCATTAGCAATTTCGGTACGCTACATTTGAATCCCTATCTCAAGATAGAGAGCAAGTGTAGACATACCCTAAGAAAACAGCCTATAATATGGTTATCAATATAAGAAAATCCAGATGAGGATAAGAAAAATGAGGATATGATTGCATAAGAATTACAGAAAGAACAGCAGAAAACTGAATATAAAAAGAATAATTGGGAGATAAACTACATTTTTGTGAATTTGTCTTATTATGTGTCTCTTCAACAGAGAGGAAACCAGTTCAAAATTCTAAAACTGGAGCCACATGACATAATAGCCTCAAAGGGCACATGATAAGCTATTAACTTCTATACATTTCTATTCTTTTTAAAAATAAATGTGAAACAAAAGATTAATTTTCCAGATAGCCTCATGATTTTCAAAGGATGTGTCCCAGGACTAAAACGCAAAATGGGTCTGGGTTGGACATGAATATTTAGAAACATTCAGGACCTATTGTGTTTAGAGCTTTTTTACACAAATTGAAAGAACATTTTGAAGAATTTATGCCCATGGAATAATAATTATTTAAGACTAAAAATATGGCATTTTGTCTTTCATTTGTCCATTAGGAACCTAGGGCACTTTGGGGAAACAGTATATAAAACTAAGTTTATTAAGAAAAAAAATCTTTTATATCTTTGAGCTCTCAGTTCTAGGCCAATCTATGATGCCAAGAAAGTTCTAGTTAGTTTGTTGGATACACAAATCTACCTCAAAAATCTCTAAGACATTATTTAGCATAATGAAAAATTATTCAGGTAGGGGCTTAATACTACCTGTGATACAAAGGATGAATCTTTCCTAAACCTTCCATTTCAGTGCTGACAACTAGTCATGGACTACAGCTAAATGACACCTTTTGCTTAATTAGTGGTTTCTTTGTATGCATTCTGTGTATAAACAAGTAACGTTAAAGGTCTGATTTTGCTCAGTTCAGGTGTGGAGTGTTGCTATGGAAATGCCTACACCAAGCATTCAAAAATTATGAGCTAGGCTCGAAAGCATCATGAGTGGCTTGAAAATCATGGGATTTTGTGGTGTTGGAATATTTAGGATTAACATTTCAAGCTCTCCACAGCAATGAGAAATAGAAATTTACTTTAAAAAATCCCACCCGCCCAAATGCAGGCAGTAACTTGAATCCAACAACTTCATTCTAAGACAACCCCCAAACATTATGAGTCTTCAGGTAAAACTGCGAGAGCTGGCAATATTACAGGTATAAATGTAAGCTGAATGGTGATGAATAGGGCAGGGAGGGGACCTGATCCTGTATTAATGATTGTGCTAATAGCCACCAATTTACTTCAGCCTAGCAGCAGGGGGAACAGGTAGCTAAGTGTCTCATTTGCATGCTGAGGATCACTCTTCAGTTCACATTTTCTTAGCCATCCCCATTCTCTTTCCTCCTGTTTTGGTTTTTTTACCATGCACTATATCAGAAGTGGGGAATCTTTTTTAGGTCAGGGGCCGCTGACTCACAGAAAAATCAGTTGGGGGCTGCACACAAGTAAGAAGCAAAGTGAGAAGCCCCTGACTGAGAAGAAAAATGACACTCCCCACATTCCCCTTGCACACCAGAGCCCAGAGGGGCCTAGGCTAATAGATTTTGTGTGCTCCAGCTCTGTGGTTGGGTGGCTGGCAGGCAGGAGTGCTAGCATGGGCTCCCATATGCTGAGCCTCGAGGGCCAAATCCAGGCAAGCTGGGGGCCGCATGCAGCCCCCGGGCCTGAGGTTTCCCACCCCTGCACTATATAGAGACCGGAAAGTGATTGTCCCATGGGTTAACGAATTGTTTCTGCTCAATGAGGAGGATTATGCTCAGTGCTGAACTTCACTTGCACCCATGCCTCATCACCCTCACATGTGCGCTGGAGCCCAATTACCTTGCACACCCCACTGAGCATTCTGCAAGGCTTCGTGACATTGTCCTCTTTGTGTAGAAAAGAAACTTTTCAGACTTTTACAGTAAGATGATCTCTTTCCTCTGCGAGTGGTAAACCTGCAGCTATTCACTTGCACTCCATAAATAGGAACCATATGACCACCAGTAAGGAAAAGCAGAGCTGTTACAGGCGGCAGCTTAGGATCACCAAGCACCAGATCTTTTAAATCTCTGCACTGTGACAGCTTAGCTTGTGAACCTCAGACCTGTTCATTAATTGGAACATTTCCATAACAGATATTAACTCTCCCCCTCTATACCCCCCCCAAACAGTCCCTCACTTGACACAGATTAGCAGATGGCAGTCTCCCTCTGTGTCCCTTCATTCCGGGCCCCTGCACGCTTGTCATCATAGCTCTTTTTTTTCCTGTCAATTTTCTTTCTTTTCTGTTTTCTCTCTCTCGTTCTCTCCTTTTAGAAATTTCTCTCACACTCTCTCTCTTCTGCTTTATTTTTCTTTTGTTTTTATTATTTTTGCTCTTCCTTAATTTTTGCTCTGACTTTGCTGTTGTCTCCTCTTCTGGAAGGGAGCATTTCCGCAGAAGCTCACAATTCCATTCCAAAGACTGCAACTGTGCTGAATAAGAAGCAGTTGGGAGAAGACTTCAGCCACAAAGCTCATTTGACCAGCGGCCTCATTCAGATTAGAGCATCCAATGGTAGCTCTGTGGAACTGGACTGCCCTTGCAACTCTGCTGAACGCCAAAGAGCAGAAAAGAGAAACATGGAATGTCTGGCTGCTGGCTAACTCTGCTGATCAACACATGTGTTGTGCACCCCCAGATGGCTACATAAGGGTGACAGGAGAAACAGGGAGGAAAGGCAAATGTCTCTCAAAGAACTGTCTGCAGATGTACTCCCAAAGATTCAGTGAGCACATGATGGATCCCAAATCACTTAGCTTTCTCTATCCATATAATTTCTTGTTCATTAGTTTATTTACAATTGTCCACAGGAAACAACAAAATTACTGTCAGGAGCAGAGTTCACACCATCTGTTGTTCCTATTATTTGCCTCAAGATCCCAATTAAGTTTTGCAGCTCGATTGGTAGGCACTGCATAGACACATATGATGAAAAGCCCCTACCTCAAAGAGTTTACTTATGTTTCTTGGTGAATGCTTTCTCTCCACAAAGTAAGGAATCTATAATCACTTCTCCATCCTCATCTGCCTAGTTGCCTGCTTTTCACACTACTGTGTACAATGCTGTTGGAGACATGTCAGTCCCAGGATATTAGTGCAACAAGGTGGATGAGATAATATCTTCTTATTGGACCAAGTTCTGTTGGTGAGAGAGAAGCTTTGGAGCTACACTTTTAGCTCAAAAGCTTTTCTCTCTCACCTATAGAAGTTGGTCCAGTAAAAGATATGACCTCACCCACCTGATCTTTCACACTGTCTTTTCATATACTTGTGATCAGTAGCTAAGGGACCCAATCTTGTTCCTTCTGTAACTAACAGGAGTTTTGCCACTCCTTCAGTGGTAGCTCGATCAGGGCCAAAATGTGAGCCACAATATTCCCCTTATGTCACTTCCAAATAATACTTATTTACTAAGGTGACAAGCCTGAGAGGTTTTAATGATCTTCTTACCCTCTCCTATTGATTTCCAGAATCTATGGACTGTATAGTGTGGACAGGAAGTGTTTGAACGGAAGGCCATTAATCATGAAAATTACTCTTCTTTGTGAGTATAATTTGTTACTAATTCCTTTGGGAGTAAAAAGGAAAAATTAAAGAAGAGAACACAAGTTTAAAAAAAAAACTAAGAGAAATAACAGTCAAAGATAATTCTCTAATATATGAAAATTAGAAACACCATTAGTTTAGCTTCTGAGGGAAAAACTCACTAGGATACTGGCACAATGTTGATTGGTTTTACTGGACTGGAATTTGATATAAGATAGATTGGCAAACATAGCAATATTTTTCAAATCTGTAAGAAGTTTCTCCTAAGAAGAAAGTATATGAGAGGAAGGAGGATCCTATTTATTTTAATAAATACATAATTCAAGAAGTCAAAAATAATCTTGATTGATTCTTAAGAATTATTCTGGACTTCCAAATGAATACTTTGGTTCCCTTTTAATTAGAGAATTGGATAGTTACAGTGTAAAGAGAAGCCATACTTAGACATTTAGTTTTTAAGCACAGAATGAAATTCAGCAACAACATACATAATCAGGACTTGCATATGGCATTTGGTAAATGATGAAATGGCTCTAAGAGACAATGAGGCTGATTCAAAACTGCAAAACAGATGCCGTCCAACCACCTCCTATAAATAAAGCCCTTGTGATTGAGAGTTTGGCATGAAAGAAAATACACTTATAAAAACATAAAGTGAATAGCAATTCAACCTATAAAATATTAACTGACAGGCATTATATTAAGTAGCACATTTTTCAGATTTTCATGTAATATAGATGAGCGTCATTCATCTTACACATGAGTTAGAACAGATTGCCATTCTGACTTTACAAAACTCATATACATCTTAGGCAGCTTGACAATTATACTCAGGGGTGGAGAGCCTTAGAAATGGTTAGACACAACAGGAAGCAGTGCTGAGCAGGAAGTGCTACTTAAATGTATTCTTTCCCCCCCACAAAATCTACTATATATTTGAGTTTGTCTGTCTGTTCAAGAACTCCTCCTAAACAGTAAGAGCTAGGACCATCAAATTTACTATACAGCTTCATCCTATCAAAACTTAAAGCAAGATAACAGTTTGGTGGTGCCAGGAAAATGAGATGTGCCAGGAATGGGATTGCTTCTCATAAAACCAAAGAGAAGAGAAAAAAATCACCATGTGGATGAAAGGGACTGACTGGGGGCACCCCCTCCCATCTGGGACTGCCCCAGCCCTGAGCCTCCCACCTTGCAGATGCCCTTTAGGAAGGGCATGGGGGGCTGACACTCTCCCACCCCCAATTCATAGAGGAACATTGCTGGTTGTTCCCCTTAATTAGGGAGCAAGAGGAAAATGCACAATTTGCTGCATTCCTTCCTCTGGCTGGGGAGCGCAGAGGGTAGATGAACCTGGACCTTCTGGAGGTGCAGTGACCACAGAGAGGCACTTCTCCTCTGGCCCCAAGCTGCTGTGGTGAGAGAGGGCTGGGTTAGTCCTCTCTCCCCAGGTTAGCCTGCATATTGAACCCTTTAGCCCCACTCCCACCCTAGACCAATAATTCAAATTAAGCATGTACATTTTCATTTTTTCCCCCCAAAAAAACAGTGTTAAAGACCTGAGCAATGTTGGGTAAAGCATCTAGTAGGAGTTGGGTACTGGAGGCACTGTTTTGCAGTGGTTCCAATTTTACCTGTCGGGATGCTTTCAGAAGTGGAGTTAGGTAGCTGCTGCTCGACACCATGGCAACTGTGCTATGGGGTCCTGCAAGGTTCCATCTTGTCCCCTATACTGTTTAACATTTACATGAAACTGTTGGGAGAGGTCGTAAGGAGATTTGGAGGACAGTCCCATCTATATGAGGATGACACCCAACTCTATTTCTCTGTGATATCGGAGCTAGGTGTGGTGGTGACTTATCTGAACCAGTGTCTGGAGGCAGTGATAGACTGGATGAAGTTGAATAAGCTGAATCCACATAAGACTGAAGTCCTGTGGATCAGGAAGCCATCTTAACAGGAATGTAGTGTATTACCTGTACTGATGGGGTCACGCTCCTCCTGAAGAAACAGGTGCGCAGCTTGGGAGTCCTCCTGGACCTCTTTCTAGCATTTGAAACTCAGATTTCCTTGTTGGCCAAGAGTGCTTTTGGGCAGCTTTGGCTGATCCACCAGCTGTGACTTCTTGAGTAAGAATGACTTGGCCACAGTGATTCATGCTCTTGACACCTCCCAACTGGACTACTGCAATGCGCTCTATGTGGGGCTGCCTTTGAAGAGTCTTCAGAAACTTCAACTGGTCCAGAATGCAGCTGCTCTAGTTCTAACTTATACTCACTATACGGAGCACACTATGCCGGTGCTTCGGCAGCTGCACTGGCTTCCATATGTTTCCGGGCACAATAGCTCCCTAACTCGTTATAGGTTATGACCTATAAAGCCCTAAACAGTTTGGGACCGGAGTACTTGAAGGATTATCTCCTCCTATATGAAGCTGCCCAGGGAATAAGATCAGTAGGGAGACTGCTCCGTGTTCCTCCACTTATAGAGATAAGGCTGACATCTACGCGGAGCAGGGCGTTCTCAGCTTTTGCTCCCAGGCTACAGAATTCCCTCCCCTGGAACATGTGTGTGGTGCCAACACTGGCATTGATTCATCATCAGGCTAAAGCCACCCTTTTTACCCATGCTTTTATTGGTAGGGGTGGGATGGGGTGGGCTGTGTGTGTGTGAGAGAGAGAGAGAGCACCCTTCCTGTCGGTATATCTTAGTAGGCTCCCCCTCTTGGGGTCTTTTATTCTATTTTTTGATATGTTGTGTTTTAAAATTTTACAAGACACCTCGAATATTTTAAAAAGAGAGGAGGGTGCAATATTTTAAACAAATAAAATAAATAAATATAAATTATGCACCAAATGCTAGAAGTGCTTCTGGAAAAATTAAAATGGCTCTAATGTAACAAGCTACAGTATATCAAGTTTCCTCAGTCTTCTACTATATGCTTCTCGAGATGGTTTACAAGGCAGTTAAACAAACAACAATGATGTCTTTGAGTCCCAATGGCTTCTTTAAGTAGTTTTGCTCATGGTGCATTACTGAACTACCATATCATAGTAAAATTTGTATGCAAAATGCTAAAATATTTTACTAACAGAATAGCATGCAAACCTTATTAAATATAGGTGTTACTGACACTCTAGGGATGTTTGTGGTGCCTGACATTTCATAACATATTCCAATAAAATAAGAGATGCAGTCGCAATGACCAACAGGCAAAACACAACTGAATGTTCGAAACAGAGAAACAGTTTGGCAGGAGAGGGGTGTACTACATATGGGGATCAGATTGCAATTTAACTCTGGATGATTAGGGAAAGTTTCAGGAACAACACTGGTGGACTCCAGTGTTGGAAAGCAACTGTGGGAGTAAAGAATATTTTCTGAACAAAGATGTTTGGGGGCTGTACAATAGCAGCCATGAGTTGAATTCTGAGTATTTCTGTTCAGCATTTACCTTGCTGCCCTACAAACACACACCTTTTCAATAACAGCAAATTCTGTTGCATTTGTCAACTCGATTTTATAAAGCCTTTTCTTCTGGTTCAAATTCACTCAAGCACAGAAAGACTAAGGTCCACTGCCTCAGCCTAAGGATTGCTGGGAGGCTGCATGCGTAGAATTACTGTATGCAACTGCAGATGGGGATTCTCTCGACAGTAATGAAGGACAGCATAGGAAAGGCTGTCTGAGGTGGACTGGGGGAGAATCCCAGAATCTGTGCCAACATTATGGACCTCAGGCTGGAACAGTGGTTCTGGAGGGCTATTTTGCAGCTTCATGGTCATTATAAAATCTGGAGGGGTGAATTTACTCCCACAATCCTCATGGCATACTCTGAACACACCCAGAATAATCAGAATAGGTGCATGTATGTTTTTAATTCAGTGGATCCCCTAATGTAGTGAATTAGCCATAAGAGTGCAAGAAATCAACTCTTGAGCTCTGATCCCAGCTGTGCAATTAACTTGCGGTGTGGCTTTGGGCAAGTCAATTAACCTCTCTGTCTTTCAGTGTCTCCATCTGTAAAGTGAAGATAGTATTTGCCTACCTCACAGAGATGTTAGAACCATAAAGAAGCTAAAGTTTGTACTGCACCTTGAAGATGTAAAATATTACAGGTTTGACTCTCTTTATGCTGACACGCCTTTATTCTAATTGGAACAGTTTAAAGGGGCCTTACTGCAAATGAGAATCAGATCCACTGTGTGTTAATCATTAATATTAGAGAGGTGTTTCCCAAGAAAGGCTTAGGAATAATGTGTGGGTTTATTTATTATTATTATTATTATTATTATTGTTGTTGTTGTTGTTGTTAATAATAATAATAATTATTATTATTATTAATAATACAGGCAGTCCCCGGGTTACGTACAAGATAGGAACTGTAGGTTTGTTCTTAAGTTGAATTTGTACTTAAGTAGGAACTGGCGTCCAGATTCAGCCGCTGCTGAAACTGACCAGTGGCTGACTACAGGAAGCGCGAGGCAGAGTTTCTCTGCCCCGGGCTTCCTGGAATCAGCTGCTGATCAGTTTGAATAGCAGCTGAATCTGGACGCCTGGGACAGAGCTCCTGGGGCACTGCCGGGTTGGTCCCCGCAGCGCCGCACCTCGGCGCTGCAGGGACCAACCCGGCAGCACCCCAGCTGCTCTACCCCAGGTGTCCCCAAGTCAGCTGCTGCTGAAACTGATCAGCGGCTGAATCCAGGAAGCCCGGGGCAGAGAAACTCTGCCTCGGGCTTCCTGTAGTCAGCCGCTGGTCAGTTTCAGCAGCGGCTGACTTGGGGACGCCTGGGGCAGAGCAGCTGGGGTGCTGCCAGGTTGGTCCAGTAGTGCCGAGGAGCGGCGCTGCGGGACCAACCGGCAGCGTCCTAGCTGCTCTACCACAGGCGTCCACGAGAAAAGCCTGTCTGCTGGGAGGGGCGCACTAGCTGCCCCCCCCCCCCCAGCAGACCAGGGAGACGCGGGCGGCGGGACCAAGACGCGCCGTGATCCCGCCGCCTGGGTCCTCCACAGCTTTGCTCCGCGTCTCGGTCCCGCCCCCCCCCGCAGACCAGGGAGACGTGGAGCAAAGCCGCGGAGGACCCGGGCGGCGGGACCGCGGCGCGTCTCCCCCCCAGCAGACCAGGGAGATGCGGAGCAGCTTTTTTCGTCCCGGAGGACGCGGGTGGCGGCTGTCTGCTTTATATCTGTGGATATACATGGACCATGCTTGTGAATCGTAGATCAGATGCATATGCAAGTTTTATATCCATGCAGGGCTCTATCCATATGTATTAGGAGCAAGAGAAAGATGTTGGAAAAGGTAATCCTCTACTTCAGTATCTGGAAAGATAATGGAGCAAATAATTAACAGGTGTGTTGTGAGCAAGATACGAGAAGTCATTCTTCCGCTCTACTCTGAGCTGGTTAGGCCTCAGTTGGAGTATTGTGTCCAGTTCTGGGTACCGCATTTCAAGAAAGATGTGGAGAAATTGGAGGAGGTCCAGAAAAGAGCAACAAGAATAATTAAAGGTCTAGCGAACATGACCTATGAAGGAAGGCTGAAAGAACTGGGTTTGTTTAGTTTGGAAAAGAGAAGACTGAGGGGGGACATGATAGCAGTTTTCAGGTCTCTAAAAGGGTGTCATAAGGAGGAGGAAGAAAACTTGTTCATCTTGGCCTCTGAGGATAGAAAAAGAAGTAACGGGCTTAAACTGCAGCAAGGGAGGTTTAGGTTGGACATTAGGAAAAAGTTCCTAACTGTCAGGGTAGTTAAACACTGGAATAAATTGCCCAGTGAGGCTGTGGAATCTCCATCTCTGGAGATATTTAAGAGTAGGTTAGATAAATGTCTATCAGGGATGGTCTAGACAGTATTTAGTCCTGCCATGAGGGCAGAGGACTGGACTTGATGACCTCTCGAGGTCCCTTCCAATCCTTAAGCAATTGAATTAAGCAATTGATTTGCAAATGGTTAGAAGATAATGAAAAATGTGAAAAGCTCCCTGTCAGGGTAGTCTAGAATAAACTGCCTAGGGAGGTTGTGGAAGATCACTGGAGATTTTTAGGAGCAGATTATACAAACATCTATCAGGCATGGTCTTGATAATACTTAGTCCTGAGGAGTGCAGGGGACTGGAATACATGACTTCTTGAGTTCCCTTCCAATCCTATAATTCTATGATTCTTTAGTGGGGAAAGAGAACTAATAACAGATGACATTAAGAAGGCTGAGGCTTTTAATACCTATTTTGCTTCAGTCTTCACTAAAAAGGATAATGGTAACCGGATACTCAACACAATTAATATTAACACCAAGGGGGAAGGAATATAAGCCAAAATAGGGAAAGAATAGGTAAAGGAATATTTAGATAAGTACAATGTATTTCTGTTGGCAGAGCCTGATGTAAGATACATCATTCTAAGATACTTAAGGAAGTAGCTGAAGTAATTTTGGAACCGTTAGCAATTATCTTTTGAGAACTCCTGCAGAGCAAGTGAGGTCTCAGAGGACTGGAAAAAGGCAAATATAGTACCTGTCTTTAAGAAGGAGAACAAAGAGGACTCAGGAAATTACAGATCAACCAGCCTATCTTCAATGTCTGGAAAGATACTGGAACAAATAAACAATCCATTTGTAAGTACTTACAAAGCTATCCAGGATGGATTTGTCAAGAACAAATCATGCCAAACCAAGCTATTTTCCCTCTTTGACAAGGTTATTGGCCTAGTAGATAGGGGGAAAGATAGCCAAGATATATCTTGATTTTGGTAAGGCTTTTGACACAACAGTCTCAAACAAACTTGGGAAATGTGGTCTAGATGAAGTTAATATACTGCAAAACTGGCTGAAAGCCTGTATTCAAAGAGGAGTTATCAATGATTCACTGTCAAATTGGCAGACTAGTGACATTCCATTGGGGGTCAATCCTGAGTCTGGTGCCATTCAATATATTTATTAATAACTTAGATCAGTGGTCCCCAACCTTTTGAGGTTGTCGGGTGCCAGGGGGCGTGGCTGTTCGCCCGCCGGGCGCCAGGGGGCGGGGACACTTGCGCGCCCGGGGGCGGCCCCCCCATAGCCACTTGCCCAGGGGGCCGGGGCCCCCCCATAGCCACGCGCACAGCGCTTCCCCCTCCCCCCTGCAAGCGCCGCGCGCCCAGGGCCGGCGCTCCCCCCTCGCAAGCGCCGTGCACCCGGGGCCGGCACTCCCCCCCCCCCGCAAGTGCCGCGCGCCCGGGGCTGGCGCTTCCCCGTCCCCCCCCAGGGCCGGCGCTCCCCTCTCGCAAGCGCCGTGCGCCCGGGGCCGGCACTCCCACCTCCCCCCCCCCCCGCAAGCGCCGCGCGCCCGGGGCCGACGCTCCCCGTAAGCGCCGCGCCATGTGCCCGGGGCCAGGCCAGCCCCGAGCACCCGCGGGCACCGTGTTGGGGACCACGGACTTAGATAATGGAGTACAGCGTATGCTTATAAAACTTCCTGCTGACATTAAGCTGGGAGGGGTTGCAAGCACTTTGCAGAACAGGATGAGAATTCAAAATGACCTGGACAAATTGGAACAGAGTTCTGAGGAGAGCAACAAAAATGATCAAAGGTTTAGAAAACCAAACCTGTGAGGAAAGGTTTTAAAAACTGGGCATGTTTAATCTTGGAAAAGAAGACTGAAATGGGAACTGATAACAATCTTCAAATATGTGAAGGACTGTTACACAGAGGATGGCAATCCAGTGTTTTCCATGTCCTCTAAAGTTAGGGGAAAATAACTGACAATCTACAGCAAACACAATTTAGGCAAGATATTAAGGAAAAAAACTTTCTAATCATAATGATAGTTCAAATCTGGAATAGACTTTCAAGGAAATTTGGGGAATCCCCTCAATAGAGGTTTGTAAGATGAGGTTGGAGAATCACCTCTCAGAGATGGTCATGCCTCACAGTGCAGGGGGTTTGATGATTTCTTGAAGTCCCTTTCAGACTTACATTTCTATGATTCTATCCTATCTGACACACTTTCTTACATAGTTTGTAGCAGTAGAAGGAAAGAGAAAAGATACATGTAGTAAGATTCTGAGGTTGAAGTCATACAGAGAAGTAGTTACATTTGAAGAAACGGTGCTGTGAAATTTAGCTAATGATTGGACACCATGGCCATTAGATATTGTTATGAGGAAGCAGTAAAAGCTGATACTGTTTCACTACACATAAAGACTCGTTTTAAATGTCAAAACATTATCAAATCTTCTGGCAATCAAACAGGAATGATTTTTATTTGTCCATATTTCAATATTATACATGCCTTAATATTCGTATAATTCCACTCTCCCCTGTTTTAAACTGGGTATACCATATACTCAGATTTGTTGACAGCAAAGTCGCAGAATGATTATAGAACTACTTTAATTAGTCAAGCCCTAAAACATTATTAAAGCAGATGAGAATAAATACTGCAGTAGTCCAACCATGGGATCTGTCTATTCAGACAGCAGAATTACATGAATCATGGATGAATTTCTCTTAACAATCATTATATCTAATCACAAGAATAAGGTTAGAACACCATTAGAAGAGAAAGTTATCTATCTCTAGAAATTCTTTAATAGGCAAAAATATTAAGTCAACTCAAGTCCTTACATTACTGTTCCAGTGAAGTCAATATTTTACCCTTTTGGTTCCATGTCTAATAACTGAATTTCAGATATCAAAGCAATACACATAAATATCTTCAGGAAAACGAAACTATGTGTAAAGATTTCCACAACATGTCATGATGAAACATTCATGCTGTAATTCAGCAGGAACACAGGACCTTAAGTCAGACCGAATTTTTAACATTTTGAAATAATTTGTGACTCTGCATTTCATTTCTCCCAAGATGGAGGAAAGGGGAGGAGAGAGGGGCTATAATTTTACATGTTTGCTGGTTTGACAATTAGAACAATTCAGTTTCTATTACCAGCGCTGTATTGTTATGGGCCTTGCTTGTAATAAAACCTTCATACTAAATCTCTGTGCACTTTATGAATTTCACTACATCTTTACATAAAAAAATCCTCAGGTTCCTTTAATAATATAAGAAAATAGTTCCAGCTTTCTGCAGCTGCAAAAGTTTACTCTCCCTAGAGATCTGCAATGGTACAACTCATGCTTCCAATCAAAACAGTGACATAGTGGACATGATTTACAGTCTAGAGGGGTTTGATTAGGGAATAGTACACTAGTGAGCAAATATTAAGCAAGTATAGAAAATTTTTAATGTGCAGTGCTTTCTATCTTCACTGCAAAACAAGCCAAAAACAATTTCCTGCCCAAAAGCTAAGGGAAATGAAAATTTGTATTTAAGGCTTTTTTTCCCCACTACTTTTGAGGTTTCAACCAGCAACTTTCATCCATAACTGAGATCGGCTCCTTAAACAACTTTAGACTTATAATTTTAAATAGAAACCATCTGCACTTTTACACCAAAGGCATTGCAATACTTAGACTGCAACAAGGAACATTATCTATAAGGTCGGCATTAGACTAAAATTGTCTCTTAAGGTAGAACTGGCAGAATTTTCCTGACTGAATTCCTGGGGATTAACTAATAAAGGGAGCAATAAGAAAAGCAAAAGATTTATGTTGAAAGCATCGATTTGGTATGAAGATGACATTTCACATTTCTGCATGCATGCAGATTATCTTTGTAGGCTATTCTTTTCTGTCAATACTAACAGCATCAATTCTTCTATTAATTCCTTTCAGTTGTTTGCATTAGATTTGCCTAAAGAAGGGCAAGCTAGGTACCAAAATCTGATTTTCTAGAAATACAAATTTTAGAATGGTTTAGACTACAAGTACATACTCAAGAATAGCAACGTGTAAACAGTTTAATTTACTACAATAATATTGCTTTCAACTTTTGGTATCTGGTAAATTTTTAGCATCTTAATTTTGATGTGTTCCCAATCTATTTGGTTTTTTGAATAGCTGCCTAATTACATACATTTGCATTCTGTGATCTCAGTTGTCTTTTTCAAAATACAAAAAGAACATGCATTATATATTTTAACATTGGTATTACAGAGTTCTACCACTTTAATTTGATTGGAGAAGTGGAAAAATTGCAGAAGCCTTAAGAATACAAAACCTTCTCACTTATGTATTCATGCATGGTGATTAAAAATAGAAATGCTGTTAGTTATGAGAAAACCACAATGATGCTGTAGTTATTCACCACTTGACAGAGATTCCAAGCCACAAATACAAACTGTACATGAAGACTTTATGAATTGCAGGGTCTAACTATCAAGGGATATGTTTATCAGTGAAATATTAGCAATTGTCAGCATACCTCATTATAAAATGTCAGAGAAATATCTGGTGAAGAAAGAAGCAATATTAAAACGGTTAGTTGCAATACTAATGCTAAATATATGGGTAGAATCTAGTATTATCACACGTGTTATATATTAAGTAGAAAGCTTGAGGCTATTTGTCTGGTCTACAATTAATCTAATGTTCTTTTTTTTTCTTTTTTTTCCCCTAAGAAACAATTTTTAAGTCAGATTTTCCACCTATTTCTGTAATGCTCATGAAACAGAATCCAACTTCTCCTACAGAATTATTTAATTTTGTTGATATTTTATTTTTTACATTGAAGCACTCTCTTCCCAGTATAGATCATGAGCCTATTTCAGTTATACAGTTAAAACACATCTGCATTTATGGAGTTAATTGTCATTTTATTAATTTTACTCAGTTTTTTTTTAAAAGAGAAACCTAATGAAAACCATGTTTATGTGCTCAAAGGCACAGAGGAAATTCATTACTCTGAGGAATAACACACTCCACAAGCTAAATGAAAGTAATCTTATTTATGACAGGAAGAGGCCTTCACTAGACTGAACTCCACCACACTTGGACTGATACTAACAGTCTGAAAGAACCCTCATCATAGCAATAAACATATTTGCAGTTTACTTTTGAAAACATTCAAAATTCTTAAAAGATGTTATAAACGGTAAGCAAATTTGCTAAAATATGCACACACGAGCAAAACAGAATAATGAACTGGTAATAATGTAGTCATGCCTATTTGACTTCCTTCCCCCACTTTAACATAAGCTTCTCTGTGTTTCATAGGTTTATTATGTCACTATTAACAATGACAAATACCTATGTTGACAGGCAAGCTTCCTCATTATCAATTGGTCATTAGTATTCAGTTAAGTAGCATTGCTGGGCATTGCTAGAATACCCAACTTTCATTACTGCATTGCACCCTCTTTGGAGTCAACTTATTTTACAATTTTATTTATTTTTAGATTAGGGGAGAAAGGGACATGAATCTATGACTGACTCTGTAAGTCAGGACAATCAGTTTGTGGTCCAGCTTTGAACAACATGTTGCAAGACTGGGGCCTTAATTTGTAAAATACAATTGATTTTGTTAGTCTTACAAGGCATATACCCTACTCAGTACACTTTTTAAACAGAGGAGTAAAAAGTCCCCCACAAACAACTGCCCCATATACCTAGCACCACAGGCACATGCGTAAAAATGAGAGGTGTCTGGCATTTGTTAGTATTTATGTATGTTTTACCTTAATTTTAGATGTAAAACACATTTTATTGAGGAAAAAAGAGAGTATCTGAAGAGCTATTTTGACAACCACTTTTGAGGAATAAAATATAATCTTTCCTCTTGAAATAACAGGAAAGGAGGTGCTAGGCACCTTTGAAAAATCACACACTGCATGAGCTTTAAAACAGATATTAAATAGACTCCAAAACAGTAATTTTATTAATTTGTAATGTCTGAAAGACATCTTGGTACATCTCTGAGTGTGCTTGCCACTGCTTGCTCTTTTAGCCATTTTTCCTGAGAAAGGAAAGAAAGGGAAGAGTATTTATACGAAGCAGTAATATATTTTGTCCACAAGGCGGCACTATGTATTAAGAAATAAAAGATGTGGCAACACGTTTTCTGAGTTTATTGCCAGTTTTTGCATTCTTGCTTACTTCTGGTAAGCGCTGGCCAAAAGAAGTATGTGCTTATCTAACATCATGAAGGACAGCTGCCTTTGTTGGTATGCAGATGTTTGGCCAGTTCAAGCTTAGATGTTTGAGATAAGTCCTTGTACAAGGCTAAAAAGCTTCACTGTTGCTGTTGTGGATCTCAAAGAGGTACTTTCACACTAATACAAAATTGAAAAATGAGAACATTTAGTTAGAGAAATGTATTTGGCTATTCCTTTTCTATATTCCCTTTGCAAATATATCACATGAGTGTTTGAAAAGACACTTTCTTCCCTTGTAATCCAAGTTCTCCTTTTGCTTGATCCCACAACAAGACTATAATCCCTTGTTTGCAACATCACAGTTGGTTGTCATGGAAATAAATGCGATGTCACAGATTTACTATTATGACCAATACAGGACCAGAATAGAATAGAATAGGTTGGTTGTTTAAAAAATATCTTCTTAACTACTGAAGAGATCAGAGATACATATTCTGAAATGTCATATAAAATTATTAGAATATATGAAAAATAAATTGAGTTATAAGTCTGAAAATTCTTTTCTCTTTAAATCCTACGTATTTTATTTTTTCTGAAAGCATCTCAACCCTTTTTATTCAGACTTGAACTTGTTGACCAAGGAAGTGAGATTGAAAGTATCCTTCCCACTAGTGCAATGATTTATTTGCTGGCAGAGATGAGCAAGGAGTTCTAAACAGACAATGTGGACAGTGGCAATGATATTTGCCTTGGGCCATATTTCATGTTTTCCCATAAATAAGCATTGAAGGGAAAGAGAAGCAATGTAAAAATATGGCTATGAAGAGGTGGTCCCATCCTCTCTGACATTTGCACATCTCAAGTTTTTGGAAGGTGCGTGACAGTTTGAAATTCCCATGGGGGACATGGCAAATGGATGGCATGGAGAAACAGTACATATGGAGACAGGACAGCCTTGCAAGATTTGCAGCTGGGGTTGATGGTGTAGTGGATTGGAAAAGGCAGAGCCAGCAAATGTATCTAAGCTGCTAAAGGACAGGAGAAACTGCTGTCATAGCCTCATGAGCAGTATGATAGATAGCACCAGACACCCATTCCGATTGTGGCATTGCCAGACAGGCTTCAGACAACCAAATGATGTGCAGAGAGAACTGCAGAGAGCTGCCCTCCCTCTTCCAGTCTTTAATCCCTTTGCCACTCCAATGTTTTCAACAGCTCCAGTTTCTCCCTGCTCTGTTAAATGGTTTCCATTGGCTCAGACAGAGAGGAGGGTGTAGCTCTGCTTCCTTTCTTCCATGATTTGCAAGCCTATTTGAACACTACTGTCAGAGTTTAATCCAGTCTGTGCTGTGCCACAAATGTGAGCACAGCCCCCTCTACTCAGAATTGATAAGGAAATGGACATTATACAGAATATTTTCCCATATGTCTTTTTTGGAGGTTTTTAATCAGCCGTTTCCACTATTTTCAACTCTGTTAAGAGTTAGTCTTTAGTTAGTTAACATGAATATTAAAATAAACATAATCCCTAGCTCCTATATACTACATTTCTTCCATAAAGCTCAAAAGTACTCTACAAAGAAGGTCAATGTGATTATCCTCTTATCAAATATGGGGAAACTGAGGCTCAGTGAAATCACTTGCTTAAGGTCCCCTAGTATGCAGTTACCAGAGTCAGGAACTGCACTTGTCTTCAGAGTTTCAGTCCAGAGAAATCATGAATTTAGGAACCAAACCCAGCACACCTGTACCTGTTCAATATCCAAACATCAAAGAGGACAGTGGCCTCCAAGTGAACTCAAGAAGCCAGTGTGATATCACCTATTCACTTAAAAGCTGGTTTCCCCTAGCACCGTTTCTGCAGGGGGCAGGAGAGGCATCTGATTCCCAGCTCATGCCCAGTCCCAGAATCTGCGCCTCTGCTTCTTAAATGTACTAAGAGCCTGTTGGCTCTTGATACATTTAAAAATCAGAAGCACAGCAGGTGGGACAGCTGATTATAATCAGTGTCCCAGTTATAATTATTGGCTCACACTGGGTCCCCTCAACTGCACTCCAGCTCTTTTACATTTAAGAATGGTGTGCAGTGGAGGGGACCCAACGTGAGCTGGGAATCAGCTGGTCCCACTTGCGCTGGGTCCCCCCCTCCCCCGCCGCCCACTTGCTCCAGCCTTTAAAATGAATTAAGAGCCAGCAGTCTCTTAATACATTTAAAAGGCTAAAGCGCAGTGGGGGTACTCAGCACGAGTTGGGAATCAGATGTCCTACCTCGTACTGGGCCCTCCCTTGCTGCGCTTCAGCCTTTTAAATGTATTAAGAGCCTGCCAGGGCTGGGAGCTAATCCCACTGCAACTCCTTCAATTATTGACTAATTGAGACATCAACTAACTAGTCAATTAGTTGATTAAACTAAATTTAACATCCCTAATGTGCTCTGCTTTGTGCTGCTGCTACGACAGAAATCCTGTCTTGTAAAATAAAGTAGGCTGATAACAGAGTTGAATTCTTCAACTTCCACTAAATCTAGGTCAACATTCTTGGATACTTAACAGAAATATGATTAAATTCTTTCGTGTTTACATTGAAGTAACTGTTCATCTTTTCCAGTTTTTTCTAAGAAGTGGCCCAAGAAAACAAGGGGGAAGGAGAGAAGGAGAGAGGAACTGGGCACCTTCCCCCAGTCTTTGATTTAATTTAGAGTAATGCAATAGATCTTTAGTGGCTGAGCTGTAGCATCATCACTCCCCACATCTCTGCAGCTTGTTCCACACCCCTGCTAGTTATTATTTGAATGGGATGTACAGCTCAAAGGTTAAAAGTTCAGTCTCAGAAGCCTCCCTCTAATTTTTATTGTCTTTTTTTTACCAAATAGGAGTATCACCCCTTGGTTCGGTGAGTTAATATGAATATTCTAAACACACAAAACACGCATCGGCTACTGTCCTTCTGAACCTAATCATCAATGTACGAAATTAGCATGCAATTCCCCTCCTATATGTGGTCACCTATAACGTGTCTAATTCTAGGCTGCAACCTATTATTTTGAACCAGATGTCTCATTTTTTAAACAGGAGTTCCTAAGTGCGGTGTACATGTCTTAAAACACAAAGTCTACGTACTAGTCTCATTTTTCCAGAAGTACTTACTTTAATGACACTATAAAGGCTTTCAACAGATATACCTAAAACAAAACATATTCTGAAAAAATATTCAAGTGGCCTTGGGTGATGGTAAGAAACAATCATTCATAACACTTGCAAAGTTAGGGCTAGGTTCCCTAGTGCTGGAGCAGGGAGACGTAAATTATACTTCTCTGCACCAGCAAAGGCCTCTGTGCCACAGAAAAACCTAAGACTTACCATCGCTGATGTCTCCTTCAAAGATTCTGTCAGTTTAATTTTAGTTCTGTTTAGTTTGTAGCTGAGACTGAACTTTAATTTGGTGCACTAAAAGTGTGCTAGACATACTGGGTCAGATCCTGGGTGATTTAACTGGTGATGCAAAAGCAACAAGGAGTCCTGTGGCACCTTATAGACTAACATATATATTGGAGTATAAGCCAAAGACTCGCTTCGTCAGATGCATGACTACCCCTCTGATACTTAACTGGTGATGTAATTCATACACCAGTAAACTGATACAAAGTAAATGCAGAAGGGAATGGCCTGAAAACCACCCAGTGTGTCAGAGTAAGAGGCTATTTCATTTTATGGCTTCTGATCTCCACTGAATGCTAGCATTCCCTTTTCCAACCCCAGTTCAACTTCACCCTTTTGATCTTGGGGGGTTATGTACACTTATAGATACACTTATTGGTGTGTATCTTACACTGTCTTTTAAATAACCTCAGGATTTGGACCAATATGTCTAGTGTGCTTTTACAGCTTCCTAAGTTAGGACACTCAATTTTAAAAAAGTCTGCCCCACTTACAATAATGCCGGAATAAGATGTCCAGATATTTCTGTGGAAAAATAGTCAGATTCTGTTCTCAGTTACACTTTTATTGATTTCAGTGAGACCGCATAAGGATAACTGTGCAAATTGTGACCCTCAAAATATATGTATAATGCTCATAAAGGGGAGAGGACAAGTGTCTTGGGTTCACGGGGTCCACAAAATGTTCATAGAATCAGTGCAAATAAAGTGAAATCAGCATGGGTGAGGGTGGAGGTCTAGGGAACATGATGCACCAGGTCCCCAAACTTCTCTCAGATAGCAGGCCTGTGTATGTAACAAAATATGTGTATTATTAACTTCATGTGCATTCATGGACATTGATGTTTGTGTTGGACTGGGATTGGAACTCACAAGAACTCACTAGGTTCTATTCCTGGCTCTGCAATGGCCTGTTGGGTGACTTGGGGCAAGTCACGTAACGGCCTCTGCCTCAGTTTTCCCCATCGGTAAAATTAGAAATGACACCTCCTTTGTAAAGTGCTTTGAAATGTATTGATGACAACTGCTGTTCAACGACTAGATATTATTCAAAATATATTGGTGATTTAAAAATTACTGCACAAGTAGAGTTTGCATTTTTTTTTGCAAAATAAGTGCCATTTTGTTAGCAAATGTTAAGGTCAGGCTAAATATGTGCTAAATATTCAACATATTTTAGCAATTATTTTAAATAGGTACTGTCATGTAGTACCACAAAAGTTTTGTTTCAACATACCCAAGTACAGTGTAGCATTTAACTTTAAAATATTTAAAACAGAAGGTAAATAACACTTTGTTCTTCTCTTCCAAATCATATTTTGTGTGTAGTAAAATATGTTGGGGGTAAGAAATAGGGGATTTTTCTTTTCAAAACAATGCCTTACTGCTTGAATGTAAAGATAAGAATGTGATTGTAACCTCGCATTTGGTGCTGTTTCAGAAACACACAGCCACGCACACACACATTCTCAGTGCAGACTTGTGAGGCTAAATCTACAATGATTTGTTTTGAGGAAGACAGCTGTGTTGTAGAGCTTAAAAGAATGCAAAGTTGGACTCAAATATCATAGTTAAATTCATGCTCACGTACTGTATGACACAACTCAGAACACATGGATAATTGTTTCAGATTCTGATGAAAAATAACATAAAACATTTTTGAAGTATAATCATTTGTTCCTTCAGTAAAAGAAGAACTCACTTTCAATAGTCTTCTTATTCCTTCAAAACTGCAATCTCTCTCCTTTCACATAAATCAGCACAATCTTGTTTTGCTAAAATAAAATAAACATTGCCAGGAGATGAAATGGATAGTCTGTTCTTCTGCAAGGCCTCCAGTCTTGGCACAGTGCACAATTAGATAGGAACCAAGTGACACCTTTTGGATAATGATGCCAAGTCAGCAGATGGAATGCATTACAGAACTGGGACAATTCTGTCTAAACAATTGAATGCCAGGATCCCAGGATAAAAAATAGAGAGAGGCTAAAGGACTATGCATTTGAAAACATGAATGCTAATGCAACTAGAGATGCTGTTGAGTTTTTCACTTCAAAGCGATTTTGGTGACTGTCGGAATCCCTCCTTGTTCTTAACTCTTTTGATACAAATATGAAAAGTGCTGTCCACTGGTAATTCCAAAGGATGTCAGAAGTCAGAGGGACTGCAGAAAAAGATAATGATGGAGACTAAGATGTTTCACAAAGAAAGTGAAGTAGAAAAGAGTAATCTAACATGATAATGTTTAATCAATGGGCCCAGTGCAGTGAGCATTCCCTAATCCTCTGGATTTGAATGGTAAATGAGGATATTCAGCTCCAAGATCAGATCCTACAGGGTATGTGTGTGCGGAGGGTAGATTTATTTTCACTTTTTGTTGGGGAGCCTCAGACATTAAAAGATGGCCTCTCTCTGCTTTAACTTCCCAATCAGTCCAACAGGAATAGTTAAGGTTTCCAAATATCCTATTTCTCTGATTGTTTCAAATTTAATTTAATCCCCCATAGTCTCTTTGCAGTAACTGATCTGAATGGGAGTAGTACGTAAAATCCAGCAAATTGCACAGCTCCATAACTGAGGCAGGAAGGGTGGAACAGTGAGTTTCACCCCCCAGGAGTAATGTAGCCAGAGCCACTTTCCTCCTAAAGCTAGTTAAAATCTCCTGATCAGTGCTGGACAACATTTTCTAGCTGAAACGGTTTTATGTGAGAGGCAGATATGGTGACACTGAAATTTATGTGAACCATAATGGTTCAGCCAAACACAAAAATCTAAAAAAATTCAGGGGAAAAGGGTGTTTCATTTCAACATTTTGTAAACAAAACATTTTGATTGTTTGGGTCAAAATAATTTGTTCAAAATCATCTTTAATATTATTAAAAAACAATAAAAAATGCTGAAAATGGTCAAAATCAAAAGAGGACATTTTGGTTTTGTGAAAGAGAATTGTTATGTTGGACCCTAAACAATTTTTTTGACTTTTCAATTCACTGAAAATGTAACAAAAATATCAAACCAATACTTTTGGTTTGACCTGATTTTTTTTTTAAATTTTGCATGAAAACCAAAAAGTCTTTATGGGCACAGCTCTATCCTTGACACTGTATAGGAAAGTGCATGTCTGAGGGTCCCCAGAGTGAAGCCCACAGGCTGCTCAGTGTTCCCTCTAAGCCGTGGGGCAACACAGCTTCCCAGGTGATTAATCAGCCCCACCAGAAAGGCTCAGGGCTCTGTGCATGGAGCTGACCGTCTGGGAGGGGCTGATTAATCACCCGTGAAGCTGTGCTCCTGTAGAGCTTAGACTTGCAGTGGTTCCCAAATTTTTCAGCATCATGCCCCCTTTCTGATTTTTAAGAAACCCTCACGTGCTCCCTCCCCCCCCGCCCAACAGCAGCAAAACTTGTTAAGCAAACAAAAAAAACCAAAAAAAAGGAACTGAAAAACAAAAACTGGGGGGGGGGGGGGAGAGGGATTAATGGGGGTATGGGGGTGGGGAGGGCTGGGTTGCCTCGCATCCCCCCTGGAATTTCTTCCCAGTTTGGGAACCCATGGCTTAGAGGAAACGCTGCTGCTGCAGCTTCCTCACCTGGCGGTTTTCAGTTCATTTTTAATTAACAATCATTTAGATTTTAACTTCTGTAATGATTAGTGATAAAATATCTTACCGCAGTTGAAATTAGTCATTCTAAAGAAGGTCTTTTACCAAACATTATGAAAAGCTTAAAAATGGGAAGTTTTTAGATGATTCGTTAATGTTTGCAATGTTCTCAAAGTAAAGCAATACAAAACTACTCTGAGGCTGGTTAGGAATATAAGCCGCTTCATTAGTCAATGGGAATGAAAACAGTGTCTCTGGAAATGCTCCAGCTGGTTCAGAAGGCAGCAGTTTGCCTGATCCAGGGTTCTGCTCTTCATCTGCACATCCTTCTGTGTGCTGGGCCTGGGCTCTTTCCAAGAGTTGCATCTCCCCCTGAGCTCAGGCATTACCATGAAAATGGTGGAACTGGCTGTTCCTAGGGTGAAGCTCACACTGCAGGCTACAGGACAGCCTCTACAGCTCCACCTTGGCTGCAGGATTTCAGGGATGATTATCACCAGAGATTTTCCCCTAGTAAGGATGAAATGCAAAAGCCAGCTTTTCAACTTTGATATCTTCTAAAGGCAAAACTAAGACACCATAAAGAACATAAAGCTTACTCACTGAAATCCTAATACTTTATAGCTGTGTTGTAGCTTTTTAATACTTTATGTAAGTTCTATCAGGCAATTAGAAATACCTATACAAATGCCCACCAAGACAGAATAACAGAACTGGAAGGAACCTAGAAAGGTCATCAAGTTCAGTCCCCTGTACTCATGGCAGGACCAAGCACTATCTCTGACAGGTGTTTGTCTAACCTGCTCTTAAAAATCCCAGTGATGGCAATTCCACAACTTTCCAGTGCTTATCCACCCTGACAAGAAAATTTTCCCAATGTCCAACCTTCTTTGCTGTAATTTTAAACCCATTGCTTTGTGTCCTATGATCAGAGCTTAAGGAGAATAATTTTTCTCCCTCCTCCTTGTAACAACCTTTTAGATACTAAAAAACCCAATTTTATCAGTTTTCCCTATAAGTCACATTTTTTTAGACTGAATAATTTTTGTTGCTCTTTTCTGGATCTTCTCCAGTTTATCCACATCTTTCCTAAATTGTAGTGCCCAGAACAGGAGACAATACTCAAGTTGAAGCCTAAACAAAGAAGAGCAGAGCCAAAGAATTACTCCTCATGTCTTGCTTACAACACTCCTGTTAATACATCCCAGAAAGATGTCTGGCACTTTTTTGGGGGGAAGAGTGGGGGAGCCAACAGTGTCACACTGTTGAGTTGACTCATATTTAGCTTATGGTTCACAACGACCCTTAAATTTCTTTCCACATTACTATTTTCAAACTGTTCATTCCTAAGTGCGAGAAATTGATTGTTCCTTCCTAAGTGAAGCACTTTGAATTTGACCTTGTTGAATTTCATCTTATTTACCTCAGATCATTTTTCAACTTTGTCCAGATCATTTTTAATTATAACCTTCTCCCCCAAAGTACTTACAATCACTCCCAGCTTGGTATCATCTGCAAATTTTATAAGTGTACTCTCTATGGTATTATCTAAATAGACAGATATTGCCAGCTACTTTATACAAGTATATAATAAAAAACAATTAGAGCAATGGAAACCTTCTGTTTTCAGGGCTCACCAAAAACAAACCAATCCTAATGGCAATTTCCCCAAATCTCCATGAAGCCCACAGATTTTTCGGTCTACTAGATATATGTGGTATTACTGTAATGAACCTAAGTTTTGAAGTTAGACCATTCAACAAAAAAGAAAAAGAATGTTTTTCCCCATTCTTATTAACCAAATGTCTAGATAAGTTGATGTTCCCCTGGAAGATACATGTACCCCTGGTTGAGAGCCACTGATCTAAGTATTTGCCTAGTTTTAACAAAAGGCTACATAAAATGCACTACTAAAATCCGTACAAACTACATTTTCATACCATGACTTGTTTATGCTGTTCTATACTATACACTGAAATGTAAGACCAATATTTATATACCAGTTTATTTATTTTATAATTATATGGTAAAAATGAAAAGGTCAGCAACTTTTCAGTAATAATGTGCTGTGGCACTTTTGTATTTTAATGTGAGGCAAAACTTGGGAGCTACAGAAGACAAATCAGACTTCTAAAAGGGGTTCAGTAGTCTGGAAAAGTTGAGAACTGCTGATCTAAGCAATGCAAGTGACTAAAAATGAGAAGCTATAAGTCCAGCCAATAGCATAGCAGTCCCATATGGAACATATTTTAAAAGCCTAAAATAATGATAACTTTTTAATTGTGGAAAGACTGTAATAGGCTCGCAGTGTTGTTTGAAATACCCAGTCCTAAGTGCTGGTGTTAATCCTGTTGGAGAATATAAAACATGCCAATGATTCAGATTCCTCAATACCCTACCTGTATATAAGGGAGGTAGGAGATGTTCTTATGAGACAGAGGATATAATGTGTGGACTGAGAAATCCTGAAGAAGGGATTCTACAAAATTTCCAGGCCCGAGAAGATCTGAGCTATGCTTTACATTAGCTTGCTGGCAACATAGATGTCAGTAAAATCAAATCAAAGAAAGGGGAGAGTTTGGACTAGCATGTGGACTCTGAGCAGTTTCAAAACGGCACCAGTTCACATGTGGTAGAATCTTTAAAGACCATTCTGCAAAGGAGGTGTAGTAAAAAACTAAGTGTGCTTCTTCCCCTCTATTGCTTAAGCTCAAAACAGCACGTATCATTTAGCTGATTGCGCATGTCTTAGAAGCTGCTAAACTTTCTGCCAGGGAACTGAGTAAACTCGCAGTGACCAATCACGTTGCGACACGCTGACCAGAAGGAATATGAAATCTATAAAAGTTTCAGCTCATGTGATGCTCAAGGTCAACCTTGCTTTGAGTATAGAGCTCCTTTGTCGACCTTGTTTGCAAACAATAAAATGGAGTTGGACCCAGCCTGAAGTGTGACTCTCTTCTTGAGGCAAATTGAACTAGCCTCCAGGGGACGAAACTAGCAATTTATGCAACAGAGGTATGAGAGGGGTAAGTGGCAGAGATCTGAGGTGGTTGATGGAACAGCAGGCCAAACATCAGCAGCAGACCTTGCTTCAATTCAAGAAGGAGCCACAGCTCGATAGGAAGAGCGGGCAGAACTGCTGGGGCTGAGGCTTCAGAGCTTATTAGTCCAGGGATACCACCTAGGTTAGTGATCAGAGAGGTGTATGGGTATGCCCATGCCACAAACTATGGATACACCTTCATTTGTGGTGTAGACATACTCTACACAGGGACTAAACGATGTCCCTGACCCCTTCCATATCTCCTTTCAGTGGGTAGCCAAGGCCATTGAATGCAAGAAAGAGCCTTGAGCCATTTATTTATCATCTTTTCATTAACAGGAAAGGCCCAGGTTGCATATTGGGCTGTGGGCAGAGGCACTGCCACCAATTACAGGGCCATCAAAACTGCCATTAGGGACTGGTTAGAAATCTGAAGAGAAAAGTACAGGTAGCAGTTACAGAGGTATCCATTCCCCTTGGGCCTATGACTGGACATTTCTGCCCAGAGGCTGACTGAATGGACAACTCTGTCTCAAGTCTGAATCTCAGACAGTGAGAGAACTGAGCGATTTAGGCAAGCTAGAGCTGTTTCTAGACACTCTGTCTAGGAGGGCAGATATGAATATATGAGCAGCAGTTGTCTATGACACACAGAAAGCTACATGCAGAATGAGAAGTCAAGGGGACTGCAATGTCTGGGCACTAGCTATGGCCACAAAGGACCAAGGGACTCCAATAACAGGAGACAAAAATCTCATTCATCTAGTATTTTTGAGCTGTACGCAGAATCTCCTATTGTTGAATAAAAAAGTTAAAACTTAGGAAGGACTAGTTTGGCTTTCCCTCGTGTGTGGACTGTGTTTGAGGGAAGACTGGGATGGTACCTGGTCACAAGGATATATAAGGGAGCGAGTGGAAAACCTGGATGGAAGAAAGGCAATAAAATGGTATCAACAGCTCTTCTTTTGTCATTTATATCAGAAGGCCTGGTCTTCAGCAGCTATGAAATGTGATGATTACTTGGGTGCTAAGCTAACAGGATTTTAGGGACCAATCCTGCTTCTACAAAAGCAAGAGGAAAGAATTCCCACTGAATTAATGTTCATCATAAAAATAGTTTAAATTGTTTGAAGTGGATGAATTCTCTCTCCAACTTAATTTTGTTTTCTGTTTTATCATTGTAGTGGAATTTCCATGAAAGTTACGGTGTAAAATAGGCTATTTGCCAATAGGGCAAATTTTTGGTAAGAAATAACAAGCTCTTTACTCTGTGGACTTATTACTTTTTTTTTTTTTTTAATACTTTCACAATTCACACTTCCCTTTGGCTGCACTGTGACACAAAGTAACCAATTGTCTTTAATTTATAGCATATTTTAGACTTTGGAAATGGAGGTATTTACAATCTTCAGTACTATACATTTTAAACAATGATTATGCAGCCACTATTGTTTTATTTTGGCACATATTTTGGCACACATTTTATTTTGTAACAAGTGGGGAGCTATATTCCCTGGTGGAGGTGATGATCCAACTGTGAAGCAAAATTAAATTAGGGAAGAAGTGCTGGGAATGTTTGCTTGTGTTTGTGTCAAGGACTGTTGCAATCAGGTCTCACATTTCATGGATATGGTCAATGCCTGATCAGTTTACACAGGGGATGTCAAAGACACCTCATAAAATAGTGTTTTCAAATAAGAGTATTTTATTTGATTGCTCTGAAGTTTTTGTGGAGTTCTTATAGTAGAGAGTTTCTGGAAAATATGAAATCACACAATATCTTCTTTAAAATAAACCTATAGCTAAAATCTGAAAATATTTTACTTCTTTGTGAAAAAATATTTATTTTACTGTACTCATCACATCCACATTGTTCATGAGGATCTTCCAGATATTATATTCAAAGATTTTTTAAAAAAATCTCTGTACTGCAGTGGTACCAAAATGAGAAACATCGCAAAACTTTGGGAATTCAGTTTCTCTATTCTGTACATGTACAGTACATATAGTGGCCAATGTAGTTGGCTTCTAAGTCCTTATTTAGGCACCTAAATAAATAACAGAAGTTCATTGGTGCTCAACACTTCTGAAAGTTAGGTTACTTAATTCTAATATTTCCCCTACATTTTTAAAAAGATACTTCCTTCTCCCATACCAACTATATATTCAAAATCACTATCTCTGCTTGAGAACTGTTGTGCTTTGCTTTTTGTCAAACACAAAGGTAACAGACAAGTTATAAACCTGGGTAAAGAAAGCAGATTTACAGTAGGAATAAGTAGTCAGAGTTAAGGTTACCATTTAAAGAAATTCAAACATGTTAAGACCCAAAGTGCACAGGCAAGGCACTCCAACAATCTCAATTCTGTCCTGCATGATTATCATGTGATAACTATGTGGTTAGAGTTAAAGTATTTTAGTATTTGTGATCCCAAATTAGTTTAAACTCTTTTGAAAATATTTTTGTCCTCTCCAACATCACCTCTCACTGTGTCACTACCTCACAGAGTTAAGATTGTTTGAGTGCCTCATCTCTGTATCTTACCTTAACATGTCTTTACTTCTTTAAGGCATAAATTTAATTCTGAATTTTTGGGTTTATAGTGCTTCATTTTGAATTAATTACACCATCCATTTTCTCCTTAAATTACTGATATGAACACTCCATCTCAAGTCCATTTTGCCATAGTTTTAACTTGGGAATTCCCTTGGTCTTTAAAATTATTAAAAAGTTCACACACAAGCACTGAACGTGATATATATTAACAATCTAAAATTGTTTGCTTAAAATTAAGTAGTAAGGGCAGATTCACTGGTAAAGCACCATAAAGCAGCCAGACTGCATTGGCTACTTCAGCTGTGTTTACAGCTTCTTTGTATCACCAGTACAGGTGACTCTGGCCCTTAATTTGCAGACAACTTATTGGTTTCAAAAGCGATATTAGAGAGGTTGGAACTAAAGTAATGGAGGAGGTAGGGAGAGCCCAGTCCCTAGGTCTCAATGCATCTGTAGCAATCAGATCTCACATTTCATGGATATAGTCGATGCCAGTGTATCTGTGCTTTAAAGGATCCCCTGTGACTCTGACTTAGTTCCCCCAACAGTGTTGTCATGAGCAATAAACCCTCTGGAGTTACTTGTCTTGATCTGCCTCCCCCACCACAGATAACTCTCCCCCAGGGCCAAGTGCACAGAAAGTGGGGAGAAGGGAAAGGGAAAGAAGAAGGCAGAAAGGGGATGAGGAGGAGAAGTGCAGCAGTAGAGATTTCTGTCCTGTTTGCACTTTTTAATGGACATTGCTTTAGAAATGTTCTTTTGTAACTGGTATTTGAGTGCTGTATTGACAGCTTTTCTGCCTTGCAATAGGTTATTGTGGTACTGTTTTAACAGGGTTACAAATACAGTTTTTTAGGTCACTAAGAAAGTTTATTGCTATCACTGCATCTCATGAAATCAGTGGGTGAAATAATAAAGCTAAACATATCATCAGAAACAGTTAGGAATTAGTAAGCAAGCACTACTCTTCTCTACAATCAGTTACAACAGTCTACTATTCAATCACTTCCTTACATGAATCCATTCTCATAGACTAGTAGACTTGCAGGTCAGAAGGCTCATCATAGCCAGTCTGACCTCTTGCACATCACAGACTCTAGCTCAGTTACTGAAATCCTTAAATCATGGTTTAAAGACGTCAAGTTACAAAGAGACCAACATATACATTAGTTTAAAACCGCAAGTCATCCATAACTGAGGCTGCAGAAGAAGGCCCCCTCCCCGCCCCAGATATCTGAGAATTTAACATGGGGGGAAATGCCTTCACAACCACAAATCACAATCAGTTAGACCCTGAGCTTATGGGAAAGACTCACCAGGCAGATACCTGGGAAAAAATTCTCAGTAGTAGTGACTCAGAGCCCTCCCCAGCTAGTGTCCCATCTCCATTGGGTAATTTTGTTACTGGCAGTCACTGATGGGCCACATGCCATTGTAGGCAGTCCCATCAAACCATCCCATCCATAAACTTATCAAACTCAGTCTATAAGCTAATTAAGTTTTTGCCTGATGTTTGACTAGGAAGGCTGTTCCAGAACTTTACACTTCTGATGGTTAGAAACCTTTGCCTAATTTTCCGACCCTAAACTTGCTGATGGCCAATTTTGTTCCTTGTTGTTTAGCAGGCTTTACCTGGGGCTGTTTAAATTTCCTGTAACACACAGGATGGGAAGTAAAGTTTTCCCACAGCACACCACAGTTAGAGGGCTATAGTGATCATGTTTCAGGAGTGTGCTAGGGAATCTGAGATAGGGTTGATTTGACTCGAGTGTGTGAGCTGCAGTGTGCATAACAGAGAGCCCCAGATGTGAGCCCAAGTTAAAAAATTCTTAACCTATGATTCAAAATCAATGTAGATACTCAAGCACTGGGTTCTCCAATATAGGGCAGGAGACCTGATTTTACACTGCACTATAATGTACCGATGACAGCTAAGCAGGGCCGGCCCAAGCCATTCGTGTGTCCCGGGCTCCGGGAGCATGGTGCCGCCCCTGGGAGTGTGGTGCAGGCGCGGCCCCGCCCCTGGGTGCATGGTGCCCCCGGGCCATTGGTGCATGCACGGCCCCGCTCCTGGGCGCCTGATGCATGCACAGCTCCACCCCTGGGGCACCGGCGCATGTGCAGCCCTGCCCCTACCCGGTCTGGGCGCCCTGGGTGGTAGCCCTGTCAGCCCGTAGCTTGGGCCAGCTCTGCAGCTAAGGAAATGCACCTTTCTTGAATAAGACTTTAAGAAAGTGGGAGTCTGGAATCACCCAGAATGACAACCTATTCTGTCACCGGATAATGTTCAGAAGTACTTGAAATAATGCACTTCTCAGCTGGCATGTCACACTGCAAAAATTTGTCCTCTTTGTTTAATACTAACAACAGCAGAAGCCATGTGGACAAT